>NC_141715.1:5675405-5785739 GCF_971803275.1 Cyanistes caeruleus | reverse complement strand
GGCTGTTTGCACGGTGTCCAGAAGAAGCCAGAGCTTTGCTAGCAGCGAGACTCACAAATCCATGGCTGGCATATTATTCATTATACAAAGCAGCACCATGTTCACCTGAATCCCTTCCAAATGTCTGTGGTTCCCTGTGTCGTTTTAGGCAGTGTACCACTTGTCATCATGCTGCTACAGATGGCATTAGCTCTTGGGGGCTTTCCTACGAGACGTGGGCAGGGGACAAGTACACGAGGTTTTCATGCTTGGGGACTTTCCTGCAGTTCCTGTGGCAGAGACACACAGCGTGCTTCAGTCCCGGCCCTCTTGTGGGTTCTGTGAGCTATGGCAAATTGATTCCCCTGCCAATCTCTCGGATGGGACAAATGTTATTTTTCGTCCATCACTGGCCATTACTGGCTGATTAGGATGATCGAAGCTCTCTGTGTGACAGGATGCTGTAGGTTGATTGTGCTGCTTCTGCAGAGCTGAACAGGAGCTCGTGTTTCTCCAGTAACGTGACTCAGTGCAGTTGCCCAATAGTTCTAGGCTGCATCCAAAGCAAATGCACATAAATGTATAAGATTTCTAAAGCAATTACTGTATCTTTATATTCCTGAAAAGAAAATCTTCTTTGTTCTTTTATATTTTTTTTTCTTTTGTGACTGAAGCTCCTCAGCTCTGTTCTTTTCCTTTCCCGCTAATGATCTGTTCTCTTCTGATTCCCACTCCCTCTAATTGCAGGTGTTGCTACAACGGGTTGCAAACTTTGTAGTGTGCCAGGTGACAGGGTGTTTGTGTGCTGTCCTTTCTGTCTTGATCAGTTGTTGGGAGTACAAAGGGAGTCTAGCCTTTTGTTTGTAACACAGCACAGATCTGTGCTTGTGATGTACAGAGAGTCTCAGGCTAAAACCTTGATGAATACAGAAAGTCCTTAACATGGAACAGCTCCAGAAACACTTGGTGTAACAGGGCCTGTACCCTTTATCTCTCTCAGCCTGGAAATTGGGATGATTTTTCAAAAATTACATTCTTTTCAGATTACATCCTTAGCTGATAGGGTTTAGGTGGTGTCTAAAGGATGAAGAGGAGAAATTACGGACAACCAACAGATCCTCATGCACCCACTAGGCTTCACAGCTCTTTGTCCAAACAGAGCAGCCTAACAGTGGTGGCTGAGCTGGAGAGCTTGCTGGTGAGAGTGTGCAAAAGGCAGTGCCCCTGCACCAGCCCACGGCACAGGGAGCCAACAGCCACTGCCCAGTGTCCCCTTCCCCTGCAGCAGCCCAGCTGGAGCTGGCAGCAATGTCCTGCTGACAGACTGGCCATGCCGTGGAGCGCTCAGAAGCTCTGACAGGAGTGAGAAGCTGGAACACCCAACTGCTGTGGGCCTCTGGCACAAGTTTGTAGGAAATGGTTTGGAGGAACTAAGTGCTTTTGGAGATGTAGAACAGGATCAAAGACACAGCCAGTGGAGTCTCTCTGGGCCAGGCAGGACTTTGACCTCCTGGATCTCTTCCTTCCCCATTCAACTCCTTCCAGATGAGTGGTGCCAGTCTTTCTGTTCTCCTCTCTCCAGCTCCAATGATTTTCTGTGTCCCAACCTGAAGCCTTTCTGTTTCTCCTCTGTAGTTTCTCTAAGAATGGAAGTGTGGCTGATGTCCTGTTTGTTCAGAAACTCTGCAAAGCTCAATTTATTCCTCTTCTTAGCTGAAACTAAAACCACTTTGCTTTCACATCCTTTAAGAATTCAAACAACTTTTCATATAAAATTACATAATGGTATTTTGTATTGCAATGAGGTTTTCTTCTGACAGTGTTTTGAGGGAATTCAGATTATTTGTGCAGGGTCCACATGTGCAAAGCTCTTTGTATACTTTCCAGAGGTGTCTGTCCCCAGTCAGTTATCTGTCCTTGTGAAATCCAACCCATTTAATACATACAAACTGCAAACATGCTGCAGACCATGCTGTGTGTGAGGCTGAGACACTCAGGGTGGGATTTTGTGTGATTTGATCCAACACTGAAATTCTCATTTCCCTATGAGAGAGAGCACGGGTAAAAATTAAAGAATGAAGAGAAGTGACATGAATATCTGGATTGATTGCAGAAATTCATGACAGAATGACACTGATAATTCTGGTGATTTTTAAAGTTTTCTCCTTTGTGCACAGACTTCCCCCTTCCCAGCTGGTAGCTGGCAGTCTGCTCCAGCAGGATGTGATGCAAGGACTGGAAATTGATGCTTCTTTTCTTGACTCAGACACTCCAGTTCAAAACTTTGAGTCCTTTGACTATTGGAAAGGCCATGATCAGCCACCCTAAAGCTCAGCTCACATGTTTGTTTATCTTGAGTGTTAGCAAAGCAGCCTGAGAGCCACGGAGCCAGATGGCAATGATGGAATCTTTGTAAGGCTGTTTGAATTGTGGCAATTGCTGCTGCTGCTTTTTGGTTTGTTGTTTTGGTTTTTTGCAATTTCATAAATCAGCATCCTTTTATCTTCCTCATTTCACGTTTGTTTTCTGCACATCTTGGGTTTGATGCCAGGGATTAGAAATGAGGGTTGATTCCTATATCAATATTAAACTGCATAATAACCTCTATCATTATTTGACTTCATTTGGAACATTCACAGTGTTTTGGGAACTTTGAGTGAAAGAAAACTTTAACATGTATATGAATGTTTGACTGAATTATTGATAATCAGAATCTCTGATTGAGGTTGCATCCCCTGTGTCTGCCTTTTCACAGTACACAATCTCCTAGCATATATTTCCAACAATTTTTTTTTTTTAATGTTTACGATTTATTTGGTTTTCCATTCAATTAGAAAACAACATGACAACTGATCTGTGGCAATAATCTGTGGGGATATTATATTGTCCAACAACCTACTGTAACTTTAATGTATTACCAGTAATTTCTGCTTCCTCTGGCGAGGATTAGAGAAACATAAGGTGCTTTAATAACAAACAGGGATCCACCCACATCTCTGATTTATGTTTATGACTCAGCAAAGAGCGTAAACTGAGACATGGGCACAGAGTGATTCTATAAGTAGTTATAAATCAACCATTCACCAGGAGGGGAAAAAAAAAAAGTGTGTTAGCAGCCTTCCATGTATGAGGAAGAGAGTGGGTTTGGGGTTGCAGATGGTAAAGTTTCCTTTCCGGGGAGTCAGTAAAGGGGTCAGCTGGGATTCGTCACGGAGAGATTTGAAGAGTTTTCATGAGTGCTCATGGAGGTATTTACTTGTGCAGGACTGGTTGCATCACTGTCTGTCAGAACAGCCCCTGGCTGAGCACTGCAAGTCCACTTGTTGGACACAGACCCACCCTCAGCAGGTCAGCTGGATGCTGGGACAAACAACTTTAGAAAACAAAGTTGCAGATCTGAATTTGTAGCATATTCAGCTTGGACTGAATCTACAGATTGTTCCATTATCTGACTCCAAGAAAGCCCCTGGCCCTGTTGTGCCAAAGACCCCCCATCCAGCAGTTCTGGGTGGACCTGGAGCCCCCAGCCCTCCCCAGACTGCTCTAGCCCAGGGTTGCTCCCAGCTCCCTTTGCCTGCTGCTGAATTTCCAGCTGAAGGGTGCACAGTGTTTGCAGAGCCACTCTGATTGACGGGTTTATCTTCCAGTCCATTTACTTACTTAATTATCCCAGAGCAAGCAAAACTTCTTATAAATATGGTAATAGGCCCATCATTATGACAATAGAAGCACATTCTTACACAGTTTTGTGGAAAAAGTCGACTTTCCCCAGTTCCTGTTCATACCAGGTTTCCCCCATGAGGAATCAGTAAATTAATAAACAATATCTGGTGACCTTAAAACATCACCCCCCACATGTGTGGCATCAGTCAGAGCCTGCTTGGAGCTGCCATCATCTCAATAGTTGTTCTTGTCCCACATCCTCCCATTTTAGTACACACTGGGAGAGTTCATATTTCCCTGAACTTCTCTGAGTTGCTTCTGTGGTATCAGAATCAAAAAGTTTTTCATTTGGCAGCCCCAGCTGCTGTGTAAAGGAGAGAGGGTCTATGGACACTCCAGACTTAAATCACTGAAGATGAAGGAAGGTTTTCCTACCTGATACTGAACATTGCTGAAGCTGTTTTTGTCAAGGAGATTCTACGAAAAATTATTGGGTGAATAGAGTTTGTAAATGCTGGTTTTCAGTGTAAATAATACCTTCCAGATTTAAAGATTGAAGCAAATGTTGATGTTCAGATTCTGAAGTCTCTCCTCTGAGAGCCTGTGCTACAATCATTCCTTAGCAGTACATTATCCAAAATAGCAAAATTGAGGTGACCAAGGGAGGCAGAGAAATGTGTTGTCACTCCATCAGCATTCATTTATGCCAAGCGAAACCATATGAGATTCTGCATTGTTTGGAGTTTATTTAAATTAATCACTATAATTACATTTTTGCTCTTTGTAAAAAGCCTCCTATAGAGATTGTCCAGCTAGGAAATAAAAGGAATTTTGGAAATCGTTGTTTCAATAGCCTCTTTAAAGACATTCAGGAGCATCATGTAAAACACAGTGGGCACAGGGGGAAATAATTCTGCTGGGAGGTCGGACGGATGCCGAGTTCTGTTGATTTCCTCATTTTTCAAGGCTGGAGGCTTCTGCATGTGAATGAGTCCTTTGTTTTTTCAAGGCTTCTGGTACAGAAATATATCTGCTGCAACAAGCACTGATTTCCCATCCTGGAAACAAAAGCCCTGATAGCAAGGGCAGATCATGCTGCTCGGGTGGACACCACGCAAAGCAGAGCAAGGAGGAAGGCAGCAGACATCTTTCTCAGAGCCAAAATTCTCTTGCTCCAAGAAAAACCTTGGAGCAGAAAAAGGTGAGAACAAAGGTTCTTGCCCAGTACAGCAAGGTCAGCTGCAGACAGAACACAAGGGGAACAGCGGCTCTGGCAGAGCCATTTTCTTATTCTCATGTCTGGAAAAGACCTAAAATGAATCAGCCTCACTCAAAATGCCTTTTTAACATTTCTTAAATTTGACAATTTTTCTTCTTTTTTCTTTTTTTCTTTTTTTTCAGACCGGTACTTACCTAATTCTTTATAATTTGCACGAATTAATCCCACAAAACCACGTTGGATGTTCCCTGCTGACCACCAGATGCCTGCCTGTCCCATCTATGTCTTAAGAACCCTTTGAGACAAAATACAGGTGTTATAAAACTCCATCCCTGATATTATCAGTTTCCCCTGATTAAGATGGTTCTGTGTAATATGCTTGTATTCTGTATTGCATGATTTTCATTGTTCTCTGAAATATGAAAGATTTTCAACTGTTTTCAGGAATCAAGATAATTTGTGTTTTTTCAGAAGATTGGTGGATTGATCTGTGTTTCTGTTGTGACTACTCTTGTGAAGTTGGAGTTTCATCTACTTCCCAAGACTAAGTTTGTTTTTTAGCCAAAAGTTCAGACATTATACTGCTTTTGTGTTGACTTAAAGAACCTTCAGAGCACCTAGAGTTAATTCTGAACATCCTTATGCTAACAAACCCCGAATAAAATGTTGTTATCTGTAGGGAAAACGGAAATGAATACCTTCTTAAAATAATGATCTTATTACTACTTATCTTGTTACACTGTGGTGAGGTTCCCCTTGTTAAACCACCTGCATTTTGAGAGGTTTATAGACAAAAGCAGCATTATTAATTAATGCGACTGTGCAAGCTTTCTGCAAGCTATTATAATATTTTATTGTTATGGCTACTATTATTGTTATCAGATAGGCTGTTTGGGAGTTTGGAAAACATGCAGGCATCTTTTTGTTGCACTGGTTATCCTTCAATGCCTTTCTTCAGATTATAAATGCATCTGTTTCTATTAAACTCTGGATGGAAAACAAGATCCCATAAAACCTATCAGCAGGTTATTTTAGCCTCAAATCAGTATTGCTTAAATTATACAGGGAGGGAAATGGAAGCCTGCTGAAGGTGTTCCTATCAACAGCAGATGGGGATTTTTTTGTGCTTGAATGTGGCTTTGTGCTGAAGGTGACCCAGGCAGTGAGACAGGGTCAGGGCATCCTTTGGTGCCTTTATGTGACTCCTGAGTGCCTGAATTTCTTCTCTAGTGAACCTGGCACCAAGAGTCATTGCCTGGTCACCTGAGAAAGGGAAGTTTGGGACAAGAAGGAATCATCCTAGAAGGATGTTTCATGACTCACCATGAGGAAAATGCAAACCTTCTGGGCTCTGTTTTTTGCAGTGTAACTCTACATTCTGTCCTGTAAGAGGCCACCAAGTTCCAGGCATCAGTGCAACTCCTGTCTGAGGCAAAGCTGTAAGAGTACAGCTCTGAGACCCCACACTGACTCTGCCACTTATGTGGGTGTTTCAGCATTTTGTCACTCTAGAAGTCACAGTGAAATCCATAAAACTGTCTAGGAAGATATTAAAGATCCCAAATTTTATTTGCAGAGATTAAAGAAAGGCTTGAGGGTCTAAAGAGTAGTGTTATCCCTGGACCATAAAGTTATGTCACACCTGGGTCCTGTGGCCAACAGGGAACATTTCTGTGCTACTGCAGATTTTGCAGGCTTGGTCATGTCCCATTTCAGTTCTCCCACTCTGCAGTGTGCTCACCTATCCACCCAGTCCTTATGCAGGAGCAGTTCTTGGTCTTTAAACCTTGGTCACCACTCCTTGGTGTTCTCCCAGTTTAACTGCACTCGTTTGGAGATGGAGAGAGAGCACCAGGAAAAGGGGCCCTACACCTAACCAGGACATGGGGCATCTCAGTCTTTTCTAATTCTGCCCCAAACATCCCTTTTTGGTTTGTATTTCCTCTCTGCCATGGACCCCTGGTGTGTATCAAGGCTGGAAACAGCAAGGGCAGAATATCTGAGCCTGGACGTGGGATTTCAGCTTGTGGCATGAATGGCTTCAAGTTTAGTTTGGGACTTCAGGGGGAAATGGGTGAATTTTTCTCTCCTTTCTGAGGTGACTATGGCTCTGTGTTCACCACAGTTCTTCAAAAACTTCCAAATCCCAAGCTGTGCCTAGGAGCTGGGTTTTTTTGATTCTACCTTTATTTTTATTTTCCTTTTGTTTTTGAGCAAAGCTGCTTGGTCAAATAAGCTCCAACCTCTCTAGAACTGCCATGGAACAGCTTCTGAAATGGTCCAAGCTAAAATAGCCCCCTAATTTCAGGAGCCTGCCCTGTCTGATGGTGCTGGCGAGTACAGATTCTTCCACATCAAGTGCAGTGGTGAAAAGCCTCATCCATTAACAGTGGGCAGGAAAAATCAATGAGAAAGGTGTGTGTGGGGGGGGAGTTCCTTTTTTAATCCTTCAGGATTAAAAAATCCTTCCTTCCAAAGCACATTTGCAGGACCCTCTTTGTTATCCTAATGATCCGGGCTCCGGAGAGTGATCGGCTCAACTCCTGGAGCCAGGGCTGAGAGCCCAGCTTGGGAAGCGATGGGATCACAGTTTCAACCCTTTCTCTAGAGGAGTTTGCCACCTACTGATTCACAGGTTCCTTTGAGCAGCTGCCAAGAGAAGTTGAAGGGGGAAAGCTGGGATTTAGGGGTAGGTGGGGGTTGCCCTTAGAGACCCCGGGGTTAGAGGGGGCTCGGGGGGGAGCGGCTCCAGCTCCGGAGGGGAGCAGGGGAAGGAGCCGGGGGAAGCGGCCGTGTGTGTGTGTGTGCGTGTGTGTGTGTGTGTGTGCTGTGTGTGGCGGGGGAGGGATGTGCATGAGGAGCGGGCTCTCTTTCTTTCTCTCGGGGCTCAGATAATCCTGCTGCCAGGCGCTGCTCAGCGGCAGTCTCAGCGCTGGATTCCGAGCGGGGGAGACGCGCATCCCGAAGGCGCAGCGCAGGGGAGGCGAGAGAGGCAGCTAAAGAGAGCAGAGCGGGGGAAAAATCAAATCTATGCTTGGAACTGGGCTTCTTTTTCGCCAATGCAAAAGGGAATATGCAGCACATTTTTGCCTTCTTCTGCACCGGTTTCCTAGGGGCGGTGTTAGGGGCCAATTTCCCCAACAATATCCAGATAGGTGAGTGCGGGGCTGGGGATGATGGTTCCTGACGAGTGGGTTGGGGTGGAGAGGGGATGGTGGGGGAAAACCGACCCGTTCTTGTGCTTGCAAAGGCACAATGTGTGTCTGTGTGTGTGAGAGAGCGAGGGGCTGAGCTGCGAGGGCTGGATGTGTGCGCTGGTACCAGCTTAGCCGGAGCAGAGATGGATCAATTTGGCTTTGGGGGAGGGGTAGATTGGGAATAAATGCCTGCACACACACACACCCCAATACAGAGGGAGAAAAAGTGCCTCCGAAATGGAGGAAGTATGAAAAAAATATATATATATCTGTTTCTTGCCCTGAGGAATGCCTGGGCTGCCATTGTGCGTTGCTGCATTTGCAAAATCGGCGGTTGCATGATACATTTTTGTGAGGATGCTCTCATCTGTAGGGAACTGGGACGGGAGGTATCAACCAGACGCTCTCTGTTGTTATTGCTAAAGAATAAGGGCAAAGCAATTGGAAGAAGATCTTGCATTGAAGTCCCTTTCCATTTCATGCCACTTGCTTCCCCTGCACACCAACAGTGCCTGTTTGATTCCTTCCTCCCTTCCTGTAACTTCTCAGTGCTCCCCTCCCTCCTTCCCCGGGTTTATTATTACTCTCCCATTGATCTTTATTGGTGATCGTTTGTAACCTAGCCCCAGATTCCCTTCCCTCGCATGCCGGGTTTCTTTCCCGCCTCCCTTCTCTTTACAATGCCAATCAATTGCTAATCCACCAAGTTCAGGCAACTCCTGCCTGAGTCCAGCTGCACAATCAGTGCTTTTATTGCTGTTGCTGCTGCATCCCTGTCTCCCTCCCTTCCTGTCTCCCCTTTACCCCAAATTTGTGCAAGATCCCAGATTTTTTTTGCCTTTCAACAAACGCAACTTGGTTACGAGCATCTGATTCCTCCAATATCCATGATTAGGCTGTGGGGTGGGAGGAACGGGGGAGGTGGGGGGATATTGGTGCACAAATAGCCCTTTTCACACAAGGAGATGCCCCCTCTACTAAAGATGTGCAAAGTGACGTTGATGGCAGGTCCTTGCCTATTTGTTTCTTCCTCAAGTCATCTTGGGCATTGATACTTTCTGCAGCTTTATTTTAATTCTCCCTTGTTGCTAAGTGCTTTGTTTCCCTCCTCCTGAAATGCCAATAGCAGCGCTCTCTTTAAATGCATATAGATTACAAGACAGGCTGAATTTAATAGCATCTTTCTGGAGGCTGTGAAGGGATCTGCTGCAAGCCAAGGTTCCTGCTGGGGGAGCAGCAGGAAACTTTTCCTAGGGCTGGGTTATCGCTGCACTTTGTTCCAGATCCATGGGAGAAGAGAGGCTCTGAGTTTAGGTCCAGCCCGGTCCCAGTTCCTGCTCTGTTTGCATCACCCTGTGGTTCTGGGCTTGTCTGTACTTCTGTATGGATTGATTCCTTTGAGGGTCGAAGCTTTAAGTTTCCTGCCCAGCTTTGAGTTTGGCCACTGTCACCTGTTAAATTCAGGGGCTTTCTGTGCAACAAACCTGCAGCAGCAGCGGTTGTTTGGTGACAGTCCCGTGTCACTCTGGCTGTCACAGCCCTGTCCCCTGCTGGGGCAGGCTCAGCCCGGCTGCCCCAGAGTCCCACAGTGTGGGGGGACCCCTGCAACCCTCCTGTAGCAAACCTCTCCTCCCAGTCAGCAGGGCTTCCACTGAGCCTCAGGTGAGGAAGGAAGAATCTCGTTCTTCCTTTGCTGAGGTGATGTCGACACCATTCCCCCTCCTCCTGCTTGAAGTTCTGGGGGGTGAGGAGGTTGAGCTGCACCCCATGGATTGCCCCTATCCTGCAGGCTGCTTGGCCTGGGGATGCATCAGGGCTCCTATATGTGATCCAGGGTTACATAACAGAGATATTGGAGAGGTTTTCTGCTCCCAACCTGTCCGCAGTGGGCACGGAACCTGTGGGTCTTGTGCTCTGGAGGATTTCTGAGTTTGGAGGCACTTCCCGGGCTGAGGAGCTGCAGGCTCTGCTCTCAGGAATATTTTGGATTGGTGATGTTTCTCATACAAATGTTCTTAAGACCTTTCTTCTTATTGTTCTGTTTCTCTCCCTAGGGGGGTTATTTCCTAATCAACAGTCCCAGGAACATGCGGCTTTTAGGTTTGCATTGTCTCAGCTCACAGAACCGCCTAAGCTCCTTCCCCAGATCGACATTGTGAACATCAGTGACAGCTTTGAAATGACATACACCTGTAAGTACCAGCGCCCACCGTGCTCTGCCTGACTTGGGGTTCTTCATTCCTGACTTGGGTTTGCTTGCTGTCTGAAATATGGGACAGCTTGCACCAAATGTGCAGCTCACCTTAGGGTCCAGGCAAGAAAACCCCAAACCCATGGACAAAGGGGTTCTGGGTTGTTTTGGTTTGTGCTAAGGAATAGGGGTGAGGTAGCTCTGCAGTTATCCAGCATGTCTCATGTTTCCCTTTCCATTGCACCCAAAGTGGTATAAACCCCCCAACATTTCATTTCCTCTTGTTTCTCTAACCTCTGCCCAACTCATTACGTTGAGGTTTCATCCCCATATTTCCCATAGCTGTGATGCACAACAAAGACACCCCTTTCCACCCACAGAGTGCACAGAAGTCTCTGTTTAGTGTGAACAGCTTCTTCCTCAGTCCCAGTTTAACCATCTGTCCTTGTAATTTAAGAAAGATCTAGCAGGAACCAGCAGCTTGGTGCAAGTGGAGTCTAAATCCACAATAAGGGCATGCCTAATAACGACAGAGAGGAAAGAAAGTTCTAGTTTCAAGAAATTCATTCACTGGCTCTAAAAACAGATACTAAAGAATGAGTTTGCACCACGGAATTGATGTCAGGGTGTATCTGCACCCTGCTCAAGCACAGCACATTGGCTGTACTGTTCTCTTCTCACTAGATGATATTATTGGAAAAAAAACCAAGCAACCTTCGCTTCCTAGGTAAAGCAAAGGTTAGCAGCAACAAACAAGACCAGGAGGAGGAAACCAAATGAAAACTAAAACCCATGACACAGCCCTGTGGTTGCTGTGGCAGCCTTTGCTTTCCTTGGAGCACAGGGTGCAGGGCTGTGGGCGAGGGGCTCGCGCCGGCAGGGTGTGATGCACAAAGAATTCCTTGGTTTGACCTGCTGTCAGACACTGCTGCTGACACTCTCTGAGCCTGTGTCTGTGTTTGGGGGCTGTCAGGAGAGGCTGGAGGAAGCCTTCCCTTCGTAGAGCCTGTTGGATTGCTGTTGGCTGGTGTCTGTAGTGTCCTCCTGAGTCACTGAAACATCCCCCCTGCAGTTTAGTTGTGTGGGATAGAGGTGAACACAAACTGTTCTCTCTGCTCAGATATGCACAGAAGGGATCTCCTGGAAGAAAGAGCCAGGAGGAGAATTAATGAGGCTTTTGGAAGTAAAAAAAAAAACAACAAAAAAAACCCAAAGTTATGATGTTTTCTGTTGGAGGGTTTGCAAATACAAGATTTCGGGAATTTCCTGCCCAGTATGATATAGAAGAGAGAAGTAACAATTTGGCCACACTTCCTTTGCAGTATCTAATGGCATATCTGAAGAGATTTTTTTTCCTTAATATCCCTCTGTTTGCCAACTACAAGGTTTCCATCAAGGAAGAGCAACTATTTCAGCTCTATCCAATGGCATTTTCTTGGCAGGAAAACCAGACAAATAGAAGAAAAAGTCCAGACCTTGTATCTATCAAGGGAAAACGTCACCCACCTGGGGTAGAGTTGCTGACTGTGGCTGAGGATGAGCTATTTCAGAGCTGAGAGCAGGAACAAAGCAGAAACTGCAAGAGTATCACTCAAATTCTCCATCTGCACGTGGCTTTCCCTTCCTCTCCATGCCTGCCACTAATGGTTTTGTTTACAGCTTTGATGGCAAGACCATGACACCAGTTATGCTTCAGAAATCTGTCATTAGTGCTGCGGGGGCAGGGGTGGTCTCACAAAAGCTGAATGGAAGCAAGGCAGCCTCCCAAAGGATGTTATATTTGAGCTCTATGTAGGGCACATTGTCCTAGATCAGACCAGCAGAGCACTCTGCACAGTCCAACTTCACTTGTCCTCATTTTGCTTTCCTTATAATTAAAAACTTCCTAAGTTCCTCTTGACTATGGAAGGCAGCATTTGTTTTGTAGGTACAAAAGAAGGTGTTATTCCATGTACCCCAGGGCTGGAAAAACCCCCCCAACCTAAAGAAAACAGGCCATTAGGAGACCTGATTTTAGTACTCAAGAGCTGAAGTGAAACTTTTGTCAGAAATTAGCTCATTCTTCGTCTTCCAGCTAATTCCTTGCCTGGCTTCCAAGACTAGATATCAGCAGAAAGATCTGCTTATTTAGAGAGAATAAAAACTCTGCCCACACAGTGGTCCTTATCTTCTGAGAAAAGACTGGCCGTGCTACCAGTTAAAAGTACCCGGTTTTGTTCCCATGGAGATGGAGAACACAGCATTTCCTCAACATTGGCTTCACCTGCTTCTATGACAGTTAAGTCAAGGGTGTTTGGACCCTGTGAACCTGATGCTTCACCTGTCTGGGTCTCCAACAGGACGTCTGAGCAAGACTAGTTAGTCCCAGCTCCACTGCAAATCCTGCTTCACGCTGGGATCCAGCCTCATGTGCTAAATGTAGTCCTTATGGCAAGTGTCTGAAGCAGCATCATTCAAAATCCAGAGCAGATATTAAGAATCAGAGGTGACAGCAGAATCCAAACCCTTGTTGGGCGGGCTGCGGGGTGGCGATGAGCGGCGCGGTGAAGCGCAGCACAATGACAGCAGCCTGGCTGAGGAAATGGTGTGCAAAATGTGCCTCGGCATGGGCTGCACCCTGTTCACCTCTGCCTGCCACGGAGCTGCTGGCTGCTGAGGATGAGCAGGCTGTGGTGTGAAGTGACACCGCCATCCGTGCCCAGGTGACAGCGCTGTTAACGACGCGCCGGTGGCGAGTTGGTACCAATGACACCCACCCGAGGCAGGAATCTGGAGAACACCCAGAGGCTGCTGTAGTCACTGGGCTCTCGCTGTGACAGCCCAGCAGTAACTTTTGCATTTCTGGTGTTCCCAGATGTGGACCTTTTATGGTTACGCGGTGATTGTGGGAACCTCAGTGCGCGTCCTGCGGTCTCTGTGCGCAGCTCGTCAGGAGATGATGATTTCAAGCAAACCATAATCATGAAGGAAGCAAGAAGAGGTTGTAGATATGTGTGGTGACTTGCTGTTTCATGTGCGGGGTTGGTGCTAATGTTGCATCACTGAGGCACGGGCACATTTCAATATCTGAAATATCTTCCAGAATTCATTCCATCCCACAGAATAGCTGGTAATGAACACGCTCCGTGGCTGCAGCTGGGTGCCTGATGGGGCTTACCGGTATGAAAGTACACACCTGCCACTCTGAGGGTTCTTAACTAAAGGTTAGGAAGCTTTATAATTGTGTGCTGTTTCCTCAAAGGCCAAGGAAATTGTTTAGGGGAGGAGGGTGAATTGAGAGTCCTTCCTTCAGCAGAATTACGCAGCAGTGCCAGGTGACTATAAAGGGTAAAATGCTGGTATGGCATAGCTGAAATATTTACCTGGTGACGCAGCACAGCAAAAATCCTTCTGGTCAGGTTTAAAGACATGTTAAGGGATTCTGTCTCCATCCATGTTTGGAGAAGAGCTTTATGGCCTCCAGACAGTGCCTAGCAAACCCTGCCATGCTGGTTTTTGCCGTGTCTGACTGCGCTCAGGGCAGACCCGGCACAGGAGAGTTGATGCTGCAGGTCAGGGTGGAGAGAGGTGGGAAAGGGGCTGCTCTGTGCCAGGTGCAAAGGCACACGAGCCTTGAAGCTTAAGAGAGATCTGCAAATTCCTGTCCCTGGAAGGTCCACAGTATGTTGTTGACAGCAAAGGGATGAGAGGTTTCTTGCTTGAGTCAGCCTGTGCTGGGAAGAGTTTTCTCCTATTCTTCATCTCAGCCTCTGACTGTGCACAGCGTAATGCTCATCCCGTCCTGTGCAGAGCCCGGCTCCTCAGGGAATGTGAGTTGTTTCAGCCACAGCTCCATAGCTTTATTTAATTTGTGGTGCAGAGATTCCTGCTTTCAGCCCTTGGCTGAGGTCCCCAGGTGAGCCTGGCAACCCCAGGCAGGCGTGGAGATGCTCTGGCTGTCCTGAGAACAGCCTGCCCTGGGGGCTGTGCCCTGTGAGTGGGCTCACACAAGGGGAGTCACCAGCTCGGGAAATCTGCCCCTGCAAAACTCAGGCCACTTTGCAGGGCTGGCCAGTGACTGAAACAACCCCTGTTCATCACTGAGCCCTGCAGCTTTGCTGAGGTAGCCACCAGATTTTGTGTGCTTGGGTGGTGGGCTGCTGGCAAGGGGCATTCAGAATCTGCACACCTGAAACACAGGAATCTGCACAGGGTAGCAACAGGATTTTACAGCTGCAAGAAAACTTATAAAGAGGCTGAAAAACAATGAATTATTTATCCCTCTCCTTCCCTGTATGCACAGATACAGTTACTGTGGGGTCTTCTTACCAAGTACATGCTGTGGGTGATGCTAGAATATCAACAGTTGGATCTGTTCTGCAAATTAGAAAATGAACATGTAGTTTGGATTCTGTTCATATTTTATTAAGGCCTCCAAGCACCAATTAGAGAGGGATTTGTAGTGATCACTCACTCTGTGCTTATGTTCTTATCAATAGCAGCAAGCTTACATCCAGATCAGCTATGAAATGAAGTCTTTTTCTTCTTTTCCTTGGATACTTACATATATAGATAGAGTATTTATAGAAATTGCTTTTTATCTCCTAAATTACCTCTCAGAGATAGAAAGGAATAGGCAAGCATTTGAATGTTCTCAAATGAGAATCTGAATTTGGTTTAATTAAACAATTATTGTGTGTTGAATTTAAAGGAAACTTCTTTGTTGACAAACATATGATGGCCGCCATTTCTTGTAAAGGTGTTGCTGTAATTATTCCAGCAGTAATCAATTAGAATGCAATTTTTATAATTAAACTTCCACAGTCTAAATAAGCCCAGCCCTGTAATAGTTGTGGTGTTGCTAGACTTGTTTTTATTTTCACAGTGTCAGAAATCTCATGTAAGTGCTGTGGGATTTTTTTTTTCTCTCCTGCAGAGCTCAGGATGCTTGCTATGACTATTTAATGTGAGTTAAGCCAAGAGAAACATGGATTTAATGATCAGATGCAGTCTGATTAATACAACACAGGTACTACAAGGAGATACATCTCCTTGGATTATGTAACAGGAAAAGATATGATGCAGACAGATGAATCACGGAGCAACAACTCACTTTAGATCAACCTGAGGTTAAGGTTGCTCAGTTTCGGGCAGGGATGGGCTGTAGCTTTCTAGTGTGTGTTCAGTGAGATGTCAGCAGCTTGGAGAGTGCTGAAAATCCACATGGCTGGGTGAAATCCTGCCAAACAGGCGGGAGCAGGTCCTGGAGGTGACAACAGCCCCCTGTGTCCCAACAGGGCCCTGGGGTCAGCGCTGGGTGCTCAGCGGTCACAGCCACCACTGGATAAGGCAGGAGTTTGTCCCATATGATTTTCCCCAAGAAGGAGAAACATTTAGAGCATGATTGCTGAGCCATTTCCTCAGCTGCCAGGACAGGGCAGGTTGTGTCTGCCTCCAGGGGTCTGGGCACGGAGGGTTTTGGGTAGATGTGGACCGATACCATCAGCGGGGACATGATGGGGCTCCCCTTCACAGAGGTAACCCTGTGAGAGGCTGGCACCACACATCAGGAAAAGTGTCCCCCAGTCTGCTGTGGCCATCTCTTCAAAGGCCACTGGAGCACTTATTCTTTGCATGATTATTTCTTGTGTATTTAATTTTTTTTTTATCCTGGGTGGTGGGAGAGTTGTCTAGGGAAAAAAGCAGATATGACGCCATAAGGAAAAATCAGAGGGAGGAATAAGGGGAATTTCACACCTGCAAATCTATCTGCTCATCTGGAAAGGATCCCAGCACTGGTGACAAGCAGAAAAGAGAGTGAAGAAGTAAAATTTGGGCTCTGCAGTAGGCAGAGGAGGGATTTGAGAAGCAGTGAGCAGCACAGGCCAGACCTGTCCATTGTGTGACAGTCACAGCTTCCACTCACAGCTTATCTTTTCTTCTCTAAAAATAAAGCTTTTCCATGTGATAGGGATTCTACTAGGCCAGAAACAGACAGGCTTTATTTTTTGGCATTATTAGCAAGGTGAGAGTGGAAATCTTCATGTGACTGCAAGGAAGGCAGCATGCAGAAGTATGCTGCTCATTTCCAAAACTGGTGGGAATTTTAGATATATACGTTTACATTTCCCTTAATAGGGTTAGGGCCCCAAAGGCAGCAGCTCTCTGCCACCAGAAATGGAAAAGGTCCCACTTAGCTTCAGTAACACGTGGAGCTCAGAGCAAACACAAAATCAACATGCTCCTTAAAGAGGCAATAAGTCAGGGAGACTTTAATATTCTTAAGATCCAAATTCTCCGGGGTGCGGTATTAACACGAGTCTGAAGACAAAGATGCATTTATTTCCACTGTATTCCTTTAAAGAGAGGTTTTACTTCTCTTACTTTAGCTGTGTAGAAATGAAACAGGGCACTGTTTTTCCCAGTGCAAAGTTCCATGTGAAATCCTTTGGTAACACCTGAGGAAACCAGGGGTTGGGCAGGGTGCAGAAGGGGGGCCAAACCAAGCCATTTGCAATCCACCATCATTCCAGCAAAAAATATTTCAAAATGGTAGTGAATTACTGGGACAATAACAGTGTGGGATGGAGCAGAAACTGCTCCCTGCTCACCTGCTGAAGTGATCTCTCATTAGCTTAAAAAGTAACGAGCCTCCAGCTGATTTTCTCACACTGCCCTTTTAGCAGCTACCCACTTGTCTCCTCTGGGGCACTCTTAAAAAAAACACCCCCAACAAAACAACACAAAAAGACAAAAACCTCCTGAAATGTTGTTTCTTGTTATTAATGTAGATCAGTTATTTTCCCTGTTGTCTGCAAACCAAACCCTGCCAATCCTCAACCAGGGCTGCAATTCAAATATGCTTATGCTTCGCCAGACTGAGTGACCCCTTGAGGAAGCAGCAGTGAGAGGCAATGGAGAAGTGACTGACAGCTAAAAATTGCCATATCTTGGCTTCTTTAAGAGGGTCTTTTCGTTCTTTGATTTTATTTGTTTTTGACAGAGTGGAGGAGTGCAAAAGAAAACAACTGATGTCTAAGACTGAGTTGTGCTGATGGCAGGATTCTAGTGTGGATGTGGAGTACGTGTCTGCATTTCTCTATAAGCCCTAGGAGTCTTGGCTTTGATTTTGCAGGTGAGATCCTGCCACTATGCTAATGGAGATGAGGTGGGAGGGAGATGAAAGGTTGAGGGCTGGAGGGTCAGAGAAAAGATACAGAAACCTCTGTAAGTAATCTGGATGCAGAATGTGGAAGAATCTCACATGAAATCAAGGGCTGTTTCTCACCTCCCCGCCCTCCCAAACACTTTGCTTTGATCTTTGCTAGTAGTGAGCTTCAACAAGCAAAAGACATCAGTGATTACACAGATCCAGACGTGGTTTTTCTCCTGCTGGCCTGCCAGCATCCCCTGAACACCCCGAGCCTTGTTGGCTTTCCTTCCACGCAGCGCCCACATCCCGTTCAGTGCCACCCCATAGAAGGAGACAGCACTGCTATTCTGGCAGGTAAACAGCAGAAAAAATTACCAGCTGGTAACTGGGAGCTTGTGAGGGAAGCACAGGCAAGCAAAGTCCAACAGAGAGGTCACAGAGGACAGAGGATGAAGAAACCTTGGAGTAGGAGACATGATGTGGGAAAGGGGCAAGGCAGCAGCTCTGGAGGGGCTGTGGAGTACAATAGGGGGAGTTTTCCCTTGTCTCTCTTTTCAGCCCTGCAAGGGAAGGTTTTTCTTTCTGAGGGTTCTGCCTCCTTCTGCTCAAATCTGAACTGGAGCTCATGGTGTCTCCTATTTGGTCAGCACCACAGCTCAGGTTACTCCTGTCCTCCACCTCCATGCAGGTGACATACGATGGCCATGTGTTGGGAGTGTTTGGCCAGGGAAAATGCTGAGGTTTCAGATTCACAGTGGGGTGAAGGTGAGCTGGAAAGGAGGATCTTGCCAGAGCATGGATGGCAGGGAAGGCTTGGGGATGACCACCCTGTTGGTGCCGAGCAGGGAAACGGGGGCAGGTCTGAGCCACCAGCCCTGCCCCTGCACGGGCTGAGCAGCCAGCGGAGCCGCAGCGGAGAAAGAGGCCTGGCCTGCAGGGAGTTCAGGAGAAATGTCTTTGTGCAGAAGGTGATTAATGTCTTTAATGAACTACCAAAAGAAGTAATGGAAAGCCAAACCACACACGGCCGCAGTGGGGGAAGGAGGAGGAGATGGTTGCAGGCGAGGAGGAGGCAGGGAGCAGTGCAGCCCGAGCAGCAGCGCTGTTCACAGCTCACTGTCCCAGAAAAACAGGCAGGCACAGCAGCTGTCCCCAGTCTGTCCCCAGCAAAGACAGATCTGAGTGCATTTCACAGATTTAATCAGAATTAATTCACTCTTCCAGCCTGTCTTCGTTCTGGGGTCTCCTGCTCAGCTCATTATGGCTGGGCCAAAACCCACTGTCTGCAGCTTCAGGGTGTGGGGATGGCAAGCTGGGAGTCCCTGTGCTCCTGTCCTGTGGGGACAGCAAAGGCAGAGGCTGTGGGGAGAGTGGAGCCTCTCCTCCACTGTCAGGGAACAGATCTCCTCAGGTCCCAGGAGCCTGGGACCTGGATTAGCCTTGGCTGACGGGCGTTAGGAGTCATCATTTGTTTGGGAACCTGAAAGAAATGTGTGGATGAAGTCAGGCAGATTTCTAACATTGAGTCATCTATCTCATAACATCCTCCACCTTAGCAGCCTGGTGTGCCAGACTGGCAGAGACCTCGGTGGGAGCAGATGCCAGCACCTCTCCTGAGCCCCGAGCAGTGCCCAGGCTTGTAGGAGGTCACCCATCCACAGCCACACACAGCCTGGAAAATCAGCTCTTGGTATTCCCAGACATGCCCATGTCTATGTGCTGATGCTTTGAGGGCAGTGAATTCACTGTGCAGCCCTCAGGTGGGACATGAAACAGCTCCTGCATTTCTATCCCTGCTTCCAGAGCAGCCACACACCTTCAGATATGAGCCCTTCCCCAAAAAGCCCATACTATTTCTTGTTCTGGAGGAACAAGCACTACTGTGGGGTACAGGCTTGTTCTGTCAAAGAGGAAACTCTTATCCAAGCATCATCATGGTTTTAGTGAGGCTTAGCAGTCACACATGTGGCATTGGAGGTGCCAACACTCAGCATCTCAGGCAGCAGCTCTCAGTGACCATTCTCAAACTTCTCTTTGTTTGAGAATATTTAGCCCATCAAAGCTTGTTCTCAACCTGTGCCCACGTGTCCTCTAATTGAACTTTTCCTTCCTCTGTGAAGTACCAGATAAAGCAACAGAATTGTGTTGATCTTGGCTTAGTTTACCATGAGACTTTGGGAGGCAGGTGAGATGAATCCTATCCCAAAGTGTCTGCAGCTGCATCATGCTCTTCTGCTAATTCCTCAATACTCTGCTGAAGGTGACATCTCAGCAGTATCAAACATTTTGCTGCTCTCCCTGCGAGCAGCCTGTAAGGGCTTTGATAAAAGCAGGCATCACATTGCAAACAGGCTCTTCGCAGTTGTGCTATTCTGATGTATTGCTGAGAAGTGAAGAAAACATATGTTCATGGCACAGAAACTGCTCTGCTCAGGTTCTCCTTCTGTATTTTGGTACCGCACTGCAGTGGCCCCCCAAGGGCAGGGGCCTGGCATTGTCCTGTGACGTGCTTTTATCCTCTTGGCCTCCTCTGTTTCTCACTTTCCATGGGCTTGCTGCTGGCAGGAGCGTTTGCAGGGCTCTAACAGCCGTGTCTGGGTTTGCTTTTGCAGTCTTTATGCAGATCTCTTTCTCCCCCTTCCCACTGATGCACTCCTGGCTGATTGTGCCTGTCCCTAGGACCGGGCTCTGGGGGAATCGTGGGGTTGCTGTCATCATGGAAGGAATGCCTTCAGGTGCTGTGGCATTTCCAAAACAGCACCCAGGGATTTGGCTGAGCAACCCCCTCTAGCTCAAATGGGAAGACCACAGTTAAACCTTGTACAGCACTGGAACAAACAATCTTGTGGGGAAGGAAAAAACTCCAATGCTTGGCCCGTAAAAAAAAAAAAGAAATAGTAATTTTTACAGTGGCATCCTATAGCAGCTGAGACAAATCAGACCCAGAGCTCTAGATCAAAACACACCTGAAAATCTTGGGACATTCTGAATCCCATCCCAATCTGTCATGAGTTCTAATTGCCATTTGGCAGCAACCTCAGAGTCTCAGAGCAGTGTGCGTTCAGGTTTCCTGTTCCAAGCCTGTCTCAGGACAGAAAGCAAAAGTGTGAATCCAAACTAGCAAGTCAAGCAGAACAACTTGAAAAACAAACAGGTTGGGGGGGGAAAAAGTCATCCCCAGGGCTGTGGAGTGAAATCTAGAGCAGAGTTGTGGAGGCTGGGCATGGAGGGAATTGGGGCCAAGACATTCAGGTACATCAGCATCCTGCAGCGTGACCATGGGAGACTTTGGAGAGGGTGTGTTTGTCTCATCCAAGGTGTGTTTGTCTCATCCAAGGTGTGTTTCTCATCCAGGGTGTGTTGTCTCAGCTGTGCAGAGGAATGAGGTGTGTGGCTGTAGGACAAGGTGTGCCTGTGCCATGGACAATTCCTGTCCAGAGCACACGAGGTGCTGCAGAGGTGCAGCACACAGGGGTGAGGTTTTACCACGAGCTATCCTTGCCTGCAGGCAATACAGCAAATTCTTCACTTTCAACAACAGCAAATTTACATTAAAAAAAGGCTTCATCAAAGGGAAGTTGCACTTGACAGTCTCCCTTTAGCCACTGGAGAGCAGCAAGCAGACAGGCGCAGGAGGCTCGTTCCCATCCCTCGCTGTCTGGTGTTCTGTGGTTTTGGCATTGTGGAAATGGGAAGCATCTGTGAGCCCTTTGGATCACAAATGGATCTGGGAGCCTGCTACTTCTGCTAACAACTCATTTATTATCAGGGAGCAGAGAGTTTCTTCTGAGCCAGTGCAATCTATCATCTCTTAAAGACACTGTGTGAGACTGAAAGAATTTGCTGTAAGAGTTGGCACCTGAAACCCAGTAATGAGTCCATGTTTGGGAAGAACTCTCCTTCCTCACTTCCTCACTAAGTTTTCTTTCTCCCAACTTCAGGAAGAAGGGAGAAGTTTGTTCAGTAGCAGAGCACTCTGCTCTGAGAAGTTCAAGAATCAACCTGCTCTGAAAAATTCCTTGGGAGATGCTTCTCTCCTACTTCTCCTTTGCTTCTCTCTCCATGTGAATAGAGTATTTTGCCCAAAATACTGATGCAGAGAAGGTGAAGAGTCTGTTCCAGCTCCCTTGCATGGAACCCATCTCTGCAGCTCCAGGCAGGAGAAGTCTGCCATGCACAATATCCCACCCACAGCAGCACCTGCTGCTGCCTGGCCTGGATTTGTGCTGCTTCCTCTGCCATGTCAACCCTTTGCTTCCCCAAAGTCTGGTGCTGCACAGCGGGCTGTGGGGCCACCCTGGAGCCCCAAACAGGTCCCTGCAGCCAGAGATCTGCAGTCAAAGCAGCTCTGCCAAAAGGCATTTTCCCTGATGTGTTTGGCAAGGGTGCCATGGTGTTGTCTGTGCAGATGCTGAGTGGACTGATGTGGGCACCCCAAATCCAACCCTCCTTTCCTATAGGCAGCAGTGATCTGATGAAAGCCCACTTAATTCTGTTCTTTGAAGCAGCTATGAGCTCACACCAGTGTTTTGGGATGCTGTTATCTCCTGGCTGCTTAAAATCCTGGGCTCACAATGTTCTTCAAGGGAATTTTCTGTCAGCAATTTGATGGCAAGATGTGCTGGGTGTGCAGGGTGCCCAGGTGATGGGGCACTGTGACCCTCTGCAGACATTTTTCTCAGTTTTCAGTTGGTTGATATGGTTTAATCATTCTTCCTTTAATCTGCACTATGGAATTTTTCAAAGAAAATGCAATATTTGTCTTAATTTTGGTTTGGTATTTAAACATCTTTTCAATGTGATGAGGAATCAGGGCTACACTATAAATTCCCTGGATTGTGTACCAAGCCTTTTCTAAAAAAGCTTCACTTGATCCAAAGAAACTCAAGGAGATCTGTGACCTGTGATGCCATTGTCTTTACCTTTCCTGCAGATTTTTCCCAGCAACGTTATGTTCCACCCTGATTTTAGCTCACCCTGATTTTAGCTCATTTTCCCCTTCCTTGCAGCAGGATTTTCCTCTTGGCTGTTCTGCACCAGTCTGTGCCTCCAGCATGCCAAACCTCATGCTCAAGATGTTGTGACCCTCTCTTGGCTGTTGCATTTTCTACTGCTCACCTGTTGCATCTCCCTCTTGTCAGGAGTTTCTCAAGCTGTCATAGCAGTGTTTCAGCCTTATGTTTGTTTATCAAATATTTGGGGTTTTGATTGTTAGCTTAGGCCTCTCGGTACTAAAATCAGATTTTTAAAGGCATTTTAGTGTTTGCTGATTCCTCAAAGAGCATGAGTACCTAACTGTGATATAGAGTGTTCTGAGTGATGCTAAGTGTCCCTCTGCATCTGTTCCACATGTAGCTCTAATAGGATTATTATTTTACTCAAACCACTCTTTTTTTTTGGATGAAAGAGCAAGCCAAAACCAGAATTATAGCTCAATTATTCATTTTCATGGAAGGCATGTATTTCTGCTCTCCTGTTCTGCGGTGCTGCTCCAACAGCAGCCAAACTCCCACGGTTCACTTTCCTTCTGCCCACACGTGGATGAACCCCATCTCTGGCTGTTCTTGGCTCTGCTGCTCTTTGGGTGACAAGGGGAAGGGGCAGTGCTGGCTGGTCCCAGCCTGGCTGTGCTGGTCTGGAGGCTGCACTCAGCTGCTCCTCCCTGCCTTGGTTTGTCACAGTGCTGTGGGATACTTCGTGTTGGAGCTGATCCCCTTCCCCAGATCCTCTTCTCTCCCAGAGCAGAATTTTGCCTCAGCATTGTTCATCAGTCTCTCACCTAATCTAGTTTTGTCAGAGGAATGTCCTGCCAAGATCAGATGGCTGAGGAGCTCTAATGGCTTCTTCATTTATTTCTTTCCTCAAGAGAGAGCAAAAGAAAATGTGCCAGGGGATACACTAAGACATCAGTGGTTAAAAAAAATTAAAAATTTTGGAAAGGGTGTACTGAGTTTTAGGCAAGAATCAGGCACAGATGATAAATGAGAGCTGAAGGCTCGTGGCAGGTGCATTAGAGGCAGCCTCTAATGCGTTCTTTAAATTAGCATTTGTTGCAGTCCGGAGCCATCCCCAGACTGAAGCGAGCAGTGAGATGTCTCTGATCCTCTCACCGTGGGGCTCTGCAGCTCCTGCAGGCACCAGCACAGGGAAGGACAAAGTCTGAGGTCCCAAGGGAGCAGTACTTGATGCTTTGGACAGTGTCAGGTTTTCTGTAAAGAGGGAAAGGCTAATCACTTCTCAGACATGTCCTGAAGTTAAGGGAGACTTCGACTTCCTGCCTCAAGTGACCTCCCTGTGCCTTTGAGACCTCAGCTGTGCCAGTAGCTCTTCCTCTTGTGTGTGAGACTGCAGGTGAAAGGTGGCTTTAGGAGAAGTTATATTTTAAGGGGATTTGGGATACCGTCCCATTCTGTTGTCCAGTTTTGGGTTTATTTCCCGGAGGTATGGCAGGACATTGTATTAATTAGGCACACCAAAGCCAGCAGGAGAATTCCTGGATTCCTTCTGATTCTGCTGGAAAAGTCTGGATGCTCAGAAGGCAGGATGTGCTTTCCCTGGCTGCCAGCTCTGATAAATAAGTGGGGAGACCTCAGTGAGCACTTGCCCATAGGAGAGGACACAGCTTTGAATTTCTGTTCAATCCTACACTGACCTCATTTTCCTGCTTAGGCTCATATTTATAGTTCCTCCTCTTGCTAATGAATGTGATCCCTCTTTGTGTGAATCCACACATCCTTGGCAAGTGGGGATGGCTGTCTGGTGGACACCCAGAGCTGTCTCGTGTCTGCTGGCACATGAGCAGCAGCCTGTGATGTCTGGGAAGTGACGGGGGAGCTGCTCCTCTCCTGCTGGAAGTGCCAGGCAGCAGCATATGGGTAAAGGCCACGTCGGTGCCGTGAGTGGGTGAGCAGAGACTACCTCTGCATGCAGGATCCTTGGGAATGATCTTCCCCAAGCAGACTCTGCCATGGAGCAGCCAAGTGGAAGTGCCAAGGGGCCACCCCGAGTGGCTGCAGCCCGCTTCTGTCACCAGCTGCTCTCCCTCTGCTGTGGTGACAGCAGGAAAATGTCCTGCACGTCCCCAGTGTAGGCTCACTCATCTCCACTCCCCAAGGGGTAAAAGCACGAGCACAAATCACCTGCTCATCTCAGTCCTCATCTTCCTCCCCACAGGTGGCTCTGGGCCCCTGCCTGTCTGGCAGGGCTGGGGAGGGACAGTGACAGGGGTAAGGCACTGGGGACAGGAGGATGTGAACCAGCTCTCCTCCTCCTGCTGCTGCCCTCAGGGGAGTGTTTGATCTCCTGACTGTGAGAGGTGCATTTAACACCGACCCTTGCACAGGTGAGGACAGCTCCTCCTGAATTCACCTCTGTGCAGCACCAGCCACACCAGCACTGCACTGCACTGGGCAAAACTTTTCCATCCAGCTCAGGCAATAGACCTTTAATTTCCCTTTTTGTTTTTTAAGGCCAAAGAAAGATTATTGATAACTTTCTATTGAGTAAAGCCTTTCTTTTGAAACTCACACTGGAAAAAAAACCCAAGGTTAAAGGCCATGGATACTCTGCTTGTCTGAAACTCTTGTCCCATTAGGATTAGGTCTTCATTAGGTAAAACATTAGGGGGCAAGAGGCTTGGCTTGTTCTCTCCATGTGTCTTCCATGCTTCCTCTCCCTCATGGAGGGAAGGGGGCACTTCTCTCCCACCCAAAATGCTTAAGTGATTGTGACTGGAAACTCACCAGGCCTTTAAGGAGTCTCAGTGGACCGTGAGCCATCCTTAACCTAGAGAGAGTCAAGGAGATACCTTCATGCCCATGCTAAAGAAATAAAAAAAAATCTCCATTCTTTTGAGCTCACCTCTTCCAAGGTAGGAATTTCCATAACCAAATGGCTACATGCAGCCCAAATTTCAAACTCCACCCAAATTCAAATTTCCCAGCAGACCCAGCGTAGATACAAGGGAGGCATTTCAAATGAGGAGGAAGGTACATTCTGTTTTGTTTTTCGTGCTGTGTTTTAGTAGCTGTGATTGTGGCGAGACCTGGAGTTTCCCAATCTGAGCTTGGCAGAGAAAAGCAGAATATGTCTAACTACCGCAATAATTATAATTATTGCAAGGAATTTCTGTGGTTTTGTCAAAGCAGGAAGTGAGTTCTGGGAGGGCTTTAAATAAATGCTTTCTTCCAGGATGTCCCCAGGTTGGATGGACTCTGGCACAAGCAGGTGCTTCCCAGAGGGACTCCCTTCCGTGCTGCAATCGATAACAAAAATGACTGTTGGGAAAGCCAGAGGCACTGAAATCGATATACCTGATGCAATGTCCTCATCATCCCTCTGTGGGAAAACAGACACTTATTGCCTATAAAAATTTTTATTTTCTGAGGATATTAGAGGTTCCTGTGTAGGTGGGGGCATTAGCTTTATTTAAATGTTCAAAATATTTATTGAGGACATGCTTCCTCTATATTCTCTCTTGATAGGATGCCCCAAATCCAGTGATATTAATTAGCTACTTAAACTTTTTTCCCCCCCAGCTATGGCCAAATCTCTCTGGATTTAGCAGCACAGCAAAGATTTAACAGAAAGTTTAAATGGGAAAAGCATATGAGAGGAGAAATTTAGGATAAGATTCTGTGCCTGTTAACTGATGGCATTTATGAATTATAGCTGAGAGATGTCATATCAGTGGAAATGGAAAACAGCTTAGTGGATTATAAAAATACTCTCTATAAACCATTTTAATGCCTAATTTTTTTAAGTCTCTTATGGTAGGTGTCATAAAAATGAATTCTAGCAGAAAGGATAAAATTTTTCCCTCGGTAAACTGGCTAACTGGTGATTAGAGGCTGTCAGGGAGAACAAACCCTTGACAAGGCTGAGGTGGAGTTTGGCTGAGGACTGCAGTCTCCCGTTTCTGGGGAGGTGAGTACGTTTCTAGGGGAGGCAGATCCAAACCTGCAGGGCAAAAATCCCTGCAGCCAAATGTCCTCCCCTTCCAAGGAGGCAGCTGCTGATGGGTAACAGGAGAGGAGCACTGAGGAGTGAGTGGTGGGGGCTCATCTGTGGGGCAGGAGCTACCTCAGGGACAGTTTTGGGGCAGCTGATGAAGGGAAATCACAGAGAGGGGCAGCAGTCCTGGAGAACACAGCCAGGATTGCTGGAAACTGCAGTTGTGGACATGAGATAGGAGGCTGCAAAAAGTTGCATGTGGAATGTCTTGGAAAGAACCACGAGGTGATTCTGGACAGAAAGATCCATCCTGGTGTCTACCAGGCTGCAGTGACTTTGATTCCACCACTTTCTTGAGTATGGAGTGTATTTAAAATTAAACCTGTAAGAAAGATAGTTGCAGCTCTGCTCTGCCCTGTGAAAGAGGTGTTTAGTTGTCCAGTTGTCATTTCAGAGAGGTTCCTCATTCCTCTGTGGCCCCTTGGTGCTTCCTGTGCTTCATTTTGAAAAGCTCAGCCAAGGCTGAATTCTGGGTTAGGATATTTAAGGCTGCACTGTTTTGCAGCACATATCCAAGCTGCTTGTGTAGGAAAGGGTAGATGACCTACCTCTCCCTGTCCTTTGACAGTCTGGTTCCTGGGATCCATTCAAAGGCACTTATTCTCTCGCTGCCTTTGAAGGCTTTGTGTCAGTCTTCCCCATGGATCTTTGTACCTCAGGCCTCTTTTGTGGGTTTTTTTTTTCCCCAGAATAAAAATCTGCATGTGGGATAGAAATGGCATTACCTTTCCCAATGTGAGCTCACAGCTCATAGCAGAACTGTGTTTGCAATGTGTCATTGGGACTGTCAGGCTGTTTCCACACAGAGGCAGGATTTAGTGTCTGGGCTCCAGCCGAGCACCAGTGCAGGAAAGGCAATTTTCCAAATTAAATTGCACAATCCAGGATGCTGAGCAACTTACTTTTGGGTCCTGCTCTCTGCAAGGGACTTCATCGTGACGTGAGCTGAAGGGATGAGTAACAAACTTCAAACTGAATGCTCACCAAAAAAATCTCCTGCAGAATAATCCAAGGGCAACCTGCAACCAAGTTCTCCAAGATCCGGTTGGGTTGGGAGTGTGTTTTCAGTCACAGAGAGATGAGCTGTCTTGCCTCTGGGCTTTTTCTGTTCTCGTGTATAAATCAGCTAAGGGCTGACTACAAAATGAATTGGAGGGGAAAAAGATGGGATTTCTCTGGCCCCTTTCCTTCCTTTCCCATTACCTTTTTGCTGTAGATGGCACCAGTATGAATCTTCATCTGTCCACCTTGCACCAAAGGTAGCCAGAGGGGAGGAGATCTTGGGGACACTTGATTCACATAGAACTTTTCACAGAGAAAAGCAAATGAAAGAAAATGTGAGAAATGGCATCTGATTACAAAGCTTTCTTATTAAAAGTTGAGGGCATTATTCAGAGTCTGTACCAGAGCAGTGACTTTTTACAGCTCTGTAATATCAGAGTATTTGGGGGGCTTGCTAGCTCTGTAGTCAGTTTATGCTCTGGGGGACCATTTTCATTTTGACAGAGTGTTCCCAGCCCAACTCTCTTGGAGGTTTGAGAAGACTGTGCCCCACAAAGACAGCAAACAGTACATTGTGCAAACTATCAGCACTGTTGTATCAAGCCCATTGGGTGTTCATTAAAAATCAGAGCTGCTGGTTCAGTCAGGTGGCTTTGCTGAGCCTGTGCAAGAGGCTGGCTCAGAGTGGAGGAGAAGCAGCTGCTGTTTAGGATTTCAGGACACCTTTTGCCTTGTCATCACCTGGTGATCATGATAAACACCCCCGTTCTCTTTGCTTCCAAACCAACACACACACTACCCACTACTGCACATTCCCTGCTCTCTGCCACATTTTTCTCAGAACCTGAGTGGGTTGCAAAGTAATTCTTTGCATGTACCCATAGTTGCCTATTGAGCCAAATAGGAATCCCTTTGGTACTTTTTTTTGAGGAAGGGTTCCAAAATGATGCTGTGGACTATCCATTTTGGAGGGCTGGAAAAAGAAAGCAAAACTATAATGTCTGGAATTTCTGTAGGAGGTTTCTTTGTGCGTTACTTTTTTCCTTGCTGGGTGCCTATAGTTCCCACCAGAGGAATGGCAC
The DNA here is from genome assembly GCF_971803275.1 of Cyanistes caeruleus. Taxonomy (NCBI): domain Eukaryota; kingdom Metazoa; phylum Chordata; class Aves; order Passeriformes; family Paridae; genus Cyanistes; species Cyanistes caeruleus. The sequence continues at coordinate 5,757,262 of NC_141715.1, read as the reverse complement.
ATGTGTTTTACTACACATTCATGTTGTGCATTAGCATGCAGAGATATTACAGGAGGTTCTCCAGAGTGGTGAACAGGCGTAGGCAGAAAATTGATTCCTCAGGAGATTTCAGCAAAATGGCATCCTGGGAGCTGATCTCCCATCAGATGCAAAATGTCTTTACATTGATGATTTTGATCCTCACTCCTTTGTCATAATAACACACAAGGATTATTGCTGTTATTTCCATGATTGTCTTACCTGTTATAAATTCTGAAACAAAACTGAGGGCAATTAAGTGGGGAAACTACAAGGGTGGTGGTAGAGAAACTAATTCCCTTTGCTTTTCAGACATTTCATTTAACAGCTGTCTTAGAAAAACTCTCCCACAGGACAGCTCCATCATGTGAGATTCCCAAGGGATATGACAAGTCAAATAAATAGTTCATCTGCTAATTAGGTGAGGGGTGGATGATTGCATTTCTTTCTGGGAGGAGGAAGCTTTTGGATGGAAGAATCTCACCCAGATGAGGGAGGCTATTTCTCAGGTGTGGGTGCAAATGTCCATCTGTGTCTCCCAACCAAAGCAGAGCAGAACAAATCACTGATGGTTACTTTTGCTAAAGGCGTTTCAAAGGTGTCATTGCACCCTTCTGTGTGGGGAGAGCTCGCTCTGAGCTCACCCCTGTGAGCAGGAGAGCTGAAAGGAAAGGTAGCAGCAGCAAGGACGATAAGAGGTACTGAGGTCCCAGCAGAGTTACACACAGCAGGGAGGAAAAGCCCTGAGGTGTTTGTGCAATGTCAATCAGCTGTAAATCCTGTCCTTCAGCCCACCTCAGCCTGGGACAGACACAGACCAGTGCATCATCTTTGGTTTGACCTACACCTTTATTGCTACTATTTTTTAAAGCCACTGTACTTTGGGTGCTTTGGTACTTCGTCTTTATTTTTTTTTTCCTCCATGTGCATTATTCTACCATGGAATTTGACCATTTCTGCAGAAATCACTTTCTGGCTTGGGCTGGGCTCCCCTGCAGACACCTCTGCTGGGATGACTGCACGAGCACAGAGCGAGTGCAGGCTCTGGGGAGCCCAGGATCAATGGCACATTCCTGGAATTCAGTGGAAGCAGCACATCTGCTGCAGGGATCTCCAACCTCTGTTAAAACACCTAATCCTGACCAGCACCATGTGCAGCCATTCCAGTCCCAAGCTTTCTTTTGGAAATGCCAGTGCAGGTCAGTGTCATTTTGCAGTACTGACTCCAAAGGAAGCATGAAAGCAGCTAATCAAAAAAGGATAACATTCCCCTTTTTGAGGTTTCCAGGGCTCCAGTTTTGAGGCAGTAGGGCTCCAGTCTGCTTTATGCCTTAGCGAGGATTTTTTGACAGGTCATGGACAGCCCTCTGTCTCCCACTCAGGGGAGTGTTCTCCATAAGTGCTCCAGCAGAAATGATGTTTGCTGGAGTCTACAGACAGCCTGAAAAAGAAAAAAAAAAGCTCTCAGAAGCATGATCCACATCCTATTCTTCCATCTCCCCACACACTCATCACTGCATGTTCTCCCAGCGGAGCAGTGCTGAAGCCTAAGATACCACATTAAATGTCAGTCATTTAACTACCAGTTATTTTAGCAAATAAGAGTGGGACTGTCTCCCTGGGGTTGACTGAAAATTGTTAAAGGAGGGAACAAAAGGCAAGGAAAGAGAAAAGGAGAAGAGAGAAAGGAACAGAAAGGACAAAGGGAAGCACCAGGCAGAAGGATTTGTGATGCCAGAATCTGAGGGAGAGGAGTCAGAGGAAGGCACCCCAGTGACATCAATGGGCTGGATCCCACCGAGAGCTTCAGGGGACATTAATGAGCCCTTTGTGCTGTACCTAAATTACCCAGGCTCATCCTCAAGACTGTTCTCACTCGGGTCTCTGATTCTCCTGCTGGTGTCAGCAGCAGCTCTGCCACTCTCTGCACTTTGCCAATCATTGGCTTGGAAGGAAACTTCTCCAAGGTGGGGGATGCTCCTGAGTTTGGGAGATGACAAAAGAGCTGCTGATTAATTCTACCAGAAGGATGGGAATCCTCCTTTCCTTTGCCTCCCATCTTGCTTTACATTCCTTTCTCTTGCATTCTGCTCTGGAGTCCAGTTAACCCTTGGTGGAACAGAAGAGGAGTTGATGTCTGTGTCTTGCCTGTAACAACTGGGAGATCTTCTCCTGGAGAATCACGTGAGCTCCCTGCGCTGGCAGCGCAAGTTTTCTCTACAAGCAGAAAACATTCAGGGTGTATTAATAAGCTGTCATCTGGTTGTTCTCATGAGTTGTGTTTGTTACATTCCCTGAGGCTCTGGTGGTTCTGGCATGGAGGGCTGCATGAGTTTGAAATCTGGAGTCTGTCCATGCACGACTTTCAAATTCACATTGGAGAACAGTTGAGGAAGGAAAAAGCAGTTCTCAAGACAGAAGAGCACTCGCTGTTGGTGTGGGCAGAGAAACCCACAGAGCAGAAAATCCCTCCCAGGAAGCTCTGTTCTAATCTGGAATTAATCAAAATAGTCTTTTGAAAGTGTGTGTGTGGACTGTGGATATCCCCAGTTACATCAGGGAATAGTCAGACACAGAGCTTTTAATGGCATTACTCCAAGTAAGCAAGAGCAGAACTGGCCTCTTGCTTCAGGATTCCAAACCTGACCACAGGTAATCATCACGGAGAGTGTGTTATTTCTGAGGAAAAGATGGAAACCCCACAGGAAAAATCAAATCAAAAGAACCAACAAAACCAAATCCAACCTTCCTCAAATAACTAGATTGTTATCTTTAAGATATCTCTATTTAGTTATGTTTTAAAAGGCACACCAAAATTTTAACTATGCAAAAGATAAAGCAAAGTCTGCATTTTGTGTGAATAGTCCAATTACAATTATAAACTCTCTCCTCTTAGCATCTCATCTGCTTGTAATTTTTAACATGGAAGAGGGAGGGCAGGAAAAATGAATTTGTGCATGGAGTTTGTGTAATATCCATCAGAAAAAAACAGTGCATGACAAGCATAGCAGCCCCTTGAGAGCTTAATCATCATTGAAGCCAAGTACAAAAGGAGGAAATCAAACATTTTTTGAAAGCTGGGGGCTTATTTAAAGAAATGAGCGAAAGCAGACTCATGCTTTGTCTGGTTTGAGGCTTTTCTGTGTAGATGAGAGCAAACTACTGCACCAGACAAGTTATTTCACATCACAGTCCATCAGGGTTTGGACTTTCAGTATGCTGCTGAAATATCTTTTACAAACTACCTGTTTTCTCCCAGAAATAATGAAAGGCTCACTCACATGCTGCTGTAGAAGGTCAAAGTGAAAGGGAGGGTAAGTTGGCTCTAAGTTCACACCTTGTTTTTAATACTGTGCTTGTATGGATTAAACATTTGGTTGAATGCAGCTGGTAGTGAATTAACCCTTATCCCTTCAGGGCTGAGCATGCAGAGCATGTTTGTAGGTCAATGGCTGAAAATCCCAGGCTGTGTAACACAGATGCCAAGTGATAAAAGTCCTTATTTGTGGGTTTCACTTGTCATGAGCTATAGAGGAGGTGCCTCTTTTTGAACTTAACTTAGGAACACAAAAGGTGCTACAGTGAGCACAACCAAAGACTGAGCTACCCAGTGTGCGCTGCCTGATAATTGGGTATCGAAGCCATTTAAGGGAGAGTTTAAAAGATTCTACCTCCTGCTTTGATGCTGTTTAATGTAAAGTTTCCTCTGCCACAGTTTGCAACCAGAGCATTGTGTTTAACAGCCAGCAGCAGAGCATCCTCCTGGATATCAGTGGTCTCAAAAAATCATTTATACTGAGGCTCATCTGGCACAGAGTTCCAGGACTTAATGCTGTGTCACCTGGGAAAATGCAGCTCTGCTGTCAAACCCACTGCTTGTTCATTCCTGGGTGTTCCCCTAAATCTTGGCTTTTGAGAAATAAAGAACATGTATCATTATTAACCTTTTTCCCCCTCTCCAAAACATTCCTGATTTTATGTATTTCTGCCAGCCACCTGGCATTCATCTCTTTTTTAGGCTGCACAGTCCTGGTGTCCTCAGTGTGCCTCAAGTCATCCATGACCCTGAAAGTTGTTTTAACCTTTTGATGTCTTTTTGCATTCCACTGTATCCATGGGACATGTGCAAGGGCTTTTTCTGCTCTTTGGACCTTTCATGGGTTGGAAACCCCCTGAATTTACCCTTGCAGGGCTTGCAGTGTTCTGCAGGTTCCTTGTGGTCCTAATTTTGAACGGCACAGAGTTTCTATCTCCAGGATCTGATCAAATGAGCATGCAAATGGAGACAGATGTGGCACCTGTAAAGGGCTGTTTCAGCCATTAGATCTGGAGGAATCTCAAGGCCTCCCTCTCTCCAGGGGGAGCATTGTTGCATTATTTATGGTCGCTATTCCCACTGTAAACTCCTGTCTCGTGATTATGGATCTGCCACGCTTTCCCCCTCAGTTTCCTCCCCCAGATCCCTTACCCTTTCACGTTTCTTGCTCCTTTGCAAAGGTAAGGTGTGCCTCTTTGAAGTCCTCAGGGAGAAAGTATCAGGACAAGAACAGGAGCTCCAAGAGCTCCAAGAACCTCTCCTGCATCTGAGGGACAAAGCAGTCCCCCCTTTGCTGCATATGCATTTTGTCCCATCAGCAATGGAGCTGATTTCACTTTCATGTTCAAAAGAAAAGCACATCCAGTCATCTCTGATCACTGATAGCCAAAGGGAGCGATTTGGTAGCTGGTTTGAATATCTTGTATCACAATAGCCTATTGCTTCAGATTTTATGCCATATGGGAGTAATTCAGATATCCTGTAGCTTCATCCTGGGTGTAACAAGAATAAGAACTTTATAAGTCTCTTTGGATTGCCTTCGCCTTTTGCATGATTTCTTACTAAGTAATTGATTTGGAAAGTAGCAGGAATGGCAAAATATGCCCCTAATGGGAGAGCACTGCATTTTCTGTGTCGTTGTTATACATAACTTCCATGTGTATTTAAATGAGTAGCATCAGCATAGAGCCAGGAGATATTATAGATATTATGTAGAAAAATAAGTGTTTAGGGAGTATCTGATGAATAAAGATAAGAATCATTTGAAGATCTGACCTTGAAAACATTTAAGCACAAATATGCTTCCGTAACCTTGCTCAAGCCATTTCCTGTGGGGTGCTGGGTACAAGCCCATCTTTTCTTTGTGGCAGCATCCCAAGCCATCCTTCCCATCTTCCCTCAGCTCTGTTCCTGCTTTACTAAAAAGACAAATCCAAACATTAAAATAGAGAGAAAGCAGTATTATGGGAATGCGAGGGGATTGAGAAGTAATTTTCCATTTCTAAAATGATTTTCATTCTGACATTTCCAGAAACATATGGCCCCATGTTCTGTGAGCGGTTTCTTAGGATGTGCTGTCCCTCTGCCTTGCTTCCCAGAACTCACAGTCCCCCACACACATGCTCACACCAACGTGCAGGGATGCCCAGCGTTGCACTCCATTCTGTCAGCAGCAGGAAGGAGGGATCTGAGCATCCCATCCTCTGGGTCCCTCTGGAGTTCAGTCCTTGTTGCTTCAGGAACAGGAGATCATTGAGTCACATCTCCATGAGCCTTAATCTGATTTAAATGAGGCAGATTAGGACTAGCAGCCCCAGTTTCATGGTTTTGAACACCTTGAGTTCAAGACAGAGCTCAAATGTCCCCAAAAACCTGCTCCTGTTGTGCTCTGGGCAGCTCTGCAGCCTGTGCAGGGCTATGAGATGTCACCTCTGCAGCTGCTTGCAGGTCAGAAATTGGAAGAGATTTCACTGAAAACCTTCCTTTTCCCTCATTTGCAATTCCTCTCATAGGGCTGAGTAACTCAAAGAATGGTAATGGCAGGGGTTCACCGGTGTTTTATTGGTCTGAGCAGGCAGAACTGCAGATTCCATGAGCTGCTGGTGGCAGAGAGGTCACAAACAGCAGCAGATCCTGCAACGGCAGCTCTGTTGCTAAGGAGAGCCCTGTGCAAGGCAGGAGAGAGAAGTCTCCAAAGCACTCACAGATATTCAGTGTCCCTCTGTCTGCACACAGCTTCTGTGCCCAGCCACTGCAGACAAAGGGGATTGTGGCAGAAATTTAAGCAGCTCCTTGGATCCAGGTACCTGAATGATCTATGCTTTTTGTGGCCCTCCTGGATTTTGTGTCAGTTCTTTCAGTCCAATTACTATGAAACATATAAGAAAATGCACGTATCCAAAGTCTGAAAATAACCAAACCTGGTTTACTATTGATGGTCCCACTCCATACTGCACCAACCAACCCCTTTTTGCATTCCTTTTCCTGTCCATGCTGTTTTTTCAGGAAAAAGTTGTGTGGGAGACAGAGCTGAAGGAGGATCTTGCAAAGCTGAAGGAATTGGAGGGCAGGTGGGTTTCTGTGAGAGCAGAGGGTGCAGGGCTGCAGATGAACAAAAGAATTCTTTTCAGTCTGTGCTAGCCAGGGCTCTGGCTGCCAAACACCTTCCAGCAGGTATCCCAGGAGAGGCCAGCTTGCAGCACAGCAGCAACCTGAGCCTGTGCTGTGACTCGGTTCCTCGAAATCCCCCCTCCCAGCCCCGGCACAGACACTTCCAGGAACAACCTCTCCACCTCCCACACACAACCACCAAGCCCATTTTGTTTGAGGATCCCTGGAATTGGATGGGAGCATCCAACCTCGCTACACAGTTCTGCTAATGAAGCTGCTGAGAGTAATTAAAGGCAGCAGTTTGGCGTTCCAGAACAATATCAGTGATGATATTTAGAATAAGCTGTGCTGGGGGTAATTATGGCACTCAGCTCTCTCCCTGCCCCTCCCCACATGCACTGGCCTGTGCACTGCACCCCTGGCAGGGTAAGGGCAGCTTTGTGGTTGTTCCTCTCATCCAAAACAGAGCCCGGGCTCTGTGCACACTCTGCTCCCCAGGGACCCTGAGATGAGCTGTGAAGTTCAGTCTGGGCACCAGGGAGATCTGGGGGCAGCTGTCTCTGCTCACCAGGGCAGCGGGGATGGGCTTCAGGAGGTGCTTTCATGCCTGTGGGTGTGTGCCCTTCAGTGTGTGCATGGTGGATGCCCAGAAGCAAAGGGCCCAGGAGCAAACTGGCCCAGCACATGGAGGGCAGTGCTAATTGAGAGACATTTCATGGTGGGGATGTGGCTCTGCCCTGCTAATCTGGCACTCTGGAAGATGCCACAGCGTTGGGAACAAGCTGAAACAGCTCATCAGAGTCTCTGCTGTCCCTCTGCCATCAGCTGCACCATCCCATCCACGTGGGCTGGAGTCACCTGTGTTGTGCCAGCTTGTGGATTTTGCCTTTTCTTCCCAACTCCGAGAAGGTTTATTTTGAGATTGGAAACCTCAAAGGCTTTCCTCTGCTGCCCCGCTGCCAACAGTGCTCCCTTGCTCATCATCTGGCACACTCTGCCTGCTGTTATCTCCATTATAAAATCATGGAAGTGGTTATGCAACATAAAATCATTCTGGGTGAGTTTTGATCACATTTACACCTCTGTGAATCAGAAGTGGGTTTTTGGTTGTGATTTTTGTTGCTAGTCTTGCAAAAAGGTGGATGACTTGGAGCTCCCCTGAGTTTTAAGGAGAAAAGTTTGGGGGATTTGTGTTAGAGTAGGAGAAAAAAGACTGAAAAAATGAAAGAGAATTCTATGAACAGAGCAGTTCTCTTTCCCACAAAGGCTCCTACATGGAATCTCATGTTTTAGGTGTGATCTCTTGCATTCCTCATTACACGTTCTGGCTCAGGTTAGTAACAAGTGACACCAGATGCACTGAGTGACAGAAAGGAAGGTGCTGACTTCTCTTTTCTCCCTGAATTCTCACAGAAACCATTTTTATTTCTTCAGAGTCTTGATAAAGGAACATGGCAAGGAATTTTTTTCACATTATTTTTTTTTTTCTACATGCGTTTATCCAAACCAGACTGGATACTTCAGAAAATCAGAGAATCTGATTGGAGAACAGAGGCACACTAATTTAGGAAACCCTTCAGGTCAGTCCAGCTTGTCAGGGTGTTTAGCAGGGTTCAGCAGCAGTGTTTTTGTGTCTGACTCTGGGCTGTGCATCTCAGCCAAGACAGGGATCTCTTGGGGAGAGCCCACGAGGGACCAGGTGTGCCCCAAGCCCTGGAGCACGTGGCAGGGAAGAGAAAGGGAATGGGCTGGGGTTTAACCTGGGGCATGGAAATGGAGCTGTCATTTCCAAATCTTTCTGCCAGCAGTGTTTTTAGGGTCCATGGGTGGCTGGTACAACCTCCCAAGGCCCCACCTGGCCCAAATCTCAATGTTTTTGTCAAAATGCAGTAGTGATGTTTCATGCCACACCAGCAAAAATCTTCCTGATTTTTTGATCTGGGAGGAATGGGACTTGGCTTGACAGCTGAGGGTTTTGTTCAGGTCTGCATTACCAAGGCATGTCTCAGACAAAGTGATTTTCTTTGTGGGGCCATATTTCTGCCCAGTGATTATATAAATAACCATGTTTTCTTTTCAAGACAGCAAGCAATGGCCTGGAGGTGCTGTGAAGCCACAGAAACACTACAGTCCTTCTGAGGCCCTTGGTTTTTTAGTTTGTTGTCCCCCAGACTCAATTATTTTTAATGATATTTGCAACATTTAATAAGTAACTCCAAATAGCCTTGATAAAGCACTTTTTCCTGCATGTGGGCAAATTGAGTTCTGTTGTTAGCCTGTGTGGATTATTCTCTCTCCAGAGCCAGTGGAAGAAGTGTGCTTCAATGCACAATACATCCCATGTTTTCAAATTCATGGAGGGTTTCTTCTTTACATGCAAGGTTGCATTTCTTTAGGCTGGGTGCTGTCAAAACCTGAAATCTACTGGCCCTTACATCTTCTCTGAGAGGAAAATAAAAAATAAAAAAAAAAAAAAGAAAAAGAAAAAGAAAAAAATCAGAGAGAATTCACCCAGCCAGAGCAACACATGGATCACAACCTTACACCTCACTGTGCATCCAGATGTGCTCCTGGCTGACTCTCAGCAGGCAAACTGCTGACCTCACACCGCAGGCAGGGTGAGATGATGAACAGCAGTTTGCTGCTGAGCCAGGACTCAGGCAATGGGATGAGTTCATAAGGATATGGATATGACTGAGGAGCCTTTTGTAGCTGCAGCAACTGTTCTCTCTGTCTCCTGGAACTGCAGTCTGAAAGCATCCAGTTAAAAGGTATCAGGTTCCCAAAACCATAAGCTTGTTTTACAAGTTATGCATTTTTAATACAATGTTGAATCTGAGGCTTCTTTTTATTAAACTCCCTCTTTTCAGTACTGATAATTCACATTTCTAGAGGTTTTTTTTTTCCTTTCTGAAGCTTTAGGTCAGTACCTTACTAAAAAAGAGATCTATGACTCAGTCCAATTACTCCTGGAGTGGGGAATTTTTAGACCTTAGACACCCTTGCAAGCCCTGTGCTGAGACTATAAGAGCCAGAAGGTCTGTCCACAGCCCTGATTCAGAGATGAAACCCCATGTGTTGATTTTCAGTGAGAAAAGTTCCTGGGTGCCACTGCAAGTGGTTTATGTAAAGCTCTGTCTCAGCCCCTGCTGCTGTGAATTTGGGCCAGCACTTATGGCAGAGATGGAGGGGCTAAATCACTGGAGACATTCTGTTTCTGTCTAAATGATTTTCTGCCCATTACAAGGTCTCCTGCAGTTGCTGTAACACCACTTTAGGAATAAATCCTCTTAGAGGGAAGCTGACTGATGCTGAATCATGGAAAGAAAGTGGCAGCCAGCGAGATCCCAAACACCACAATCTGGGGATCTCCATCTTGAAGGGAGCTGCAAAATTACTGTTCTCACACAGGGGATGCAATTTCCTATCAGTTCAACCTGAATTTCTCTCTTACTGCCAAGACATTCTCCCTTTAATTAATATTTCATCCTGTTGATGCAACTTGTCCACTTATTTTCCCAGTTGTTTGCAGTGCAGATTTCCCAAATTGTTTCCTTGGGGCACTTGCAAAATCAAGATCTTACATCTGAGGAGTTCCTTGCAGCTCAATTATTGAAATTTCTGGCTGAAAAATGTATGCACTTTTAATTAAAAAAATTAAAAATTACCCAGCAAAACCAGCCTGGAGGTAGTTTGAAAGTAAGAGGAATTTTTCATTAAAAAAATGAAGGAAAGAAGGTCCCAAACCCTGAGTAGACTAATGGTTACAGCACTGCATATTCAGAAACTATCTGAGACCTTTCCTGAGTGATGGATATCACAGGAAGTGCCTGGGATTGAGCCATGTCACCCTTTATAAACACCAGAAGCTGAAACCACCAGAGGTGTGAGTTGCTGTTCTCTAGCAGAGCTCCAACAGAAAGCTCAGCATCCTCCTTCTCAGCCCTGGGGCAGGCTGTGTTTGAGAAGGGATTATTCCTTGGGCAGACCAGCAGAAAGATGTGGTATTGCTTCTGTTTGCTCTGCCTTAAACTGGAGCTTGGACCAGTATTGGTTCAGATCCTGCAGATTATGTAATATTAATCCTGAAATTAATTAATCACCTGAAGTGGAGAACTCTGGTAGTTCCCAGAGGGTCTTATTTCTGCTTTCCCTCTAACTGGTGCCAGACCAGAGGTTTTTCCCAGGTTATTCTGCAGCCTGGAAAAGGCAAACCTGCACATCTGTGTTTTGCAGCACCGCTGTGAGGAATTCCTCATCCTTGGCGTTTGCCAAGGGGAAAACAAATTCACCAATCCCTGCACAAGAATCCCAACACCAGGACAGCACAATGCACTCTGGGGACTCTTTGCAGAAGGTTTTGGCAGAAGGGATCTCTGTGGAAGTGTTGCTGTGAAATCTGGGGCAGCTGCAGTCTGTGCCTTAGGTGTGTTGAGCCCCTCTACTCGCCTGCTGTGGTGGCCCCTGTGCCCCCAGGCACCCCTGCTGAGCACAGACAATCCCAGCAAGGATTGAAATCCTTTTTCTTATGGCTCTGTCCTTGGTTAAAGCTCTGGGTGCAGCCACAGGAGCAGGCTGTCGATGTGTGTGTGCAAGATGGGAGGTGTGGTGTGTCCCCAGCCCGGGCTCTGTGCATTCCCAGGGATGCAGAGAGCCTGGCTGCAGGGTGTGGGATCCCAGCTCTGGGGCAGCCACGGACAGCAGGGCCCTCTTGGGACAGACACAGTCCCTGTGGGCAGCAGGGCTGTGGGATTTGGTGGGATACAGGTGGAGGAGCTCCCCCAGTTCCACCTGTGCTTTGCTGAGGCAGAGCAGCCTCCTGGCCAAGACAAGGGTGGGTGTGAGGCAGGTGCCTGTTTGTCCTTCCTGCACACTCCAGATTGCTTCACACAACAACCTGGCAGTGCCTCCCACCCTCCCAGCTGTCATGCAAGAGGCTGACAGGGCCCAGCTCGGCCCCTGTGACCCAGCTGGTGCCCTCAATTCTGTCCTCACTGCCACCTCTATCCTGAATGGACCTGTTGGCCTCAGGAGGGTGACTGGTGGCACCAGATTTACCCAGCAGAACTGGGGCTGGCAGGAGGTGATTCTCAGCTGTTTGTGTGAGTCAAGGAGGTTTCTTCCTACCACGCTGTATTTTTGTCCCTGGGGAGGAAAAAAGTCCTGAGGAAAGTGTGGCACTGTTAACTGGCAGGGAAGACAGATGTGGGAAGCACTCTATGACCGAGTGGCTCCAGCTGTGACAGCAGCTGTGCCCAGGGACATCAGAGCACCATGGTGTGGCACTCAGCCACAGTGTGGAGGTGCCATCCTGCTCTAGGTACTCCATGGTGGGCCTGGCTCAGGGGCAAGAAATCCTCCTGGACTGAGCAAGGGGCTTCCCAGATAGAATATTCTCTAATGTTTACTTTTGTTTTGCTGGGAAGCTGGAAAATGAGGTAACGGAGATAAAGAGAGAAGCCCTTCTGCCACTGGCTGCTTGGAAGCAGGGTTGGTATTTTGACTATTTTTAGGAGGATGTGTTGTAGGAGAGAAGTTCATGAGTTTGAATGTAAATATGTTCTAAGTGGGAGAGGGGCACAGCATGAACCCCACTCCTCCTCATGTTCTCCCTGCTAAAGATCAGAGAAAATAAGGTATGAGAAATGGGAAGAAAAATGATGAGATGGAAATTCAGGATAGAGGGGTTGAGGCAGCACATTGATCAGAAGGCCCTTTCCTGATGGATTTGTTTTTGAGGAGAAGTCATACAGGGCAGACCATGCCCAGAGAAGGTGCAGAGGAAATGCTGTCTGGTGTCCCTGAATTTTCTCTCTGTATCACAGCTTTGGACTTTGCAGCATGAGATGCAGGATTTTGTACACAAAATTGTGGCTGATCACATTTAGTAGGGAAGCCCTCATGTTTTCGCTTCTCTGCCAGCCTCTCCCTTGAAATGTAAATAAATAGGGTTGGAGACACACATAATGAGGCCCAAGGGTAAAGGACTAAAAATCCAACATCATGGTTTTTTTGGCTGAATTTCTGAAAAAGAAAAAAACCAACAAAAACAAAACCAACAAAAAACTAAAACCAAACCAAACAAACAAACAAACAAAAAAAAAAAAAAACCAGCTAGACGAGGAATGTTATAAAAAGAAATCCAACCAGTTCAGCACACAGGAAAGCTGGAGCTGCTGTAGGGAAGCCACAGTGTGCAGAATAATGAGTAAACAAACACAGAGAGTGCTGCACACTGCCTACAAAAGCCTCCTCCCACCTCAGATTTGAAGGCAGCTTTTTACCCACACCTGGGCAGAGCCAGCTTTGAAACTTTGTGCTGCAAACTGTAGCGAGCTCCATCATTAGTGGGCAGAGGATTTTCAGCAGCCTGAGCCTCATTTCTTCCCAACTCCCAGCAGGACAACCCAGCAACACCGGCTACAACAAGCACTGCGTTTTGGAATGGATTGCACCTACCCAGGGAGGAGGGCAGGTGCAAAAGCTGTTTTTCAGGGAGAGGATCCCTAAGAAGGAAAGCAGCGGTGTGATTCTTTGCTGATGTCCCGGTGTCTCTTGTCACACTTTGGGAGCCGAGTGAAGGTGTCCCTCTGCAGGTGTGTGTGTGTGCTGAGCAGCACTCACCAGCAGGGAGCTGGAATTGACTGCATGGGAAAAGGATCAAAGGGAAATCTTGTTACATCGTGTTTCTTCACGAAAAATGCTCCTCTGTGCTCGGTACCCCTTCTCTCCAGAGCATTGCGTTTGATGCTGCAATCTGTGTGGTATCCATAGGAGTGCAGATGGGCTTTCCTGCTAGTCGGGCTTGCCGGTGGGCAAGGGCAGTTCCAAGGTGTGTTTCAGGGTCTCTAGAAAAGGCAATCCCCTCCCTGTGTGGATTTCTGTAGGGAATCCTGCTCCCTGGACTCCTGCTCAGAGCAGTCCTGCAGTGCCCGTCCCAGCTCCCCGATCAAACACAAACCAAGAGATTTTGATTTCCAGCGCTTCGCTGCAGTGCAGTTTGCTCCACCTCAGCAGCAGTGCCTCTGCTTGGGAAGCAGGCAGGGAAGCACTTCTGCACTCCATGGCACAGCCAGCTCCAGCTCTGCTCTGCCCTCCTCCTCCCCTGGCACTGCTCAGGAGTCCCGGGAATCCTGCCTGCCCCTGCTCAATTGGAGATGTCATCGGGGCACCGAGCAGCTGGCATCCAGCAAAGCATTGTTTCCAATCAGTGTGGTGGCACAGAAACCCCTCCTGTCAGGAAGAAAAGAAATGTGAAGCAATCCTTGATTTACAAAAGGGAAAGCTGCAGAAGCTATTTACACATTTCAGGGAGGGCTTGTGCGGCTCTAAGGCTGTAGTGCTGGGGACAGAGGGGCTGTGCACACAGCAAAGGCATCACACAGCGAAGATCACGCCTTTGAATGTGTCACCCACTGATCCCAAGTGCCTGTTCCCAATTTTTTCAGTTTGATCAACAAAACACCTGATCTTCTATTCAACTTTTACTTAGCTCAGAGAGAACAGTGCCGCTGCTGGCTCCAGCCCTCTCCAAGGGAGCACAGGGCCACACTGGGAGAAAGACAATGGACAGAGGGGGAACTCTGAGTGCCCCTGCCAGGAAAAATTACCCACAAACACCAGAGATTTATGCCCAAAGGGGACACAGAGGAGTCCTTTTACTTTATTCGAATAAAGGGAGAGGCAATGGAGCATTCCCCTGGGGTCTCTCAAATTTTTGGAGGACGCAGCCTCCTTTTCATCCTAATTTCCCAGCTGCTCTCTTTCCCCATTGGCTGAGTTACTTGAGAGGTACAGACTTCCCAGAGTGCCTGATTCCTAAGATTCCCCTCTAATGTATAACCCTTCTTAATTTTTAATTCTTATGGAATTGATGGTGTTTCCCCATTGTCTCTTTCATCTTTCAATATCCAATTTCACTTTTCAGCAAACACACTGTGTGTTTGTAAAGGCAAATATCTTTTTTTCCCCATTCATTAATCAGTGGAACCCTCCCCATTGTTTCTTTTATCTCTCAGTACTAATTTTATCTGCCAGCAGTCCCACAGCTTGTTTGTAAAGACAAATCCATCCTTCCTCTCAGCCCCAAATGTGCAGAGCACGTCCTGGGGTGCCTGTGCTGCCCCACACACCTGGCTGTGCTGTCCTCCCACAGCTACTGCAGACAAAGGTGCTGCATACCCAGGTAGTGACCTCTCAATCCTCACTCATGTTTCACATTAAGCACGTATTTTTCTGCCTTGCTGCTGTTGAGAGTTATTTTGTGTCTGTATGTGTGTGTGGGCAGAGGGCTGAATGGCAGTGATTTCCTATGGATAACTGCCCCGCCTTCGTTTGGGTTTTTGGTTTTGGCTTTATTTTAGAATTATTTGCAAAAATTTGGAAAGAAGAAAAGAAATTCCAGACAGAGGCAGTTGCTCAGGAGAGACTTTCAAGCAGAGGTGAGTGTGGGTCCACAGATTTTCTGTGGGTCCTGTCCCAGCACCAGAGTCCAGCAGCAACACAGGAGCAAAGCCTGCACTGCTGCCAGGGGTGTCTTCAACTCAGTGAGCTCCAGTTTCACACCAAAAATGAGCAGGCAGTCTTTGGAGCACTGAAAGGTGTCTCTGCCCTTTGCACAGGAGTAGAGGACTTAGCTGAGGTTTGGGAATTAATTTTGCCATTGTACCACAGAGGTTGAGCATGGCCGCAAGATGTGGCTCAGTGCATCAGCCCCTGCTGCCCATGCAAACTCAAGGTTATTAAACACAGTCCTGTGTGATCTGCTGGGGTGAAAAGTACTCCTGAGCAGCAAAACTCACACTGAACTCATAGCTGAGGAAAGCAGATGTGATTTCTTGTACAGCCTTCTGGATCTTTTTCAGAGAGCACTATAAACGAGGCTATTAATTATAACAACAAGGAGAGTAACACCAGGTATTTTCCCTGGTGTTTCACAGCTTGCTGAGCTAGAACAAATCCTCCATGCCAGCAGCCTCCGGTGAATTTGAATATGAGCTGAGAAGCCAGGAACACCTGGTTCTTTCATCAGCTTTGATACAGACTCATTGTGTGACATCCAAAAAGTCCCTTGAAGTTTGTTTTTGGGAGGTACTGAGAGATTAATGCTGCTCAGCACATCTGAAACCAGCCCAGCCTGGCCCTGCGTAAAACACAGCCTAAAGCTCCTCAGAGCTCCTGGAATGAAAGGCACGTTATGAATGCAAAGTTTATTCTACATCCACCGTGTAATGTCATGTGCACTCATAATGTAGTAAACACTGCAGATATTCCAAAGGCACAATATCTTATCTGTAGTAAACACATTCTGAAGCTCCTCACTGAATTACTCCAAGCCTCTGATGTCCCTGCATAGATTTTGGTTGAGTTTTGGCCCTTGAAGGTATTTGTAGACTCTTGCCATATTCCTCTACTCAATATCTGCCAGATCCATCCGTTCCAGACCCTTCTGTTACCAACAGCAGATGCACTCAAAGTTACGAAGCCCAGAGTAAGCAAAACTAAAGTGTTTAATCTATTATTAATCAGTCAGTTGCAGAAATGATAGGGCTCTGGGGGACCTCAGAAAGACATCAATATTTATGGCCTCGTTAGCAAATGCCACCTTTTTTTTTTTTTTTTTTTTTTTTTTAAAGAGACCACAGGATTATGATGGTTGTTTATGTTTCCAGCCATTCCATAAAGAGGCAATGCCATGTTTTGGGACAGGATGGTTCAGAACAAAGTATTCAATATTTATCACAAAATATTTAGATTTCCACCACACCTCTGTTCTTCTCAGTCTTGAAGTCAAGATTTCACCTTCTCTAGCAGCAATGGCCCAAGCTGAAATCAGAGCCCCAGTTACTCAAAGCTGCCATCCAGGGAATTTTTTTGAAATTAAAAGACAAAATCTCTCTAATTCTATTTGCTGAGATAAATTATATAAATTCCATAAAGGGAAGCAACGAAATACGATTTCAGTTCCAAAAGAGCTCCACCCATTACTGGAAATTTTTTTCTGGATTAGACTAAACTTAAATTGGACATTAGGAAAATTTTTGTCACTGAAGGGATTGTCAAGCACTGGCACAGGCTGTCCAGGGGAGTGTCTGAGTCACCATCCCTGGAGGTATTTAGAAGATGTGGCACGTAGGGATATGATTTAGTGGTGGACTTGGCAGTGTTAACTCAATGTGTTGGACTCAATGATTTTAAAGCTCTTTTCCAACCTAAACAATTCTGTGCTTCTGTAAACAGCTCGTCCTGCAGTGCTTGTGGTTCACAGCTTTTTTTGCAGGTCTTGCTTGAGTTTGTTCCTTGGCATTTTCAGCACCAGCCCCAGTGATGCTGATTTTAAAATGACCTTCATCCCTTGTATCAAACCTTCTTAGCTCACTTAGTTTCTGCCTTCAGATACCATGAGTTGGTTTCTTTTACACGCCAGATTTTGCTTCTCTTTTTTGTTTTGTTGTTGTTTTGTTTTGTTTTGTTTTGTTTTTTTGGTTGATTTGGTTTGATTTTGGTTTGGTGTTTTTAAAATTACTTTTCTTCTTTTCACAATTTGATTTTAATTGATATTTTTTAGTCCTCTTTGCAGTTTCTGGATTTTTCCTGGAGTAGAACAATTTCTCTCAAGAACACTTCAATGCCACCATCACTGAAGCAACCTCTTGGTTGAACATTATTGTTTTCATGCAAGAGATGTTGAGGAAGAAAGCACTGGAGCAGGGAGACCAAAATCCTGGGGGGGAAAGGAGAGAATAAATAATAGAAAATAGGGCTGTGAAAAAAAAAAAGAGTTAATGAATGGGGCAAAGAAAAGAAGAAAAGAGAGGACATTTCAAAGGCAAGAAACAGTGACCAGCCCTTAGTGACTGCAGAGCTGTCTTCAGATCTCAGCCCTCCTCTCACTTGCACCTCCCTTGCTGTCTCTTGACCCAGTCGCTGATTTCCCCTCTTTCACACCAGGTACAGATTTTGTAAACATGAAAATGAGGCACCCTGCACATCAATTCATCTTCTAATAAGTGCACAAACAGAGAAACCACCAACTTGGGCTGAGTCCAAAGCCATTATGGAACAAGGGAGGATCTATTCCCATGCAATTTGTGGCATCTCCAAATTATTTTACAGGATCTGGCAGCTTCTCAAGTGCTTTAATCCCTGTCCCAGGAGCTTGAAAATTTGTTCTCCTCATACATGTGAGGCCTGTAATCACTGTGGCAGGAGACTGGTTCATTGTGCTCCTTGTGTGCTAGGAAATGAGACAGTTTTTACCTCTTTGGTTTCAATACTCAGGGCTTGCCTTGGTTTTCCTCAATCCTTTAATTTGGACTGGCTCTTTTGACTTTGTCCTGGGGTTTTGTGCTCACCACACTGCATTTTGGCCAATGCCAGTGCACCACTTTTCCCTCAACATTGATTTTTTTTTTCCCCATTGCTGCATCCCAGACCATTGCAGATAATCACAGTTTTCTGCCTAGTGGTGGTTGAAAACTTGCAGAAAATTTTTCTGTTCAACACAGGTTTTTGCCATAAAAGGCTTTTTCTCCCTTTAAGGAAATAGTGGTTTCAATAGATGTTTACTATCTCTTTGCCATTGCAAATCTGAAATAAAAGGTAAACGTGGAGATTTTCTATGTATGCTCACACTTTTTTTGCCAGTTTGCCACTTACCTCCCACCTACCAGTTGGAAAACAGAAAAAAAACCCCCAGCATGTGATGCCAATCTCCACCTATTTTCATATTTTTCTGTTTTCCCATCATCTCTCTGCAGAGAGAAAAGTAGTAAAGAAATAAAACTATTTTTATCAGTTCCTCTGACCAAAAGAAAACTTAAGGCTAATTCAAACAGCACAAAAACAAATATTGTTCCATTTTGATATTTCCAGGAGGGAAAAAACAAAAAACAATTGCTGCTTGTTTTGGGGGGAGGGTGCGACTTCTTAAGAAGAGACGTTGGTAGCTCTATTTGCCAGATTTCCCTTTTAGTTCTCTGCTTAGTTTTATAGCTACAAAAAGAGACAAATTCAGATGTATTGCTCCGTTGGGTTCTGGGAGAATCGCTGAAGCTGCTCCTTGAAGCTCTGCCAGGAGCTTTGTGCGTCTCCAGTCTCCTCCTGCCCCTGCAGCCCTCTCTGCCTGGGGGGCACTTGCTTGCCCTCACACTACACTGTAATAAAAGGCACCCACACTTTGATAAATGCCACACTTTCAAAAATTCTCGGTTTACCACGACCTCAAGATTTATTTTTTTTAAGTCATTGACTTGAGTGTAAGCAGAGTCTGCTCAGTCCCACGGGCCAGAGCTCCGTGTTTGATTATGTGAGACACACAGAAACTTTCAAATGTCTTGGCTTCCTCTGCCCCTTTCCAAAGAGATTTTTTTTCATCTTTATGCAGATGGTGGGGACCTCTATATCTGCTGCTTCTCTCACAGTGCTCAGCCAACATCTCCTTCATCTGCTGTACCAAGTGTAGGGAAGGAAAACATCCGGCACGCTTGCTCCTGGGAGGATAATGGCTCATGGAGGAGTGTTTGCGGTCCACTAAATACTCACTTCCCTGTGGTTTATTGTATTATGTGCATTATGTGATTCCTAGCAGACATGTCAGGTGCCTCCATGTCTCTGGAGACAGGCAGGGTGCTCCTGGGATTCCCTAGCTCCAAATGTAGGCTGAGGGAGCGTGAGCGTGGTTTGTGCTTGCCACAGCAACCTCAGCAGATCCCCGGGCGCTGCTCCTGCCCTTCCTGGCTCTCTGCTCCATTTCCCCACCCCACTGCTGCAGATGAGGAGAAAAAGGCAAGAAACAGAGCGCTTTGGCACTGTTAAGCTCTGCTGATAGAGAGCATGCAGGTGCAGTGGGGTGTGATTCCAGCACGGGAAGGGACCTCGGGGTTGTGCGCTCAGACAAAAATGATGCTGCAGACAAAACCAGCTCTGCTTTTTGCTCCAGTGCTCCCTTTGGAAAGCAAAACCCAAGCTGCTCTCCTCCCATGGTTAAAAATCTCTCTGTGGTTCACAGCCTGCATTTATTCATGACTAGTTTATTCTCACTTGTTCTCATGCCAATGTTGTCCTTTAGCATCAATAGCTCTTCTCTAGTGTTTACCCCTCTGACGTTTTTGTAAGCAGCAACACATCCCCTCTCAGCCTTTGCTTCCCTGCACTGAAACATGCCAGATCCTTTACAATCTCTCATGTGACAACATCTCCATTTTTCAGGACAGTTACCCACATATCCAAGGTTTCATCCCCAAATATCTCATTTACGTTGGTTTGTCTCACTTTAAAAATAAGCTGGTTTTACTGCACTTAGGGCAGGTTCACATGTACGTGTCAGACTTTAAATATTAAATGAAAAAATACGTGCTTCAGGCAGGGGGGATGGTGGTGTGTGTGACACAAAGGAGTTGCTGTGTGCGTGAGGCGTGCCGTGGATGCGTGTGGAGGGATGCTGTCAGCGGCATCGTGTGCGCGAGCCTCCAAAAGGGATTACTCAGTGTGGAGGGGGCGTCATAAGGAGGATTTTGAGGTGTGTGACACTGAGAAGGATTAGTCTCTGTGTAAAAAAGTGTGTGTGTGTAGAAGAGAGGGAAGATAAGCGGGTGGCCGCGCGTGGCACAGGGAGAGAGATTAGCCCGGGCGTCTGTGAGCGGGGCGATAAGGAAGGGCTTCGTGTGAGCAAGGAGCTGTAAAAACCTGGGATTTAGCTAATGGAAGGATTTGTGTGTGTGTTTGTGTGTGTGTGCACGGGTGGGACGTGGGAAGGAGGATTTGGGAAGTGTGTGGCAGAAGGGGTTTGGCAGTGCTGGAGGGGCTCCATGCAGGGTTGTGTTCCTGCAGCTGCAGCACCGCAGGGCTGCTCATGGCCATGCACTTGTGGGATGCAGTGTTGTGTTACCCAAAGGGAAGGCTTTTTAAAGGGAAGGCCTTGTAACCTGGCCCCAGCCAGTACTTAGGCTAAGGAGAAGGGAACTGAGGGAGAGTGACTCAGCTGGAGTAGGGGTAGAGAGAACTGGGAGATGTGAGAGATCTGAGAGATGTGCTGCGTGGCTGCCACATGTCCATGTCCTGGGGTATGGCAGTTGCTTGACTTGGGCTTGCTGTGCCCTAAAACTATGTAAACTGATAACTGGCTAGCTGCTTAAAAAAGGCAGTGATTTTGGCAAGAAAGATTTTGTCCTTTGCACCTGCCTGAGGTCCCTGTGTCGCTCACTATCACAACAGTGTTGGGACATGTGGAGGGCTCTTGAACCACAGGGACAGGGTTGTGGAAAAACCAGCTATGCCCCGTGGGTGGGAAGGACTGTGGGGCACTGCTGAGCCTGGTAAGGAGGTGCTCCAGGGCAGGTGACAAAGCAGGGACGAAGCTGAAGCAGGGAGAGATGTGGCTGTACCTGTCGGAGCAGGGAAAGGCGAGCACTCGGGGCAGTGGGAAGTGGAGGGCTGATGGCTCAGACACACTGTGGCTCAGAAGGAAACATCCCCCTGTGAGCAGGACAGGACAGGCCACGTGCTGTGCTGAGCAGAGTTTGTCTGGGTGCAGAGCAAGTGCAAATATACACAGAAATAAGTGTGAGTTTCTCAGGAGATGGAGCTCTGGGAGTGGCTAAGCATCCCACCTGCAGCAGAGCGTGAACGCTGGCAAAATTTCCACTGACCCCATGTTCTCCACCTCTCACCCCAGATTTATCCCTGCTGCTCCAGCTGACTGCCCTTGCAGCATCTCTTAGAGGGGGGAAGAACACTGCCAGGTCTTGTAGGGTGATTTACAATCCAGAGCAGGGGAGGAGGGTTAATTGCTTCCCAGAATTTATCTTTTAATGTTCTGATTTAACAGTAAAACTTTTTCTCCTTTTTTTTTTTTTCCTGGGAAAATCAGGCTGTTTTGTCAAAATCAGTAGCTTCCTGTTCTGATGAAGCCTCAGTTTTCATTTGAAGGGGAAAAGAAGGTGATGAGAAATTTCAGCTAGCTTTGTTGCCTGTCTTTATTGGATCTGTTCCATTGGCATTAGTTTTGTCTCAGAGATGCTAAAAGTAAAGCCTCCCAAAGCTTTCATGGTAAAATGAACTCAAATAACTGGGGTGTCTAGGGTAACTTTTCTTCAAAAAAATTGATTTTTTGCTTGTCCAATGGACCATTTGAATGTTTGCTTTCTGTTTAATGAAAGATCATCAAAAGCCTGGCCAGTTGCTTTGTAGCTTTCAAGAATGTATTTCTTTTTTTAAGGGAGAAGGCTAAAAACTGAGTAGCTACAATTTAAGATTCCCCTAGGTGTTAGGTGCTGAACAAATATAAGATCTCACGCCTTGAAAATAAAGTAGGAGGCTTCCAACCAGAAATGAAGAGTCTGTATAAGCACTGAAGAAAATCTCATTTAGAAGCATGATCCTAAAATACAGATTGTCCATAAAACTGGGTCCTTATATCTTTTTCAAAGATGCTCTGTTTTGCAACAAAAGGTATTTCAGTGTGATGCAGGAATAGGACAAGCTTTGTGGCAAAGGTGGCCAACTTCTACGTTTTCATTTAACTGAGACCCACAGCCCATGATGCACCCACCTGCCAGAGCCAACAGGAATAGTAACTCCCCTTTGCTCCACTGAGGACTGGAGATGGGATAAATTTGAATAGAGGTCCACGGAGCTGCTGGTCCAGACCATCCTTGCCCCACAGGGAGAGATTTTCTTGGCCCAGAAACCAATGCCTGGCAGTAACTCTGCTCAAAAGCCACCAGCTGGGCACCCAGTGCCGTGCTGCAAGTCAAGCCATTAGGCAGCCCTTGTGCTTTTTAACAGCTAATAAACCATGAAATCACACAGAGAAAGCCAAGCAAAAGGCATTGGAGGGGGCATGGCTTTGTTCTGGGAAGGTCTCCAGTCTTTCAGGCCAGAGGTCATGTTGTCCTTCTTCCCTTCAGCCCAGCGTGAATCAGCGGGGGCCGAGCTTGAGCTGCGAGAGGAATTGCAACGGGTTTAGTGCTAAAGCCAGTACATGAGTTCTGCTGCAAAGTGCCCACTCAACAGCTGGCCACAAAATCCCCGAGCCTGGGGTGAGATGCCAAGTCTGTGTGTGCTTGGAGAGGAGCATCACAGCATCGCAGAGCTGCCTTGTTCTGCTGTCAGCACCTTCCCTCCTCCGACAGGACGGGTGAGAGGAGAGAACAGGGGCAGGGAGTGCCCTCTGGAGCAGGCACCATCCACTGGGAAAGTGCTTTTCACTGGTGAAATGTGAGCATCCTACTGGAAAAGGGCTGCAATGGGCCTGTTCCTCATTGTCTGACAAAGAGGTGTCCGTGTGGGGGTCCCACCCCAAAATGGTTGTGTGCCTTTGCACGGGTGGCTGCCTCAGTCTGTCCAGCTGTGAAATGAGGTTAAAAACCCTAGTGGAGGACAGACTGCCAGGCTTCAGGCAGTGAGGTTTGGTAAAACCCACCTTAGCTAAAACTTGTCAGCATTAAAGAGGGAAAAATGTTACTTTTTGCATTAGAAATAAAACAGTGACCCAGAGGTTGATGCCCATTTTCCTCCCCCACCTGACAGAAGAAGGCACCTGACCCTTGGATCTCTGAATGCACCCATACTCAGCCCCCCTTCACACTGTCTTTCATCGTTGTTTTTCTTTTTCAAAGTTCCAATTGATTTTGAAATTAAAATGGCTCTTCTCCCATCACTGAACCTCAAGCTTGCATCTCCTTTCCCCCGTTGCTCTCCCATCCAGCTTTCACAACTCCTCAGGTTTCTCTTATTTCCCATCCATTTGCTTTGAAGGATTTTTCCAATAAGGATGTCAAGAAAAGTTTCTCAGTGGTCTTTTATCACAAATTCCTTTTGGTTTCATGCCTGAGGATGCTTCTGAGGAGCACCTGGTGACCTGTGCACACTTTACAAGCGAGTCACAGCTGAGTGCACCCACAAACCAGGCCCTGTATCCCTGCAGCCTCCTGCAGGAAACATGATGTGTTTCCCAACTGAGAAACGAGAGCACAGTCAGACCCAGTGTAATTCTGTTGGCCTCAATGTAGTTACCAGGGAAACTATCATGTAGACAACTTTTCTACACTGAAATAAAGGTTGTCTTAGCTGCCTTACTTATATTGCACAAATATTTCCAACCAGGCAGAAATCTGATGATTTTCTCAGCTCTCATTACATCAGAGGTTCAAGAAAGCAGTTTGCAGGAGGATGCAAGTGGATTTGAGCCATGGATTTACAGCTGCACCAGCAGGGTGGTGCAAGGTGCACATGGACAGACAGCCCTGTGTCAACCAGACCTGCACATGACACCCCAGTTCTTCCATTGCTTCTCAGACAATGCCAGAAAAGCAGCTTTCCTCAGGATCAGTGCACTGATAAAAGTTGCCCCAGGAGAAAAGCTTTCAGTATACATTAGCCAAAGCCTGGTTTTCAGAGGTTGTGTGCACCATATGGCTTCTTTACACACCCAAATCACCTAAGATCATCCCAACAGCTCTTCTTTAAAGAGACATGGCAGCCAAATCAGTAATTTAAGCATGTTTTGGAAATGCCAGCAAGGCTCTCAGCTGACATTGTTCTACTGTCAGGACTAGCAGTGCAGAGGAATGATCACAACAGATTCTTTGGAAATATGACTGCAGATGTTCACTGCCATGTTAAATACAGGCAGCCAGAAAGAATTTCTCTCACAGGGAAATGAATCTTTACTCCAGCAGGAGGGTCAGGAGCTCGAAGTGAAGGCTACACTGCACACTCCTCTCTGCCACATTCAGCACTGAAAGTGGGTTGCAATACAGAGAGAAGAAAATCACAGCCCTCACAGGTTAGGTAGGACAGTGCCAGAGGTGTAAAATCACAGGTTTTATATCGCACCTCGGGCTTCCTGCCAACACCAAGAGAAAAAACCTGTCCCTGGGATGTTTCTTTTTGCCTGTTCTTCCACACAAAGTTTTTATTTGGGTTCCTCCCACCACTGGCAGTAGCCTCTGCCCTGCCAACCTTCTCCTGTAGCTGGAAGTTCCACCTGCCTTTCCCCCAGAGGCTTCTGGAATAAATGGTGCCTTAATTAGGTTAATTATTCCTTTAGCCATCCATGTGCTCACTTTAGCTGTGCAGTTACAGTCCAGTATATGGTGTTGTTTCCCTGTTTTTCCCTGTGGGAAGCAAGTCCAACACTTGAAGTGTGAAGCTTTCCATGGCTCAGCTGTCTTGCACATTTGTTAAATCCAAGGAATGTTTCCACTCCTCAAAAAGCTGGTGCTCCTGGTGCCTCCCTATGCAAGACCTGCCTGCCCCTGGCTGGAAAATGACCCTGGTTTCATGAGCAAATGGATTTCATGAGAGGCATTTCTCTGGAATGTCAACAGAAGTGCTGAGCAGCACCTAGTGAATAGTGAAAGAGTCTCTGATGGTTGTGAGAAGTGGTACAAATTAGCATCCCCCAGTCTGCTGTTGCTTTTTTTTGTCTAAATAATATTTTACAGATAAAGTTTCTGCTGAGAAGCAGTGGGGTTTTCTCACTAGCTGCTTAAATCATGTCACTGGCTTTGGTTTACAGTGAGTGACTGCTTGAGGCAGAACCTGCCTCTGTGTGTGCAGTGTCACTGCTCTGGAATGATGAACAACCTCCAGGTTTGCAGCAGCTCCCCTTCCCGTGCTCTGGTTGGCCTCCCTGCAATTTGCATTTATGCAGAATGTTTTACATGATCTCTCTTGCTCTCTGCAGCTCACTAGAGTCTCTTTCTCTTGCAGCTTAAAAATTCTCTCAGAATAGAAATCAGTAGGGAAGGTGTTTGCTTGTAAGTAGGCACGTCAGGAAAGGATCTCAGTGCTTTCCTAACATTAAGGATGCTCTAACTTTCTTCTCCCTAAGCTACACATCCCATTTTCCAGGTTATTTTCTCAGTCCCACAGCAGGATAAATGAGAGACTCCTGGTGCCTTCACTGGCCTCTGTTTAGAGCTGATGATTTTTTATCTTTCATTAGCATAAATCTTTACTGTGACATATCAAGTAAAACATCCAGTTGAAAAGCATTTCCTGACATTTTGCTTTGTATTTGTTACCCCCTGTCACTAATATTAAAGGGATTTGGTTGCCCAAAGGTCTTTTAGGCAAAATATGTGTATCTAAGGTCTTTTTATACAACTGGTGATGTGCTTTGCACCTTCTCCCACATCTTGGTCCTTTCCTCAGTCCTGTGAGTTTGCTATGGGCGATGATTTTTGTGGCTCCAAGTGCAGATTCAGGAGAAGCTTGTGGCTGTAAAAGTCCCCTCTGTCATGCTGGTAAAATGACACAAATTTCACCTAAGATTTTTTAGAAAAAAATCTCCAATTCCACTTTATTTGTGCTGAAGGTCTTGCCGAGCAGCCAGGCTCATATTTGGTATTTTGGGTCATATTCCCAAGGGGCTCCATGTCTACCCACAGGTTTGTGGGAGCAGTGGGGCAGAGAAGTGTTCTCCCACTTCCTGCATCCCCACCATTCACATCACTCAGAGGGATGGATGTCTTCACCTCCCACGAGAGGGAACCGGCCTCTAGAGCTGCTTGCAGCCCTGGTTTAAGTGTCTCCCCTTTGCAGAAGCTCCATCTGGGCACCCTGACTGGATGCACTTCGTGTAAACTGTTTGTTCCACCACCCACAGCGAGCAACTCGCACAGAAGTTTCACCAGAGACCATAAAATTGCAAACTATAGGTCCAGATCTCACCATCTGTCACACTTCTGCCTCCCTGCTCCCCAGACAACACAGTCTCCCACTGGGTTTAAAAGAGCTCAGGCTTAAACTTGTTTGTTTGGGATTTTCCGCAGAACCTGGTGCTCCGAGGCGCTGTGGAAATCAAAATGTTGTAACTCTTATCATTTATTGCCCTCGCAATGCCAACAGGATTAAAGCTGTTCTAATGACAGGGAAGAAATGGTAATATTCCCCCTGACATTAGGTAGCCCTGAGCAAAGCTATGAGCACAATGGAACGGAACAATAATGTGAAAAGGGAAAATAAAAGCCCCACAAGACGTGACTACAGCAAAGAGCCACCAAGGGAGGCACTTAAGCCCATAAAAACCAGCACTCTCAGATGTCAAAGGATCTTGTCATTCTGCACCAAACTCAGCCCTTTGCTGAGATGTTAAAGATGTTTCAAAACCATTGGTGCTTTCACAGACCTCAGGTGAATACAATGTGCAACCAGGTAGCACAAAAGCTCTAGAGCTCAGTCCTTGTGGGGTTGAGTTTGGTCAATTGCTGGTTTGCTGGGTTTGTGCCTTTTTCTCCTCTTCCCAGAAAACCAATGGCTCCAGTGGCTGCAGGAGAGGTGGCACTTTTGGGGCAGCAATAGCACATGCAGGTTTTGGAGCATCTGCTTTGCTAACTCAGCAGATACCTGTGATGTAGCCCTGAAAATGGATAGATAATGTGAATATTTATAAATAACATGTCAGCTGGTGGGGGTAAGTAAACACTTGCCACTTCAAGGCCCCAAAGATATGATTCTCTGTCCTGTGTGAGAGGTTCTGTTTGAAGGATCTTTGCCCTTGGTAAGTATAAAGTTCTGCAGACAGATCCAAGACAGGCCCTTACAAAATCTCCACCAGAACCTGAGGCTTGCACTGAAGACAGTCTGAGGCTTTAATTTCTATGAACTAATATAAGGTATTAGGGAAAGAAAAGAAGCTATTGAAGACAAAATCTATTTCATCTGCAGCAAGATCTTCTCTATGTGACACAGTTGCTTTCTCCCACTCCTCACACTTTTACTGTTTTTTACTGTTTTAATAATTCAGCACTTCCAGCCCAGAATTAAATGCCATGGTGAACTGAGTGGTGTGCTGTGTACTGTATTAACGTGCTGGGGGTTTGGTGCTCTGTTCTTTCCCTCTCCTGTTCTTCATGCTTCCAGCAGAATCTACACCATGATCTTGTTCTTAGTTTTCCTTGCACAGCACTGTCTTCAGAAGGACCAATATAATACAAAAGGCTATAAGAGAAAAGCAGAAGGAAAATTGGTTCAACCCTCATTCCTCATCTCCTTTTACAATGTCGCTGTCGCTTTTTCATTTGTAGTAATCTTGCTTTAATATTTATGCCTCTGCTTCAGACACAGAGAGTTCAATGAGGACAAATTATGAGCTCTCAATTTCATTGTGGAAGGTTAGATGAGAGCAGGGATCTCTGGTTTTCCTGGGTCCGTGGGTCCCGTAGGAACATCCATCTGCAGCTGGGAGCCCTATGAGGGATCACTCCTTTACCCCTGGAGTAGCTGCAGGGGAGCTCGAGGTGATGCTTGTGGGTTAGGAGAGTTCAGCTGGTTTTGCAGAGTTCCTGCTACTCCAAGGGAACCCAGCACTGCTGGTTTCTTTCTGGGCACAGCAAAAAGCCAGTCTGCCCAGCAGACCTGATAACAGTTCTGGCACATCTTTAAGGTCCCTTCCAAGCCAAACCATTCTATGATTCTAAGATTTTCAAAGACAAAATGTGCCACAAAAGGATCTCAGAAGACTCTATGGATTTGCTAGATGTCCCCCAGAAATGAGCCAGACTGGCATGGAGGAAAACACTCCCAAGGTGGAAAGGTCAAATCTTTCATTAGAGCTCAAAAATGCAGTTTTTTTCCAGGCACCAGAGCCCTTCTGCACATTTTTTCTTGTTTTAAATTATGAAAGCAGGGAGTGCTGTAGGAAAGCTGTGGCTCTTGTATGGGATACTGAAGAGATGAAGGCAGTAGATAACAAGAGTCTTACACAGCTTGAGAGCATGGCATCAGTGCTTCCAGCTCAGAAATGGGTCTTATTTTGGGTCTGTATGAGCACGGTGCAAAGTCAGCCTCTGACTGAAGGCACTGGAACAGATGGGCTCAGAGAAAAGCAGTTGCCTCACAATCAAAGATCCAAATAATGATTAAATAACAAACCTGACACAGAGATGGCAATGGACCCATTTCTCCTTACACATAATCTGATCTGTTAACCACAGGACCCTCATTAACCAAACTGTCCTTATTATAATAATAATCTAATTCTACTCACAGAAGAAATGAGACTCCTAAAGATGCTTCTGATCTCAGTGTCTTCTGAATAGGGGATTTGCATCTAATTCCTATTAAAAGTGCTCAGAAATAGTTTGTGTTGACTGTAAACCCTTCAAAGTATTTTATTTTTGGTACTATATGACTCAACAAAGTATTAGCAATCCCAAAGTGAATGTACTTTTAAAAACAAATAAAGCAAGCAAGTAGAATCTTGACAAACATCATCAATTTCCTTCTTTCCTTATTTCAACAAGTTCAGTGACCTTATTAAGACCTTTGATACTTTGATTTTTTCTTCTGTTTTGTACTCACACTGGATAAAAACTGCATTAGAAGACTCCAGCAGAAAAATAAAAACAGGTTTCATGATGTGAAGTACACAAGTGGAGAGCAAGGACCTTCAATTGATCCCTTAGAGAGATTAAAGTCAACTCCCCACGACTGTATCTTCCACCACCATGATTTGAATTCAAAAGTTCACTTAAATGACTGAGAGTCCATGTTGTTAATTTTTGGTGACCACACCACCATGCTCCTTCTGTTTCCTAAAACCCAGTGGTGTGTGAGAAAGAAGTACCCCAAGTTCAGTTTGCTCTCAAAGAAAACTTATCCTTTGTCAGCCAGGCAAACTAAGACTTATTTGTTAGGCAGGCAAACTTAACTGAAAAAAATTGAAGCTATCAGCATGTGCATTTATGAGCAGCTCTTCAGTCACAGATTATTGTTTAAATATGAGGGAAGGAAAGCAGATCTTTATGTAAAAATCAACATTAACTTTCCAGCTTCCAGTATCATTAGAGCAGCAGTGCAGGGAATGATGGAAGGGAGAACTCTGCTGTGCCTTTTATATATTTGAAAGAAAAACACGGATTTCTTGTGCTAGCACATCAGCCTGATTTGCAGTTGATCAAATATGTGGAACATATCTGCTGTCAGCTAAATACATGAGTGGAACAATGGGGGAGTGTAGAGGCTGTTTGGCTTTCCCCTGCTCCAGAAATCTGTGGGAACATGCTGTCGTTGGGATGTGCTGAAGAGACGCGCTCTGGCACCTACGCCACAGTGGAGAGCTGTGAGGACAAACATTTGGGAGGAAAGCTGAGCTGATCCTAATTGCAGCAGACACCAGCTCTCCTTCCTTGGAACTCCACCAGCTTTGCCAACCTGATGTCAGGTTCTCCATCACGGTGTGAGGGTCGCCTCCAGGCAGGGCATGTTGAGAATTAATTATGCATGCAGATCCTCCCTCCTCTTTCCCACATGTGCACAAACACACTCCAAGTGAGCAAAGGGAAGCATGTGGGAGCTGCTTCTTGACACCACTGTTGTCAATGAGGACGTTCTGCTGCGAGTGAGGGTGCTGGTTCTGTTTCCTTGGAGGTTTGGGCACATGAGGATGATACTGGGGCTGCAGGCATTGCAGGGCTCATCTTTAACAGCTTGCAGAGGATAACTGACATCACTAAGATCTCTGCTTTATTACCCTCAAAGTCTGGCCACACTTACCCTGCAATTTTTAAAAGGCACTTTTTCATTTTGGTGTGTGCTGGGTTGAATGGTTTCAAAAATTTCTTTGTATTTTGAAATCCATATTTTCTCTATTTTTTTTTGTTTGGGCTATGTGCAATAATTTGGTCACATGTGCAGATCAGCATCGTAGGAACACCTCTCCTGGAGAAGATGCAGTGTCTTCCCTCTAGATGCCATGACATTCTCCAGGGTCAGGAAGGTCTCTGAGATGTGGCAAGGACCATCTGGGGTGTCTGTGCCCTCTTGCAAGTGAGAACATGAGTCATTTGTGAGGAACATCTGGGGGTATTTTGTTTAATTGGGTTTTTTACAGCTCTTGTGGCTTTGGGTATTAGCACTGTCTCTGCTACTTCTGTTCTCTGACAGAGGCACATGCAGCAGCTGAATCTCCTAAGAGTCAACTAAGCCATATTATTGGCTCCCTCCAGGGGTAGCTGGGTGAAACTTAATAGTCCATGAGATACAACAAGTCAGTAGAAATGATCTAATGTCCCTTTCTAGCCTTAAACTCAGTGAAATGGTGAAAATTCTGCATCTAAAGGAGATGGCAGATGAGCAGTTGCCAGGATCTTCTACCAGGCTTCCTCCCCAGCTGTGTCCCTGGAGAGCAGTTCCCTTTTTGCAGTCTTGTTGCAGATTCTCAGCAGAATGCACAGTTTTCACTGCTGGAGACCAAATCCTCATTTCCATCCTTCTGTGCAGCCCATTTGCCCTTCCTCCTGCCTCAAATCCTCAGACTATTCCAGCCCCTCTTTGTGGTGATGCTTTCTGAGAGAAAACTTTTTGGGTTATCCTCTTTAACCAAAACCTAAAAGAGATATCTGTTTTATCTGACACCTGCCTTTCACCCACAACAACATGGATCAGGTCAAACACACACTTGCAAAATACCTCTGACTCTTCTTTTACAGAAATCAATCTTGTTCATCTACTCTCTCTGCAGAAAAAAAAAAATAAAAAAATATAAAAAATTCTACTATGAATTTTTGGAGACTCAAAACACCTCTTTTGCTTTCCTCTTCCACAGAGAAAATGCTCAATTTAAAGTTGTGAGTGTTGATGTATTTACTGATGTATTTTTCTTTTCCTTGGAAGCGTTTGCAAAGGTGGCCAGAGCTGCCTCTCCTCAGCTCCCAAAGAGGTGTCCTCTCCTGTGTGTGCTTTCAGCAAAATCAGTGTTTCTCTCTGATGTACACTCTTTACCTTGAGTATTTCCATATGAAAGGAGAACTTTTGAGAAACACTGCAGGACAAGAAATCCTAGAGTCTGTGGATTCCAAGAATCTGTGAATCACAGATGCCCTTTATCCTCATCTGAATTCAAGGACACATCAGCTCCCTGATGGCTACCATTCCACAGGGGGAGAAGGGCAGCCTCCCCTGCTTGGCCTACCACATCAGTCACTTTTTATCTAACTTACAAACTATTTTGACTTTTGCTGTAAGTTAGAAAAGGTTTTAGAGCAGTCAGATGAGCTCTCACCTCACCTGGCTGCATCAGACACCGCAGAGATGTGTCCAGGTGTGGTTGTCACTGGATTGTCTCTTCAGCATAACCAGGGGACAATCTTGTTAATGCCTCTGCTTTTACCTAATTTTCCTTGTTGAGCAGCACTAGAGATCTCAGGGAGAAATCCTGTGCCTGGAGAAGCAGGGATATGGGGTGTCCATGGTCCTGCTGCAGCACACCCTGGGAATACCTCAGCCACAAATCCCAAACTGATCAATTAAACAAGAATGATCAGGGAGAGCACAGTAGTAGCTGCCACAGTTATCAATCATTGTGGATTATATTTTCCAAGGGCTACTTTAGAGGGAAACTCTTCTGTAATAAATGACAAATTCAATGTAAGATAGGAGCACAGGTACAGCCCAGAACTGCCAGTCTCTGTCCTTCCCCACCCTGCAGCCCAGAGGCCACAAACAGCACGTGCAATCAGCCACAGATGTCTGCATTTACATCCAAGCAAACCCTCCTCACTCGTGCTCACATCCTGGGATAGGCAAATATTTATGCTGTTGGATTCCACCCAGATTCCTGCCTGCAGGAATGAGCTTGAGGTGGAACTGTCCAAATTCAGCTGCTGGAGCTGGTCTCCAGGCTGACTGCAGCTCTCCTCTGCAGGAAAAGCTGGGCTGGGGCCAGCCAGCTGCTCACAGCCAGCCAGCACAAGGCTTGGAAAGGGTGATGCTGTCAGCAGCCAATTGACCAGAAGAGCTCAGCTTCTTGGACCTTCCATTCCAGCTCAATCTCCATCCCTTTTATGTTTCTTAACCTTTCTAGAAATCCATCAGGCAGAGTCTAGTGACTGTTCATCACTACAAAAACAAAGAGAGCTTAAAATATTTGTTTCCTCTACTTAAGGTTTACAATTATTAGTAGTAAATTATTAGGAAGTTGCAGAGCAATCAAATGAGAACAGAATAATTAACAAATTTTCTTCATAAAACAATTAAAGGAAATGTAAAGAAGTTTCAGCAATCTTTTAGTGTATTAAATTACAAGCAAGTAATTTATTTTTAGTTTTGCTGTGTAAATTCATTTGGAGCATCTGTAATTTAAAATAGCCCTGAGATTTACATAATTTTGCAGCCAAGTTCAGTCCCAGAAAGGTGGCTGCAGCTCTCACTCTTCGTTTTTCCAGATTAACTGACATAAGAGTTTCTTTGTTTTTCTTTGGGAGATAACTCTTGGCAAGCCTTTTTTTTTTTCTTTATTTTCCCAAATTATCTGCCTTGTCCATAGCTCCTCTTATTCTGCAAGTACAAAGCAAGTGAGGGTTCTTTCCAAACTTACTAATGATAAAGAGTGTTCACTCTCCCAGTTCCCTTTGGTACAATCTGTTTCAAATGCTGGCACTGATGATGTCTCAGAACAGTGTAGGAGGGATGCCTGAGCGTGACTGAGCCACAAAGTTAAAAAAAATAATATATAAAAAATGATAGATTCCTTTCAAATAGAAAAGAAAATCCAAGGAAGCCATGCCTAAAACAAAACAAACCAAGCCTAGCTAAGTTTATTGTCTGGATTATTAATTGTACTGGATTGTTCAGCTGTCCCGAAAATGTCTCTTTAATCATTCAGTGAGGCTGAAGCCTGGGTCTCCAGAGATCACGTTCTGATCTCTCACATATGGTATCTTGCACTGTTCATTAGACCCACTGCTCCAGTCACATGGAAACGATGCTCAGACTATTTCCATCTGTATCTGCTACTTTTCTTCCCGAATGTGTCAGTCTCATGATGAGGGCAGTGACTCCAGCTGATACAGACACAATTGCTGATTGCAAAGAGAGGCACTGCTGTGAAAATAAAGAGAAGAGGGGGTTATTTCCGTCTCGGTTCAGGCTTTCTGAGCTGTCCCTGCCCTGCAGAACAGCAAATTCCCTTGTGGGAGGAAAGTGCTGAGATCACAGGTGCTAATCAGTGAAAAGAGGATGAGTGACCCTGCGAACAAACTGCGGGACTGGGATGCCCAAAAACTGGGCTCAGCTCCAAGACAAAGGAAAAAATTTCTTCAGTCTTATGAGATTCCATTCTCAGCTCTCAGCACCACCACGAAGCCTGGCTGCTTGGTTTCGGGGGTGAGATGGGAGCAGGGACTTGCTTTGCACAGCGGGAAGTCACATTTCTTACTCTTCCCTCTGAATGTTTGGTGCTGGCAGTAGCAAAGTGAGGAACAGTCTTTTCCAGGATGGCTGTAAGCCAGCCAGGAGTGACTTTGGGTCCCTGCTGGAGGGACAGAGCTCACGTGGAGCCCAGCTAAGGATGCAAGAAGCTCATGTTTAGGAGCCTTTCTCCAGCCACACAAGCAGAAGGTTTGGTGCTGGCAGTCAGCAGCAGAATCAGGTCAGGGATTCCCGAGCAGCACAGAGGGACCCCAGAATGTCACATCCAGCTCCTCAGCGTGCACTCGTGTTGGGAGAGCGGGAGAGTGATGTGTGAAGTGTCGAGGCAGTGTAAATGTCACAGCCAAAGGTCTTCAGAGTCAGAGTGACAAGAGGAGGAGACACTAGTGCCAGGAGTTCTGACACAGTAAAAGTGCTGTCACTGCCACCACCTCCGGCTTGGAGATTTATTGATGGTAACTTGGGATGTGCCATAAACAGTTGTGATATTAAATGAGTCTGACTGTCTCGGGGGCTAAGGTTTACAACCCAAAGTGTGAACTCCCTGTCTCGCTGAGATCCTGAGGCATTTTCCCAGCAGTTCCCACGATCTCATTAAGTGCTCTCCAGAGAAGGGCTCCAACCCAGGGAGCCCTCCCTGCACAGCACAGCACCAGGGGCTGAGGACAGACACACAGACAGACAGACAGACACCTGGAGGGAGCCCAGCAACCTCTCCTGGCAGAGACCTCCAGGACACACTGATACCTCACTGGGCTCACAGCCCTGTCTCCATGGTTTTGAGAGGAAACCAGAAATTGCTGAAGTTGTGTTCCCAACACCCACCCAGTGTCACAGGCTCTGACTCAGTGCCAGCAGCTCATGGCCCAGGACAGATCCCCCTGGAGCTGTGATGTGGCTGTGTTGAACCCTGGTGAACCTTTGCTGAGATGTCCTCTCAGAGCGGTTTCCTCAGCTCCTGAGGTCAAACCCGTGGTTTCCCTCTGGAGTTGTTGGCCACAAAGGGCTGTGCTGCTGTGCTGCTGTGCTGCTGTGCTGCTGTGCAAAGGTTTTCCTTCTGCTCCATGAATGCTTCCAGGGCTGCAGTAGTCACTTTCTGCCGAGGGGTTCCCATTGTTCAAATAACTCATTTTACCCCAGAAGCAGCAAAATCTTCAGCAGAGCCCTGGGGACACTGATTTCATTCTTTTGAGTAATTTCTTCCTATCAAAAATAAAGCAGATCTGTGGAGGCCAAGGGCAGGGCACTCCATGGCCACAAACCCTGTTCTTCACAAGTTGCCTTCACCAACCCACCCACCTGGGGGAAAATTATCTAGTCCAGAGAGACCCTGCCGCTTATCTCAGGGAAAACGTTTATTTTGGTGTCATTGCTGAGAAACCTCCTTGATCTTCTGCCCTCACGAGCTTTCCCTCTGCCCCTGCAGTCTGCTCACAGTTCTCCAAGGGCGTCTACGCCATCTTCGGGTTTTATGAGAGGAGGACCGTCAACATGCTCACGTCTTTCTGCGGGGCCCTCCACGTCTGCTTCATCACGCCGAGCTTCCCCGTGGAAACCTCCAACCAGTTCGTCCTGCAGCTGCGGCCCGAGCTCCAGGATGCCCTCATCAGCGTCATCGAGCACTACAGCTGGCAGAAGTTTGTGTACATTTACGATGCGGACCGGGGTAAGTCGCAGCTGTGTGGGAAGGGCTACCAGGCAGTTAAAGGCAGTGGTCTAGAAGGAGATTTTGCCTACAAAAGTTGTGGGTCCTGAGTCAACCTATGCCTTCCCTGTTCTCTGTTTCTCCTCTAAATATCCCTTTCTGCTGAAGGTGGGCATTGATGTACGTGAAGCATCAGCCTGACCCTGGGGTGTGTGTGTGTGTGTGTGTGTGTGTGTGTGTGTGTGTGTTCATGTGGTCAGATCCGAGCCCCATCGACATGAGGGAAATATTTGATGTGCAAATGGTTTGGAATTTGAAATGGGGAAATTGTTTCTATCCAATAGGTGCCATATTGAACTAGTCTGTCAAACTCAAGGCCACTCAGTCCTGAGTTTAGAAACATGAACAGACACTTGCTCAGGCCTCACCTAAGCCCACAGCCAGGTGTGAAAGGTGTGTTTCTGGCAGATAGTTTGGAAAACTCCAGATTCTCCATGGTGGTTGCATGTCAGTTTTCCATGTGAAAGAACAAAAACCCTTGCTGGATAATGGAAGATGTTATCTTACTTTCTAAACCACAAACAGAGCTAGAGAGCTCATTGCTCCATGGTTCAGTTTTCCCAACTCTCAGATGCCTTTAAAGCTCCAGGCTTGGAAGCTGCAAGCAAAGCAGACCTGTGGAGGATAGGGCAGAGGTAAGGTGATTACCTGGAAGTTACGATTATCCCCTGAAGGGACAGGATGGGCTTTAGAGACAAGCAGAAGGCATGAAAGCATCCCACTTGCTTTCTGTTGTCATGAGGCATGAGCACACTAAATATTCCAGAAGCACAGGGTTGTTTAGGGTTATCCAGCACATTTCCAGAGAATTGCTATGTGCATCTCCTCTAGAAAGCTGTGCATGCAATCTGGGCAAAGTAATTCTAAAAGTAATGGTCTCCTGATGAGATGCTGCCAAGAGAGGATGCTGAGTATGATGGTGTACTGCGATTGCTGAAGGTGTCCCTAACCCTAGGAGCACACAGCCTAAGCAGATCAAAGATGAGAGGGAAACTATGGGTGAGAGAAATCAAGTTATTTGGGTAGTAACAGACAGGAAGACAGGGATTAGAGTTCTTATCTGAATCCCACTGAAGGGCCTGATCAACGAGACTGATCTGTCAATTACAAAAGAGAATTAGTCCTGGAACCATCTGTGCTAGGACAGAAAAAGCAGAAGTCATTAACTCCAGCCCAGCTAAGTTTGGGTCAGATCTAGACTATTAGCTGCTCACTGTAGCTCTGCTGCACTCTCATGACTCTCTCCAGCCTGGCTTGAGGCAGTTACACAGGCTGTCAGGAGGAGGGAAAGATGCCATTGCACAACTAAAACCTGCCTCTCCCCCTTCTCTTCCCACCCTAGGGCTGTCAGTCCTGCAGAAAGTGTTGGACACTGCAGCTGAGAAGAACTGGCAGGTGACAGCTGTCAACATCCTGACAACAACCGAGGAGGGCTACAGAATGCTCTTCCAGGAGCTGGAGAAGAAGAAGGAAAGGCTGGTGGTGGTGGACTGCGAATCTGAGAGGCTGAACATCATCCTTAACAAGGTTGTGTGGGTGTGGGAGGGATCTTGCATGTAGGCTGGGAAGGGTTGTTTCTCCCTGGGGAAGTTCTCCCCATTCTTGCCTGATCCTTGTCCCCTTGCGGCTCCCATTGGAATTGGGGTGTGTGCCTTGGGGAATTTCTCTGCTGTGTTATTGTGGAAACAGCAAAGCTGCAGGAACAGCACAGGCTCTTATGAATTCATGCTCAGTGAGCTCCACTGCTCCGTGTTCTCCACCTGTTTGACTCCTTTGCTGAGCCCTGTACACCCCCTTGCTCCCCTGTGGGTTTGCTTTGTGCAAATTCCTCCAAGCATTGTGCACAAGATGTGGCACCTCCTGATTCTGATGAGTCTTTCTCCAGATTTCGAGTTAAGGTGGAGGTGTGAATTGGCACTGCCAGATTCCTGGTCCTCCAGCCTCCATGTGCTGCATCAAATTCTCACACCTGTGCCAGCAGGACAGAAGGATTACGGTACATCTGTCCTGAACGTGGATTTCTGTGGACGGGAGACAAATACAAGCCCAGGGGTGGGTTGAGTCCACACTTCAACTCCAGCCACAAGACCTTCCCCTCCCACACCTACAGCCAAGTCCTTCCCCACCACTGGAAGGGTTTGGAAAGGGCCCTGCAGGCCATGCCCTGCAATTTCCACTGCTTTACTCCTCATAATCAGCTCGCTCTTACCTCGTGCTTCTTAGCTAAGGTACCTGCCACCTCCTGTCTCACACTTCAGCATTTCAGCAGATGCACAGCCCAGTGATGAGCACAGCCCATCCTGGCTGGATGTCTCTGGGTGCTCCTCTGTTATGTGTAATAACAAAGCAGAGAGCAGGTTGTAACCTCAAAGCGAAGGTCACGTTCATGAAGGAGAAAACAGGTTATTCCAGGGGTTAAATCTTCTCTCTGGCTATGGAGCAGCTGCAGTTGAACAAAAGTTTGGAGAAGACCTAGGCAGTGAATTTGGCTTTTCTTTAGAGTATATCAGATTTCTAGGATTAATAGTATCGGGTTTTTGTCTAACAGAATGTTAAGTTCTATAGTCAAATATTATCTAGTCTTATCTTGATATGAGCAGGAAAATAAGTATTTCTTTCAAATTTCTTCACGTAACTGGAGCAAGAGTTAAACCTAGATATAGGAAAAGCTATTTGTAAGAACACTAAAAATCCAAATACTGTGATTATTTGTTTTGCAACTCTATAAGAAATATCAGTTCCTAGGGAGAAGGGGTTCAAAGCTGTGTTTTACTACAAAAATTACAGAGCAATTCCAGCAGACATCTGTGCCTGGGAGGTAACACTCCAGTGAGGGATAGGACTGTGAACATTTTCAGACCTGTGTAGTCCATTTTCATTCATTTTTACATTCTTGTTCCAAGTCCACCAGGATTTCTGAGAGCAGAGGCAGCTGTCCCAGAGTGAGAAAGTGATGCCAGGTCTTTCATAGTGTACAGATGACTGGAGGGATTCAAAGATAGTGTTCAGCTCATTATCATGTGAAATTCAACTGGGACTGTAACTTGGGCTCTACCCTGGCTGCTGGCTGGTCTCACCACACCAGCAGCCTCTGTGGGGATGTCCCTGTGCTGCTTGCCCTGTCCCTCTGACTGTCTGAGGCATTCCAAGAGCTGCCTCAGCCTCTCAGGGACATTTCAATGCATTTATCTTCTTCCCTGACAAGCCTGTCTCCATCTCTCAGTGAGATTTGTGCTCCATGGTGAGCAGGAGAGCTGGGGATGGCCATCCAGCACCTGTGCCTCTCATGCCCACACTGCTGCTTTTCATTTCTCCTCCATACACAAAACACAGATAACACCAGTGACTCCAGCAAGGCAGCCCTCACGCTCCAGTGACCACAGCTGTGGAGGAGCCAGTGCTCTGCGTGTTAAAAATGACCTGGTTTCTCTCTGGGAGAGTTCTCTGTGTCATCTCTCAAGGGTTTGATTTATCCTTGCCGAGGTACCTGTCATTTGTGAGCCAGGCCTTGGCTCAGGGCAGGTTGCCATGGGGTTGTGCTGTGTAGCCTTAATGGGATAAGTACTCGGTGGGTTGTGTTCCATCAAAGCCCTCTATTGTTTCTTCCTTGTCTCTCATTAAAATGAGTAACTGGAATTTCTCCTCTGCCAGTGTTTCACTCTGAGAGGATTTCTCTCTAATAGATGTCAAACTCACCCATTAAGAAGTGGGTAATGAAACCTAGGTGGCCCAAGTGAGCAATCAGCATGCAGCCCAGCACAGCCTCTCACCACAGTCAGGAGGAGTGATAAATGCTATTATAACCTCAGCTTGCTACTGCTGTCTGGACACATTAGGACTGAGCAAGCATTTTAAAATAAATTAAGATCACAAATAACTGTGTAAAACACGGGAAACGAGCTTCATAATTCAGGTGGATGGGCTGTAAGATTAACAGCTCAGGCAGAGCTGGATGGCAGCCCTCTCTGGTTCATCGGCTCTGACACCTCATAAAATAACAAAGGAGAGTTGGGGCTGAAGGAGCCAATGCCTGCTATTGTTGACACTGGAGAAAAGGGGAATTGGATCATAATTCTTAGACATCCCAGTGCACCAGAGATTCTCCTTCCTCCTCCAAGGTCTGGGACTTACTGCAAAGGTCAGTCTGAGCTGATGAATGGAAAGGGACAAGTTTGGTCTGGTTTTGCTTCTTAGATCTGGCAGTGGAAGATGCTCAGAAAACCACCCATAAAAATATCTTCATAGCTTTAGGTAGACAGAGGTTTTTTTTCTGAGAGCTCCAGACGCCTCAGCAGAAGCCACACTGAGGGATCCTGTGCAGGGAAGCTGGTGGAGCTGGCATTAGCTGTGTGAGGAACTGCTTCTAAATGAAGCCTTCATTGGAGTTAATTGCCACCCCCACGTTAATGCAGAGAACCAAATGAGTTTTATTATGCATACAAGAGCACTTCATCAGAGAAGGGCTAAGGCAGACGAACCAGTTGCACAGAGCAAGTGTCAGCTCATTTATAATCCATTTGGAAATCCCTAAATGACTGCTCATGATAATCTGGGAGTGCTGTCCCATGGGGAGGATCAGTCTCTGCCCTCATCTGACACTTCTCAAGTACCTGCTGCCAGCCTGGTATCAGAGACAAGTCCTGGGTAGACTGATTTCTGGTTGAATCTGACACAGCAGTGCTTTTATGATCATTCTGGCTGTGAGGATCTTTCTGTCCTCGTTGCAGTTTGTGCAGATTTTGCCTGCGCGTTGGCAATGCAGGCAGCAATTCGGAATCAATTCATATGACAATGGAAATAAGAGGCAGTGTTACCAGCCAAGAAACCTAATGGAAACAGCACAGTTCTCTCATGTCTAGTGTTTGTACAGGCTTTGAAGGCATATTGGTTTGAGCTTTTTTTTCCACTTTCTTCGTTCTGTGTGTAGAGTGGCTCAAATGCTGATGGTATCTGACTCTAGTAAACTAGGAAGAATTTAACGGTGCTGCTGGAAATCAATAGAGAGGAATTTCAATGAAAAAATGGAGTCAGCAAGAATAATAGACTTTTAAAGTGTATTCTTCCTGCACTCATTTTAAATCAAGGGAGAAAAGACAGGGGCCATCTGAGCAGTGCCTCTGTTCCCCCCAGCCAAATTGGGGGGGAACAGGCAAATCTGCAACAGGTGGAAGAAAAAAGAAAGTTAACATAGAAAAATTCAGTTGTTACAGATTGGTAAGCGATTGTGTTGATAAAAGAAAATAAAAACCTGACTGCACTGTCAGGGACAAAGGAATAAGTGGCAAAACACATATATTGGGACACTGCATATGAATCTACAAATTATCTCAATGAACATGCAGGGAAATCCTCTGTGGCTTGCCCAAACTGCTTCATTCTGGAGATGTAGTTTGAAACTAGAAGTTTGAAAAAATTTACCCATAACCTAAACTTCCAGCCATCTCTCCCAGGCAGGTGTTTGCAGCAGGGGCTGTATCTTGGAGGATGTGCAAGATTGCTCTCTAGTCTTGCTTGATGTTTATGTTTTTGTCATAAGACACACAGGCTCTAATTCCCCATTTGTCCCTTTGGTGTCTGAAATCCAAATCTTAAGAAGGCTTTTTTTTTCTCCCCTGAGACTGTAGGAAACAGCTTGGTTTGGTTGTTTTCTCTCCCTGCCTGTACAATGTTCTTGGGGATCTTGTCTTGTCTAATTTCAGATTTGCTGCTCAGATATCATGTGTGGAAGCTCTGGTCATCCTCTGATAAGATTGTGAACTTTTATTTTGCTATGTCTTCCTGAAGCTAAATAGTCTCAGAAAGGAAACATAAGAGTGAGAAAGGGCAGATAACTGAAGTTCTTCCTTAGTTGATCCCCACTAATTATCCTTGGTTTTTATCTTGCAGATCATCAAGCTTGAAAAAAATGGGAATGGGTACCACTATATTCTGGCAAATATGGTGAGTTACCCTAATTGGTGGGATTTTTTCTATCTTACAGTTTTGTAAAGCACTATATTTATAATTGCTGAGCTATACACCATTTTTCTCATCCATCATTTAGATAAAAAAATACCAAAGCCTTTCACTGTGTTCTCCTTATAGAGCTGTCTCTCTTGAGCCAGTAAGGTTATCTCCAAGTGTGGTGGGGTTTTGTGGTGGTTTGACCTTGGCTGGATGACAGATGCAGAGCAAAGTAATTTTATCACTCCCCCCTTGGTGCTAAATGAAATCTGACTGTCATGGCCCTAGGGAAAGAACAGAATGCAAAGATTTCTTTAAGGAAAGGATTTTCCCTTCAATGCAGGGAGGTGCTGCCTGAGGACAGAGCAGCATTGGGCAGGACCCTCTTTCTGGAGCCAGTCTCACAGGAGGACGGAAAATTTCTTTGCCTAGGGAGATTAGGGAAGAGGTAAGAGGGAGAAATGGGGTTTCTCCACAGCAGATCTCCTACCCTCTCCTCCCCAAAGGTGTCCATGGTCCAGGAGGATGCACAGCAGTGGCTGGGCAGAGGCTGCTCCCAGGTGGATCCTCTCAGGACTCCTGATTCCCCGTGGGGTGAGCCATGTGCAGGCTCTGGACCCGTTCTTTCAGCACAGAGCTGCATCTGGGAGGCAGCACGTCAGCCCTGGGGTAATTAAACTTTAAACTACCAATTAGTCAAGCAGTTGCTGCCCTTCTCCTTTTCTCAGTCCCAAGAGAAGTCTGTAATTTACCAGGCAAAAATGGCCACATCATTACCCTGCAGTGCCCTGTACTGACCCTGCACCCTGTGCTGGCTGCCTACCGTGTAATTACAGAGATAAAAATGTTACCTTGTGCAGGGGGAGACATGCAAAACCATAGAGCAGCCAATAACTTCAGTTGCTAATTTTAAAAATAAAGTTATTATTTGCCTTAACCCAGGTCCTGGATGTTTATGAAAGTCCCTTCATTAAAGTGAAGCAGGAAAGTGAGCTGGAGTCACTGCAGTGAGTGTGTCTGGGCAATTTTAAATACACCCACATGGAAGGCTGAATGAGAATATCACCTCTTCCCTCTGCACAGTTTCATAAGGATAAATGCATGAAAAGCATGAGGTGAACTGAACTAGCACTCAGGTGTAGGAGATTTGAAGGACATTTCCCTCTGTCTGAGGATACCATGCTCTCTCACCTTCACCCAGAGAAAGTACACTTGTCCCACCTTTAATGTGTTTTCTCAGCCTTTGCACAAATGCTGAGAGGACAGAGCTGGCTGGAAGAGGTTACAAACTCAGCCAATATGGGTTATAAATAATTAACTCAGAGCAAAAAGCTTTCAGTTCTTCAGCCCCTCTGCAGGGACATTCTGCCTCCCACTGCAGCTCAGTGGAGGGGGCTCTGGGTGTCTCTTTGGGTATCAGTGTCTGATAGGACCACCAGAATTCACTGGTGTGCTTTCCAAGCAGCTTGGATTCTGGGGAGAAGGAGGAGAGTGAAAGGAATTCAAGCTTTACCTTTGGCCTTTCCTGCTCCTTAAAACTCAGCATCACACAAGGGCCGAAAGTCAGAGGGGGGAATACTTAAAAAAAGAAAAAAGAGCAGGGGATAGTCAGACAACATGAGAAAACTGCTTAAAAAAAAATCCTGGCACCCCTCAAGGTTAAGAATGTCCTTTCCAGAGCAGAACAACACAGGCAGGTTCAGATGCCAGAGGCCAAATCAGTCCCTGTAATGTGCTGCACCCACAAGAGCAAATGGATGATGGGTTTAGCAAAGAGAATGGCAAAAGGCCCTGAAGATCCCATGTTTCTGAGACCACAGGGCAGCAAGGAGGGACAGCAAGCCTCCCTCAGTGGGGATGGCCAGGGATTTTATAAGAGGTTGGCAGA
The DNA here is from genome assembly GCF_971803275.1 of Cyanistes caeruleus. Taxonomy (NCBI): domain Eukaryota; kingdom Metazoa; phylum Chordata; class Aves; order Passeriformes; family Paridae; genus Cyanistes; species Cyanistes caeruleus. The sequence continues at coordinate 5,714,122 of NC_141715.1, read as the reverse complement.
AGCTGGCATCTGGCAGGGTTAAACCCTGCTGCTGATCCAAGAGATCACAGTAGGTTTTACCCTCTTCTGAGGACACCTCATCGCTGGATTAGAGCCTTCAGAGGGTGTAGCTTGCTGTAATTTATTCCCACTGACTCACACTCATAGTGGTAGACCTTAAACACCCCGCATTTTCCCCTGTAGACGTGTCCTAGGATGACAGGGCGTGCGTTGCCCACACACACACACGTACCCGCGTGCCTGGGAACAGCCCTGCTCCCTGGAAGAGGCTCATTCTGGAGCACTGACTCGTCAGAGAATAAATTAAGAGCTAAAACCTAGAAGTGTTTGGTTTCCAAATGAATTATTTTTTGTGCCCTTTGCCAGCTGGGGCAGTCCTGAGTTTAGGACTCTCACCCCATATGAAGATCAGGTCAAGGGAATCCTCAGCTGGTTTGTAGCCACCAAGTTTCCTGCACAAGCTGGAGCAAGGGGAGGAATTCTCAACACCTGCCTTTTGCCTAAACTACCCAGGCATGGAAAAATGGGCACACAGTTATGGAAATGACACATTGGAAGCAAATATTGGGAAACATTTCTGGATAACCCAAATGAAATTCCTTTTTTTAGCTATATGCTTGTTCAGAGCCATACACAGCCAAAAAAGCAGCACCCACCAGTGCCCAGTTGCATCAGCTTCAAAGTGGTGTTCCATCAGGAATGCAAAACAAGTTTGCAAGGCAACGCACAGACTGAATAACGTGTAAAAAAATCATCCATAGGCACATTTTGGAATGGAGGAATTCCCTGTCTGGGCACAGCCAACACAAGAGCAGAGTCATTGCCTTGCATTAGCCTTGCAGTGTGTTTGCCCAGCAGTTGCTCTGGGTGAGCTGTAGTAAAGTGCTGAGCAGGATTTGACAGCAGCAAGTGAAATCTGGAATTTCCTAGCAGGAACAGCTTTCTTTTTTAGTGAAATTGCTGTTGCCAAGGTGAGACAATAATATTTCTGTGTTCACAAACAAAATGAAACCATTCTGCACCTTCAGCCATGGATAAATATCCTTCTCTGAACCTGCTATGCCTGCTAAAGACACAACTTGTCTTGTCTCCCCAGCCTTGTCCCTCCCTTGAATGTCTGACTGCAACATCTTTGCCAGGAGAAGGGTTTCTGTAAGCATCCCTGCCTCTCCTGAAGCCAGATTTGGCACTGTTCATGGTTTTTGCAAACTGATGAAATCCTGGTCTTTAACCAGTACCCATCAGAGTTACCCCAGCTAGCTTTTACCAGAGCTAACTGGATATTTGTCAGGTGCACTGGCACTGGAGGTTTGCAGTCATCTCTTTCTCTCCCTCTCTCTTTCTCTCTACCCCTCAAGCACTCAAAGAGATCTGGCAAATTTTAAAAGTGTTTGTTTCTGGGAGTCTTATTTTTCTAAGCTTTGTTCTCAGCCTTTGAGATCATCAGTTCTAGCAACCACAAAGAGAAAAAAAACCACAGTCAATACTATCAGAGGAAGAAGCTTAGAAACTTCTGGGATTCCTTTCTTTTGATGTTCAGGCTTTTTGCCCATACCCTTGGCTTTGTGTATCTGTTTGTCCTATGCCATGGATGTGAGCTGACTGTCAGTAGTGGGAGAGCATCAGCTCTCCTGGGCAGAGAAAAATCCTTGTCATTAAATAAGTGACATTCATGTGACCTATCTTTAAAGGAAAAAGTATGAAAGACAGCTGCCACATACAGTGTTTTAGCCTCTTTTTTTCTTTCCTAGAGCATTAGTCCAGGTTGTTCTCTTAGCAAATGCTCTTTTTTTTTTGAAGATGAATAGATAAGTGTATGAGATTGCTGATGGCAGGGGTAGCAGGGAAAAGTAAAGATAAAAACAGTGTTGATTAGCAAAGGTAAGCACTTTTTCCTGTGCCATTCTACATCAGCCTGTGTCAGCACTGAGTTAGGACACTGAGTTTCTCTTTGCTGGCAGCTGTGGTGCTGCTGGAGGTTACCAGAGATACCTTAAGGAACCTAGAAAGATAAAAACACATTTTTGAGAAAATATTAGTATAAAAGGTAATATAAAGATTGGTCTTTATTGGAGACCTCCAGGGGAAGATATGGAAACATGTCCACAAAATACCCACCACCCCACGAGGTGAATACAGTCTCATAAGTTTAGCAAATTAGCATAACTGCCAAAAATCACCAATTAGGAGCACAAGAGGTGATGCCATTTCCCCTGACTCAATAGCCTCCAAATCCTCCCCCCCAGATGGAAATTAAACTTTACTTATGAAAATGTGTCTTGAAGAACTGTTTTTCAGCCATGATTCCCACAAAGAACCAAGATAGGGCTGGGGCCTTGAAATCTGTTTTGTCTTTCTGGCAAGCCACAGATATAATAGGCCACAGAGCTACAAATACATGTGTAAAGAATACAGAGAATATATAAAAGAAACAAAGCAAAAATAATTTGACATCATCATTTCCCCCAGCACAGCAGCTCTGTCAGCAGAGTGTCTCATGCAGGAGTCAGACAAAATGTCCTGGATTTATCCACTTCACCCATGGGTTGATGGGCAGTGTTGACTTTTTGCAGAAGAACTTCTGCACTGTTAAATAGAAAAACTAGAGTGTGAGTGTATAAGTTAGAGAGTTTACTTAAGTCACTGGGTGAAAAGTTAAAGGTTTAGACTGGTTTAGAAAATAAGAGACAAGATGGAGGATTTAGGGTGTTGTCTCTTCTTCCTTCTTCTTTCTTCTTCATCTTCTTCTTCTTCTTCTAGAGGCTTCTGGGTAGCAATAAGTGATTGGATAAAAAGTGCTGCAGTGCAGTACACAGGTATTGGGTCATTGGGTCACTAAGAAAAATAATTTACTTGTCATTTGTTAATTGGTTAAATAGACATATAAAAGACCTTGAAGAAGTTCTTCGTTATCCATTTTGCACCTTTGTATCTTAGTTCAAGTAGCTCCAGATTTGAGGAGGGTCATGCACAAAAGGATGAACACTGCCCACTCAGTGTTCTGGCTCCTCATAGTGTCCAGGGGATAAATTAGGAGCTGGTTCATTTCTGGAGGGACTTTCTTTTCAAGGCAGATCCTTCGTGGACCACTTAATCAAGATGGATTCATGAGGCCCATTTCAAGTCATCAGTCTTATTGCATTATGCATTTCCTTTGATGACTGAGCCCACAAGAAGTGGAGAGGAATATAAATGTGTGCCTTGCTGACACCTCTCCCAGCAGTCAAGGCAGTGAATGGGACAGTAGAACAACCTTTGGCTGAAAACTGCTTTCAGTTTAAGGACAGCATGAAGAACAGATGTGTCAAGGAAACCTCAGTGAGGATAAGCCCCTTCCCAGGATTGTTTTCTATTTGAAGCCACAAAGGTCTATAATAGCAGCCCATATTATTTCCTCACAGCATAATTGCTCTGTGAGGTTCATTAATGCAGAGAGAAGCCCATGGTACGGGCTAAAGAGCAAGTTCCCTGCTTTGAAGCCTGCCTGGCTGCTGCTGGAACAGTGTGATGCAGATGCTGTGAGTCAGAGCAGGCTGGAGGAGGGAGCTGCCTCAGCCCATCAGCGCAAAGGGACCAGATCTTTGTGGTTTATTGTCAGCCTGCTCATTTTGTGGCATTTGGAGAGAGCCAGGCGATTTCCAGGCATGTGCAGAGTCCTCTGGTTTGCTGAGGTGGTTCTGTGAAGTGAATTTAATCAAAGGGACAGCTGATCCTGCCGTGGGGTGGCTGGTGGGATGGTTTGATGGTTCCCAGGGAGAGCTGTGCCTGCAGGAGTGTTGTCCCCCCTGGAGCACTCACATCCTGGGCACTGGCCCTGCTGCTCAGGGCTGCCTCTGGGTCCCTCTGTCCCTGCTTTTTGGGGGACTGGAGTGTGAGTTCTCATATTCCTCCTCTTCCTCCCTGAGGGATTTCAGTGCTGTGTAGGGAGGTGAAAGCTGATACCTGCATGTCCAACAGACACATCCCAAATGCCTCGGGTGTCAGGAGCTTGCAGCAAGTCACACACAACCAGATTCCAGGGGCTCAGCCCATTTCCCTGAACTGTGCTCCAGACATGGCTGCAAAGTGGGTTTTTTCCAGTATTCCCTGGCAAATTTTAGAAACAGTTTCAATACCATTTGATCTCTCCATGGGACCACATGGAGTGCATCCCTCCAGCACTGTTCACTTCTTGCTGTGCTTGTTTAGATGACAGAGGGAAGCATTTCTGGGCTGGTTCTTTCCCATACTGCTTGATGCTAAACATATTACTGGAAAAAGCACAGCTGCTGCCCCTCAGTCATGGGTTACAGCCTTTCCTTAGCCAAGCTTTAAGAGTTTATTTTCTGTTTACCATATACAGACAACTGAAAACGAAATAGAATATATCCTTTTTCTTTCCTTTTTCTTTTTTTTTTCAATGTGTGTCTATAGTTAGTACAAAGTGACAGATGATTGATGATTTCTTTAGTTGCAAATATTGTAATTCTTCTGTTCTCTTGTTTCCTACAAGCACTGACTGATATTCCAGAAGGACAGATAAGCATATTGAATTCCTGCTGCCACTTTGTCAATAGAAACATTTTCAAAACCCAGTCTGCATAACTTTTGATGGCTTTTTGTTTATACGTTTGCTAGGAAGGCTTCACCTGCTCTGGAAATTATTTTCTAAAATATTTGACTTCTGTATTTCCCTATTCTTTGGCTCTCGTGTTCCCCAGACCTGCTCTGGGCAGATTTCAGTGTGGTGATTAAAATTCCTTTGTACTTAGGAGCATTCCTAAAATGTCCTTGTGCTGGGCCATGTGAAGGAGGGATAACAGGTGAAAACAATTATTTCATCCGTTGATAGCAGCCAAAATGCAAAGATGTCTTCAAGGTTAATGATGTCCTCTATGGTCCCCACTGTCTTAAATGACTGGAAAATCTTCAGAGGTCTCCACACTTTTTAAAGAACCTGAATGATGTCAAAAATCAGTGGGAAAAGATTAGTACAGTCTTCAGGAAGAAATTATTCCTGACATCTATTCAGATTATTTTAAAGTTTTATGCAGGATGAATCCAAATGAATATTTTTGAATATTTACTTCAGTTTCAGAATGGTTTTGTTTGGGGAAAATGTGGTTTCAGCCACTGCTGTCTCATCACTGCTGTCATAACTTTTCTTTTTTACTTCTTCTATTTAAATATGCATTCTGAAGGGACTTAACACCCCAGTCATCTTATTCATACCTGCAGTGAACTTAGACTTTTCTTCAAGCCTTTGTAGGTTTCCCAAGAAGAAGCTGGTTGCACAAACTTCAAATTGCCCTGTGATAGTTTCTTTTGACAGATCTTTTCCCCCTGAGTACCTCCCAGCAGCAAAATGTCAATGTAATTTGGTCCTAGCCATGGATAACCAGTTGGCAACCTGTGAGGTCCCTCTTACTGAACCTTAGGAGCTCCATGTGTCAAAACCCACTTGGCCTGAAATGCATTAAGATGTCAGGGACAATTATCCTGCAGCATTTCCTGTTCATTAATCACAGATCTGGCTTTCTGAAACCCCTACGCCAGCAATTACCAACAAGATTGATGTGGCTTTAACCAGCATTCTGAGGAGTATGTACACACAAAATACCGCTTTTTTTTTTCCTTTTTACCTAAATCACTGTACTTTGAAGCAAAACAAGCCATCTATTTAGAGCATCTGTACACCAGTATCCAATTCTCAGCCTTGTAAGTAGATGCCAAATTGCTTACAAAATGCTGTAAGAAAAAAGTGTGAAAGTCTTTAAAGTCATTTTTTGAGTCACTTATGACTCCCTCAGTCTGACACTTATGGGAGAGGGCAATTCAGTCTTTTCCTGGCAAGGTCTGTTCCCAAAACAGATTCCATCTAATGGCTGGATCCTGACTTTGGAAGCTGATCAGCTAATTAGCTCCCTCAGCCTGTGTACAGAGAGCATCATTTTGGGAACCTGACTGGTGTTTTCCTGAAAATGATGTCACTTGGCTTTTTTAGCTCACACCATCACGGTGTGTCTGAGAGCAAGCGAGGGAGAGGAGCCCAGGGGCAGGCTGAGGAGGAGCCTGCAGAGAACACCCAGCAGCAGGGCAGGGGCAAGGCAGAGCTCAAACCAGCTCTTCTGCTGCTCAAATGATGGCATTGTGACAGCCCTCCCATTCATCTCCCTCATGCACTGAGGTTTCTGATGGTGCCAGTGCCAATATTTGAGTACATCTCTTGTGCTTGTGCTCCCAAACACAGCCAGAGCTCAGCCTGTCCCACACACAGCGGGAGGGCACAGCCCCTGTCCGAGCACCTCTGCAAGGAGCCACAGCAAACAGTTCTGCACAGGGCAGGGCTGCAGAGTGGGCATTGAACACCTCTACCCCTTCCTCTGTATTGCAGTGTGTCTCTAATTAATTTTTCACCTCTGACTCGAGGGGTGACTGATTCTGCAGCGCCGCCCCGATCAATACACCTGTGTATCTGCACACGTGTTCATCACCTGCAGAGAGCCAGAAGCAGACAAAGACAATAAGGAAATGAAAGAAATGTATTTCATTAGTAATCTAAAGTCTAGAAAAGCACCTTCTTTTCTCCCAAATGAGCAAATTCTATAAACTGGCTTTTCTAATAGTAGGATTCCTTTAAGCAGCTGATAAGCCAGTTCCTTCCTGATCCACTGAGAGTTCATTGTTCAGAATTTGCTTTTCCCCATGAACTGTGATTTAAAAAGAAGTAGCCTATCCAGTGGTGACGGAGTCCATGAGAGTTAGGGCTGGGTGAACAATTCTGTATAAAATTTACAGCTGGCTGACAAATACTTTTTAATATATTTTACAAATTTTGTTCATTTCATCCAGCATTATTCAGGAGACATTTTTCCATTACTCTGCTAGCTTTCTTGCAAGTGAGCTGTTGTTAATATGATTATTTGTCTCCCTGGGTGGTAACTGCAGGATATGGCCAGCTCAGAACCTGAAGGAAAAGCAAGTTCACACCATGGTTGGGGAACTGGTGCCTCTCCTGAGCTGGACATTTCCTCACAGAGGGAAGATATTTTTCCTGAGCTGCCATATTCATACACAGGCAGGATTCTTTTTCCCATCTAGGTATGTCTTCCTCTGATGAGCTTCTCCTGTTTCTCTCCTATACCAGGGATTCATGGACATTGACCTGACCAAATTCAGGGAGAGTGGGGCCAATGTCACTGGCTTCCAGCTGGTGAATTACACAGACACTGTTCCTGCCAGGATCATGCAACAGTGGAGGAATAATGATGCCAGAGAGCATCCACGTGTGGACTGGAAGAGGCCAAAGGCAAGTGGTATAAAAAAAATGCATTTCTTTTGGTTCCATCTGGCTCAGTTCAAGTTATACTCACCTCTTTGTGATCACACATGGCTCTTTATTCTCACTTGAGAAACTCTCAGTATCATTATGAACATTACCTGTTCCATTTGCCTTAACATTGTCTGCATTTTACTAGGCTGCAGTCACTGCCTCCTAAGAAATGCACAATTTAATGTATTCACTCGGTCTTCCAGTTTTCACCCCTCAAAGCTAAGAATTAAATACCTCATAATGTTCAGTATATAAAAAACAAAAAAGCCTCATTAAGTCCTTAACCCTTGACTTGTTTACAAGACATCCAGTGATAATAAAGTCTTTCCAGATGTTCTTTTTGAGCATTTCAAATCAGTGTGTATAACGGAGGGAGAAAGGATTTTAATTCCTGACACAGAAGGCCCTGAAGCTGTTGAGGGATGAGTAGAGGGAGAGGTTGTTTTTTTCTGTTTAATATTTGAAAATGAATACATTTCTGACAAACACTCTGCAGTAGAAATGTTAACTTTGGGATTAGTGTAAGAAAGTTGAAAACAACTAAATCAAGTAGATGGTCACAGAAAAAAAGAGTGAACACAAATGGTTCTTGCCAAGAGTTTTTCACTGCTTTCTGTACAAGTTTCTGTTTGAGTAAACTCAGGTTTGCAGAATTTTCGCCGATTGAGATGGAATTTTCTGGTCTCCATTTGTGACCAGAAGTCCCTTGATTCTTGATTTCACATAGCTCACATTTACACAGCATAATGTGTTCCTTAAAAGTTCAGGTCAATGCTTCTAATTAAACACTAGTGCTTGGGTAACAGGTGAATGACTTTCAGGGCTGAGTCTTCTTCAGGGAGTGAAATCAGGAGCTTTTCCTTCACCTCCCAGCTGTGAAAGTCAAAACCAACTTTTAGGAGTCAAGAGGGAAGTGGAGGTTACAGGGAGCAAGATGCTGTTGAACTTTAAGACAGGAGGTGAGGACAGAGTGTTGCCTTTTTCTTAACCTGGAAATGAAACTTAAGATACTTCTAGTAAGGAGGTAATACAAGAGTGGATTTTTATTTGAAGGCTTTCAGGGGTAGTTATGGAAAGATGTCCACAAAAGCCTATTCCCAGAGAGATGAGTGCATTTTTATAGGTTTTAGGAGATTAACATAATTGATAAAAAACACCAGTTATGAGGACAAGTGGTGATGTAATTTCGTCTCTGGTCAGGTTTCTTTTCTGGAGTCCCTCCCTCAGCACTAGCTGTGCCCTGTCCATGAAATTTATCTCGAAGAGTGGTTCTCAACCTTGGCTCCCAGGAAGAACCAAGATAGCACAGGGGCTTTTTTGTACTTCTTGGGGCTTGGAGCTCTGGAATTTGTTTTGGTTTTTTGCCTAGGGAAAGGCTGTGAAAAATTACGAATAGAATAGAATAGAATAGAATAGAATAGAATACAATACAATACAATACAATACAATATAAATAATACAATATAATATAATACAATACAATACAACACAACACAACACAATATAATATAATATAATGTAATGTAATGTAATGTAATGTATAATATAATATAATGTAATGTCATGTAATGTAATGTAATGTAATGTAATGTATAATATAATATAATATAATATAATATAATATAGAATATAATAGATTCGAATAGAATAGAATAGATTCGAATAGATTCGAATAGAATAGAATAGAATAGAATAGAATAGAATAGAATAGAATAGAATAGAATAGAATAGAATAGAATAGAATAGAATAGAATAGAATAGAATAGAATAGAATAGAATAGAATAGAATAGAATAGAATAGAATGCAATACAGTAGTATACAATACAAGTTAACAGGCTAGAGAGCTACAAATATATATGTGTGAAGAACACAGGGAACATATAAAATAAAAAATAATTTTAAAAAAAAGGTAAAAACCAAAACCCCAGAGCAAGTCAGCTGAGAGGTGACCCTGAGTTGTGTCTCTCTTGGCAGTACACGTCGGCGCTCACGTACGACGGGGTGCGGGTGATGGCCGAGGCGTTCCAGAACCTTCGGCGGCAGCGCATCGACATCTCCCGCCGTGGCAACGCCGGCGACTGCCTCGCCAACCCCGCCGTGCCCTGGGGACAAGGCATCGACATCCAGAGAGCCCTGCAGCAGGTTGGGAAGGCAGGCTGGGATGTGTGTGCTGGGAGCTGAGGGTGGGCAGCAGCAGCAGAGCCAGCACAAATCACTGGGGATGAGCAGGAGCTGATCCTTCCAGAGCAGAGAGCTCAGGGCTGCATCCAGCAAAATGCTCCTCCTGCTGCCACCCGAGGTGTCCTTCCTTCTGCTGTTGTTCTAAAGCCAGAATATTAAACCATTAAAGCAAGAGTCCCTATCTTTATGTCGCCCTCCCTAAGACACAGACCTGCTCAAAACGTATTTTTTGCAGATTATTTGACTGTCTGCGAATTCAGTTCCAGCCTGATAATGAATGCATGTGAATTTTGCCTTATGTGTTGGCTGTCACCAAAATGTTCTCAAAGTGCAGATTATAGCTTGTTTCATACTGTGAGGACTCATAAAAATCTTAAGAGCAGCCATTTAGATAGTTTATTTCTAAAATCTGATAGTCTTGCTTTTTTCCTCCTGCATAAAACTTAGATTTTTGAATAAACAAAAATACAATGTGAAATTTACAGCAAGAGAGAAAAATAATTCACTCTTATCAAAGACTTACCAAGGTAGAATATTTTAAAATTTCATTAAATTTCAAGTCTGACATTTACTTCCAGCACTTTTCTTTCTTTTCCTGACAGAAATAGATGGATTCCTTGCAAATACTGCTAGTTCAGTGTTATCCAAATATAGCTTATCCCATCTTCTTTCCTTAAATGTGAAGAAGGCAAGAAAAATAACATTTATTTGGTTAACTTGTATCACGTGTAAAGTTCCTCAAGTATTTTGTTTTGATTTGGTTTTGGCTTACTGGTAAACAGCAATTCCTTTAAAACCAAATCTTACATCTGATTTGATTTTATTGCTTGGATTCAATTTGTTCCCAAGCCTGTCACTGACTTTCTGCATGACCTTGGGCAAATCACTGTCACAGCTTCTCCAAGCCCTTATAATAAAATCAGCCTCCCTGGTGCATTAGGGAGATGGGTTACCTAATAAACATGAAATACTTGGAAGTCTTCTGATGAGCAATAGCTACTCCAGCATTTTTCTTTATTGAATTTATGAGAATAAGATATAAAAATTAGACAGCTGGAAAACACAAATTTATGTGTGTGTGGGAAAATCTCCTCTGAAGTTTCCTTATATCTTCATTAGAACAATTTCCAAAGTCTTGATTTTTCAGCTGGGGTGACTTTGGGTGAAGAACACAAAGACCCTTTTGCAAAAGTTGATTCTTTACAGATGAAAAATAATAATTTTAAAAAGGCTTGACCAGTTCAGTTTCGATGGTCAAAATAAAAGACTGAAACAGGCAGGGCAAGAAGCCTCCTAGAAAAAAACTTAACTATGAATTTGATAATCTTCCAGTATTTAGTAATGTAGCAAGAAAGAGGCAAATGGAAATATAATAACTTATGATAAGATTGAAGGTTTGAGTTATCCTTTCTGTAATGATCCACAATTTTAAGATAATTCTTACAGCTGTTCACAGTGTGCTTTCTCTTCACCTCCCATTTGTTAATTTGTTAAATTGTTAAATTTTTTTAAAAGGAAAAGGTACTTGCTTGCTACCCAAATGTCTGAAATAAGCTCCCAAATTGCCTTATTCTTGTTTAGTGTAGGAAGAAACCACAGAATCCTAAAAACACTTAGGTTGGAAGATCAATGATCAAGTCCAAACATTATCCCAGCATTTCCAAGTTCACTAAACCACTAAACCATGTCCCCAGCACTGCCACATCCACACCTCTTTTAAATCCCTCCAGAAATGGTGACTCCAACACTTTCCTCCCTGAACAGCCCATTCCAATGCTTGGCAACCCTTTTGGAGAAGAATTTTTTCCTAATGTCCAATCCAAACCTCCCCTGGCACACCTTGAGGCCATTTCCTCTTGTCCTGCTGTGCTGTCTGGGGGAATAGACTGACCCCCACCTCACTACAACCCTAACAAGGGTTCATGGAATGGCAGCAACAAAAATGAAAAGAAATATGAAGCATTCTTCATTTTTTTAAAAAACAGAAATCTGGCATGTTGCAGGAGAATGTATGTTTTTATTAAAGATAATTACCTTTTTTCTTTTTTTGCAGAAAAAGGCCCAAAATATTCCTTAAAACCACTACACTAAGGTTTCAATTGTACTTTGAAAAGGTTATGATAATTTTGAACAAATTCTTTTTTTTATCATTATGTGGTCAGCACATCTAATAAGCAGAAAGCTACTCCCTAACTGCTGACAAACCCTGTAAAACAGAAGGCCAGAACAGCATCCTTGTGCTCCAGATATCCCAGCAAAGAGCCACATGCCCATCCATGCCTTTCACACAAAGGTGCTTAAAGGCTCCGTGTCTCCAGTTGACTTGACTGGTGCTTTGCACTGTTGAAATCAGTTCTCACTGTATTTTGCATTGCATTTTTGCATTTTGCATTGCATTTTTGCATTTTGCATTGCATTTTTACATTTTGCATTTACAGTCAGAGGATGGTGAATGACAGAAAAGTTTTGCTGAATCCTGCAGCACAGATAGCAGAGATCCCTTTTGCCGTTTCAGCACCACATGGATATCACAGGATTAAGATTTCATTCACTCAGGTAGAAGAAACTGATGCTGTAAACCTGCCTTTAGTGCACACAAAGCTACAAAGCACAAGCACCTGTGACCTCAGCTTCAGAATCGGTCAGAACCTGAAAAGAAAACCACAGGATACGTGAAAAAAAAGCAGGCTTGGGAGAGCTTAAGACAATGGTGCTTTTTCAGCACATCTATTTTTTATGGGCATGTTGTGTCTTGTGAAAAGGGAAAAGCATGTTTATCCAAATGTCACCAGGAATACCTCTTGGTTTGAAAGAGCTTCAGAAAATGCTGGCAGATATTCATTTTCATTACAAACCTTTGTTATAACAGCTGGAAAACAAACACGGTTTAACCAGATTATCAACAGATTTCCTCTGCAGTGATACAGCCTCATTTCTTCACCATGAGTCTTTATTCTGAGGATCTCAGAGTATTTTAAAAAGCTGTTAAGTGCCTGTCCCCATTTTGCATGTGGGAAGACTTCAGTTACAGGGATGAGAGGTTTGTCCAAAGCAAGTAGAAAGGCGGAGAATGAGCACTTCTCTAGGTGGTGTCCACAGAAACCCAAACCTGCACTCTTTTTGCCTTGTTCCTGGTCCCCACTGCCTGGTCCCCACAGAGTGGTGATTCCAGTCAGTCTCCATTCCAGGCTGGGCACTTTTGCAGCAAGGGAAGCTCAGATGTGGGATGTGATGTTAACATCACTTCAGCTTGGCAGTGTTATCAGCAGAGATTTATGGTTCAAAGTTTCCTATGCAAATGCTAGTACTAAATTGTTGGGTTTTTTTAATCTGGTGCAGAGGTAATTAAATTTGCTTGATAACTTGGACTCCCCTCTGTCAAAAGAAGATGGCTGGCAGCCATGGTCGTGGTTTCATATTTCATCCTGATTTACAGCTCCTGATTTGAGCTGACAGATTCTTTACCAAATCCTGACTCCAGGTCAGATTTAGAAAATACAAAACCCCACAAATTCAAGGAGTTCAGAGCTGATTTAGCTCACTGTCACATCCCAAGAGGTGATGGGCTCACATTGGTGATCTAGCTCTTAGGCTGTGCTATGTTTTAAGCCACTGAGTTTTAAGAGAAGGGGTTTTTAAATGAAAGAGTTTGGTAAGAGGATGGCTGTGCCCATGGCCAGGCATGCTGTAGAGAGTGAGCCTTAGTGAAATCCCAGTTCCAGGCAGATGTGCTGCTTCCCCTGCATGGAATTGAGAGTAATAACTGCACTCAGCACCCTTCTTCCCCTCCCCTCTCACTGCTCCTGAATCACCACAGCATCACCAATTTGCTGTCTTCATTGATATTTATGTATTTAAGGTCCATTTTGAAGGATTGTCTGGCAACGTTCAGTTTAACGAGAAAGGACGCAGGACCAACTACACCCTCCACGTGATTGAGATGAAGCACGATGGGATCAGAAAGGTAAAGCAGAGAGTGACCCGACATCCTGTGTCAGGTTCCAGCCCATGTTTGAGTGGTTGGGTCTCAACAGGTATTCCTGCTCATGGAAGTTTGTGTGTGGAGTCACAGCAAGGGCATTCCTAGCTCTAGGCACGAGCAAAGCCAAGCAATAGGGAGGACTCGTGGTACATTGCTAAAAAACACAACATTTGGGAGGTGTTATCAAGAGCAACAAGGGCATCTCAGGTGTGGCAAAAATTTTCCAGGATACTAAAACTTGGTCAGCTCACCTTTGCTATTGGCACAGTGCATTGGTGAAGGCCCAGCCACAGGTCTGGCTTTGCCCTTCCACTTTTCCAAGGATAAACAGAGGCAGAGCCAGCAGAAGCTGTTTGCCCCAACCATTGTAAGTGAGCCCTTTATGCTGACCTAATTCTGCTCTCCTTGAAGTGACAAAAGCTTTACCACTAACCATGTCCCAATAGCCACACAGACCTTTGTGCTCTTCTGAAGTCTTGATCCCTTTCTGTATCCCAGGCTCTTTGAAAAATCTGGCCTTGTTCACAGATGCCAAGCCCTTGAAACACTAATTCTTTTGAAAATCTGACTCTGGGTGCTTATGTCCCACTTTAGATACCAGGTATTTGAAGAACAGAGAATGACTCTGTTATTCCTTGATAAAGGAGAACTACTACATATTTTGGAAAGGGGCATTCTCTGCATCTCCTCAGTCACTGAAAAAAAAAAAAAAACTGTTTGAAAATAAGAAAAATGTAAATAATGAAAGTTCCATATTTACAGCCCCTATGTCAAATTTATACTTACACCTGAGAGCAGCAGGTGTGAGATCAAAGCCCCTCAGAGTCAAGCAAAAAAAGGTAAATTTTCTTTGACAAATAAAAGAAATGTCATTTTGAAGACATACAAAGCAGTCTTCCTTCACTGCAAAGTATTCATTAGAAGACAAAGGCAGCATCGTGCCCAGTTTGGGTCTCTGAACTTCAATAGGTTGGCTGTCTGGAGAGAGTCTAGAGGAGATGAAATAGACTGGCTGAATGTCTTGGTTTTTCTATGTAGTTACCATCAGAAATAGTATTTGTTTAGAAGACTTGTACATCACTGCCATGGTGCCTGTTGTATTTTAGATCCACCAGGCTAGAGGTGCAAAGCAAACATCCATCCATGTCTCCACTTTTGTTACCCTAGTGCAGAACTTTGAAAGCTCTTTCCTCACTTTCTGTTCTTTTCGTCTGTGCAATGAAAAGTGATTAGAAGCCTGCATAGATTTTTTTCTCAGCTGTTATGATCTCTAATCTGCCATCAGCAGGTTCCTGGTCATGCCCTGGTTAATACATTTTCCCATTTATTGTGATAAGAAATTCCTTTCATATGAGCAGAGCTCAGGCAGCTTCTTACTTACATGAGGTGATGGAAAACCTCTTATAAAATCAAACCCTCAAAGTGGATAATCTCAGCCACAATCTTCCTCAAGATATTTGCTGGCACTCTGCTTTACCTGCAAGGAGTGATAGAGCTGCCCAAATCCCTGATTATTATTAAGCAGAATTTTGACCTTAGAGTTCTTCCCTTTACAAGTGTTCAGTTTATTTGTAACCCCAAACTTTTGGACACTGGCACAGGACAGGGGGGGTGGTTCTGACTTGATTTTTTGTCCTGTTGTCTCAAGATGTCCCAAGAGTCAGTCCTATATTCATGCAGGCTTTCAGCTGCAGGACAATTTTTCATCACCCTCTAGCACCTGCACCTACAGCAGGCAAGCTCACCATTAGAATAAATTTTGGAAGTCACACAGGGAAAGTGAACTCTCATCGTAGGAATGGCAGTAATCACCAGTACAATGTGATAAATGTTTTTGCATGCATGCAAGCACTGTGCTAGTGTAGCACATCATGCACATTATTTTCAGGATGGAGTCACAGTGGGATGGGGAATTTCCCTGTCCCACTCACCAAAGACATGAAAAATCAGGAGAGGAGATCTCTGTCTGGGTATGAAAATGCAGAGAAGGCTGATCTAGGTTGGATCACCCTGTTACTGTATCTTGGTTAATATTCCAAAGACATGTTAATCCTGGTTTTGTATTGGGCAGATTGGTTATTGGAATGAAGATGAGAAGCTGGTCCCAATAGCTGTAGATACTCAAAGTGGCAACGAGTCTACGAGCCTGCAGAACAGGACCTACATTGTCACAACTATCCTGGTAAGTGCCACAACTTCCATCCCAGCTCTCCCTCTCCTCCATCTCCCTGATGTGCAGGCTTCCTCTTCCCACTCATGTGCCCTTCTTTGTATTATATCATTTTTATAATAGCAATAATAATAATAACAACAATAATAATAATAATAATAATAATAGCACTTGCTGTTTCTTGTCGGCTCCATAAAGGTATCTGCAAATTGCTGTGGCTAATTAAGTAGGTATTAAAGAGCTCTCATGCTTAAGTGTAGAAAATACAAAAGATTATGACAAGATAATAGAGGCACCAACACAGGTAAATTAAGAACATTGTACCTGCGCTTTGTATTTATCCCACAGAATTGGGGCTGCAGTTTTGGGAAGGATAAGCTGTTTTGTTCAGAGAGCCTGAATCATTGCTTTAAAAGCAAATCTCCACTATAATCATGAAGGAATAATAGGTACCCCACAATGTACGGTATCATGTATTATGTCATTGTATACACTTACCCTGCAGAAACACGAACTACTACTAATTTGTTTGTTGATTGCTTACTGGGAGTCTGCAGAGAAGACACAATACCCAAACTGAGTTAAACACTTTAAGGCTCTCTTCTGTCCAGCAGATTTGATTCTCTGTGCCCACGCAGGCAGGCATGCCTTTAAAAATTCACAGCTCAGATACATTAAATACCCCTTGCAGAACTACACTGAAAGATTTGTTGCCCAAATCCTGCCAGCTACTCCATTCCCCTCAGGTCCATCACTGCAGGAGCTCCACACAGATTCTGCATGAATAAAAAGAATATGCCACAATAAAAAAAATCAGACTTTGTGCCTTCTTGAATAAGCCTGCAGGGTGTTGGCCATGTCACTTGGCACAGGAACACAAAGCTAGAGCTTTGCAGGGCGACCAGAAGCTGTTCTACAGCTGTTGTGCACCTCTGGAATGAGGAGTGGGGCTCAATGGGGCTCTTCTGTGTGCCAGGAGGACCCATATGTGATGCTCAAGAAGAACGCCAACCAGTTTGAGGGCAACGAGAGGTACGAGGGCTACTGCGTGGAGCTGGCCGCCGAGATCGCCAAGCACGTGGGCTACCACTACCGGCTGGAGATCGTGCGCGACGGCAAGTACGGAGCGCGGGACCCCGACACCAAAACCTGGAACGGCATGGTGGGAGAACTCGTCTACGGGGTGAGTTTCCAACCTCCACATTTAGCTCTTGGTACCTGGGATCGCATTCAAGCCCCAGAGTTGGAAGGAGTCCTGCCCTCTCTCAGCCTGAACTCTCCAGAGGACTGCAGCTCAAACAATCAGCCCAAGTAAAACGTTTTAATTTAGGGAGAGACAGCACATGCTGGGCCTATGGAAATGTCAAAACATTCCCTTTCAACAGTTCCAAGATTCTTTTTCTTTACATTTTTAGAAGAACAAGTATCGAAAGGTCATACTTTCCCATGGGTAGAATCTCCAAATTTTACTCAGTTTTATATTTGCATGGTAATGGCAGGATGAAGGAAGAAAAATATTTCAAACACTCAGCACGAGTGGTGAATAGAAGGATGAGATTACTTTCTGTCCAGCCACTCATTTCCATCATTAGGGATGTACATCTGCACCCTACACTTCTAAATCTGGTTTGGTCTGGTAGTTCATACTCTGTGATGTTTAGGTCATCCCTCAGACAGAGGGGTCTAATTTCCCTTCCCCTACAAGGGAAATCATGCAAGGAGCATCAGTTCCAAAGTCCATGTGAGACTGTGTTGGAGTGGGGATGATCCACTCCACTGGGAGATGGTAGCTCCACTGTAAATGCTCCAACATAAATCCATTTCAATGCATTTCCCTCTCCATTTTCAAGATGGATTGCAAAATTAGTGGAGAGAACATATCAGTGTTGCTGGACCATTTTTCCTCTTCTCCTGCATCAGTTATGCAATCAAAAAACGGTTCCTGATGGAAATAAACATCCTGACATCCTTTTTCAGGAGATTGGCCTTTCCTTGCCTCTTTTGATGTCTGGATGATAAAGCTCTTTTAGAGAAAATCATCTTCATCAGACTGTGACATCAGTGGATAAATCAGATGAGAAGAGCTGGGTGGCTGCAAAAAGAAAGCACTGTGATTTCAAAACAGACCTGGTAATCAGTAGCGATAAAATGGAAATAATCCACCAATATTATGGGCTTCTCCTTTTTAACCTTTTCCTTGGAATTGGTTTTGTCTGATTTCTTCTGAGATAGCAAGGTTAAACAGAGATTAAAGGATCATACACTGCAGTTAGTAGAAACATTTTATTCCCAGTCTGCAAATCCCTTTTCTGTCTCCTTTTTCAGAGGGCAGATGTGGCTGTGGCACCACTGACCATCACCCTGGTTCGAGAAGAAGTTATAGACTTTTCCAAACCATTCATGAGTTTAGGTATATCAATAATGATAAAAAAACCTCAAAAGTCCAAACCAGGAGTTTTTTCCTTTCTGGATCCTTTGGCCTACGAGATATGGATGTGCATTGTTTTTGCCTACATTGGAGTGAGCGTTGTCCTCTTCCTGGTGAGTCGCTTCAGCCCTTACGAGTGGCACACTGAGGAATTTGAGGAGGGACGGGACCAGCCAGCCACTGACCAGACAAATGAGTTTGGGATATTCAACAGCCTCTGGTTCTCCCTAGGAGCTTTCATGCAGCAAGGATGTGATATTTCTCCAAGGTGGGTTGCCTTCCCAAATGAACCTTCTTCTAGTTTGCATGGTTTAATCCTTCTTTGTGTTTTGAAGATGAACAGGTTCTACTTTGACCTCCCTTCCTGTAACAAAGTGTAGTTTTGTGAATCAGTTACAGACCCAGAAAAGATCCAAAAGTTCACAGTTCTCACAGCTGTGAACTTGGGACCTCAAACCTGACACTGTGAAAAGAGTATTTAAATTGTTTTGGAGGAGTTCTTTTGAGAGAATTTACAGAAATTATAAAAAGCATTTCTAAAGCCACCCAATTGCAATCAAATTTTGTCAGTCATTTATTTTGTTGATAGTAGAAATAAGATGATTCTAGCATTATAGGGAAGATAAAAACTTCCAGCAAGGTTTGGAGAAATAATACAGTGGGTGCCCAGAGAAAGGTTATATGGTCTGTGTCAAACATTATGGAGCACAATGAGTGGCTTAATTATTACTGGCCTTTAAAAAGGTTAGAGAAAGACTAAGTTTCATTCTGCTTCCCATTTCAGCCAACAGTTCTGCTGCCTGAAAGTTCAGTGTGACCCAACATTCAAAGCCTTCCTAAAGGGACTTTTTGGTGAATGACTCTTGTGATTTACTTAGATAATATTTCCTTCCTTTTGCGGGCTTTGTCTCCCTTCTCTTCAAAGGAAGTTTTATCCAGAAATACCCATCTTATGGGTGAAGACAGTGGGCAGAGGTGGATTTCCAGCCTGCTGTGGCGGCATCAAAGCTCAGGGGATGGGAAGGAGACACAGCTCCGTTGACAAGTGGAGATAACTCTGTGCAGCTCAGCACAGCTCCCCGGGGATGGCAGGGGAGGCTGAGCAACAGCTTTTTGCCTATCAGATGCCAATTTATCCAAATGTTAATGAGCTTGTGATAGCAAGGAAATAACAGTCTGCAGGGCACTTTGATAGTGACAGCCTTTATGAATATGTTTTATTATCTGATCATTGATTAGTAGGAGGCCAGGCAGAGAATTCAGAAAATCTTTCCAGCAGAGGGAATTGCAGCTTTATTGCTGTCTTGTAGCCAGCCCTGTGCATTAGGATCAGGTTATTGTGATTTTCATTCTCGTTGTTTTTGTCATCATTATTCTTATTTAGGAAAGAGAATGTCTTCCTTTAGGGTCATTTCAATAGGTGGTTTCTGATTCGAGGAGGAGCAGGGAGAGGTGAAAAGCTGAGGCTTTGAGGAATAGCAATTTTGGTAACATCTTTAATAGAAAGTGTCAGGGAAAGATCAGTGGGTTTGATTCAGCTAACATGATTTGCTCTAGCTAAATAACATGCTTTGAATCACCATTTCAAAGTGTGGTTTTATTTTGCTTTGAAATGGGAAATGAGAATTGTTCTATCATTGTTACTTTAATGTTGGTTGATTTAATCATCCTGATAATGAAAATTACAATTTCATCAAAACCAATATTTTCCCATGGAACACAAGAGCAGTTTCTGACTGCTACAACTATTGGCAAGATGATAAAAACTTAAAAATTAAATATGGGAATTATTATAACTCCCAGTACTCTGAGTGCAGCTTGTTGAGATGGTTGTAAGGGGAGAGGGACATTCCTGTGCGATGTGAAAGCCAGGAGGAAGCAGAAGAGTGAGAATTTCCGTAGGATGTTGTTGTGCAGAAAGGCTCTGAGCGCACTCTGCATTTCACATGTACTTTTCACACGAACCCAGAGCAGGATTTCTGTGACACACCACTTAGAAATGAACACTTGGTAGAATGACACTGTGGGCAGGTGGGGATATCTGCTCTATTCTATTTCCTATGTGGTTGCTTCTAAACTTATCACTACTATCTCTCAGCATCTCCCCAGTAATGCATTAACCAACAGAAATAGCTTCTGTTATACATCTGTTCTGTCATCCTCTCCCCAGCAGAAAGGAGCAAGTGCAGGGGTGTATTTTGTTTTTTCCAAGGTTTTTGGGTTGTTTATTTCAGTTTTGTTTTGGAAAGGAGCAGGGGAAATTTGTCTAGAGGTTTGTTGTTTTTTATTTTCCAGAGTGTGCTTGTTTTAAGTGCATATGCCACTATGTATTTATCATTTTAAAAAAAAGTAAGATCAAAACTGCAGACACATCACTCAGCACAGCGGGTGGTGAGGTTTGCAGAAATAACTTGCTCTTGTAAATGTGCATTCCTCAGTCTCAGACCAGTCCCCAGGGAACTTCAATGCCCCAAAGAGAAAAAAAATTCGCTTTTGAAGGAAAGTGTTGTCCTTTTTTAAATACAGACTTACTAGGCAGAGCTTTAAATAGGCTTTTAAGACACTGGGGACAACCTACCAAGGACTTTAAAGACACACAGTAAATTTGGTGGCCTGTGGATGGCCAGGAAAGAGCAGAACTGTGGGTTACCTGCTCATAGCCTCTTCTCAGGAGGTCAGCTGGTATCCTTGAAGCTCTGAAGCCTTCACATCTAGGCATCAACTGGGTGGATGTGACAAAGGGCAGGCAGTGACCAGCCATGGAGAGTCCCAGCTGGAGCTGGTGGCAGTCTGTGTTGTGCCTTTGGGTGCTGAAACATGAGCATGAGCAAGGAATCCATCCCTCCAAACCCATAAAGGGATGGCTCGATGGTAAATGCATGGCTTGAGGCCAAGGGGGCTGCGAGCTCTCGGACATTTCCCACTGGAGCGTGTGTCCACCTTCATCACCATCACCATCACCATCACTGGCTGTGGAGCAGTCCCTACCACGTGGACTCATTTGTCCTGGTTGAGGTGAGACAGCCCCTGTTGCTGCCCTTAAAGCTTTCAAAGCACAGCTGATACCCAGCAGGGTCAGGGAGAAGCTCAGAGCTGTGCACAGCTCCACAGGGACAGGCGGGAATCAGTGAAGTCTGAAACGGGCCATAAACCATCAGGCTTTGCAAAGTGCCACCTTAGCTTCAGAAAACGGTCATGAAATTGCAAAAGCACTCATTAAACGTGAAATACAGACCCAGAAAGGAGCTTCTCAGAGCAGGCATCAGAGGTAATAAATAACCCGCAGCCAATAGCGAGAGCCTGCGGAAAGAAAAATGTGAAGTAAATGTGACTCACATTGTACCATTTTCAGAACTGTAATTTGATAAATTGTCTTCAGAGCTTAAAATAACTGCAGTGTGTAGCAGCTGTGGGGAGTAGGACCTTGCTAAAGTCCAGCACTTCACCATTCCTCACTTAGGATGGACCTGAGGCCTTTGAGAAGCCCAGGGAATGCCTGGCCTTCTCAACCTGCTCTGCAGCAAAACAAAGCATCAGAATTGTTCATGTTCTCCATCATTTTCTGCAAAATAAATAATTTGACTGTTGTGAAAAGGATGGAAAAACAGGGAGCAAAATAGCATCTCTTGTCAGCTTCCTATCTTGATCTTCTGTTTTCTGTTATCATAAAATGTGTTGCTTCATATAGTTTGAGCCCAAAAGTGACTTTTTGTATATTGGAGAATATTAAATTTAATCTGGTTACTCTTCCTGTGACTCAGAAAATTTATGTCTGACTAAAATGAAATACATTTGGTTAAAACAGGTCTTCCAGAGAGGCATTTATTCTTCACTTGAAAATACCATGAGATAGAATAGACAGTTACTCTCAGCTGAGTTGACTGTAGGCATCTTGTCCTATCTCAGCTTTGGCAGGTGAATAAATATCAGACAATATCACCCAGTGAATGCAGACATCTTTTGTGCCCTGCCAGAGGAACCTTAAATGAAGATCTCCAAAAATTAGCCCAACTTCTTGGAGCCTCTCTTTATTGTTGAAAAAAAAAAAAAATACATATTTTGAATTCAAATCAAAGTCTACTGTCAGTAGAAGGGAAATGTATTCTTCTGTCGTGGCACACCAAGGCTTCAGGTCCTGATACCTGGACAACACAGCTTGAAATCACTCCTAATAATCTGTCTCATTGTTTTAAGAGCTGGAGATGTCGTGGTCAGCCTGTGCTGGGAGTGAAATGGTGGATGAAGCTTTCATGCCATCAGTGTCTGAGAGACAGCCAGGCTGGACAGGGGATTATTTTGGGAGCATCAGCAGGGCTGCATGAGCAGGGAGAGCCCCTGCGCTCCTCTGTGCAAGGCAGGACCACAGCTGGGAACTGCTGGGGTCACACCAGTGTGCCCTAAAGTCTGTGGGGTTCCATGTGTGCAAGGAGACATGGCACAAGGTGCAATCCACCCTCCAGCTGGCTTGGGATGAAGAGTTAACAGGGTTTTCACTGGCCTGCAGCCCCAGAGGAGTGCAGGGTGGAGGGGATTGTGGCCAGCAGGGACCCCCGGCTGGCGGGGCTGGGTGTGCTGAGCAGGGAGGTTTGCTGGCAGAGATGATGAATGACTGCACTCCCAGGCAGGAAGGAGAGAGACAGATGCTGGCTGCTCTCCAGTCAGTAGATACAATCTATTATTTATAGGCATTTTGTGGACATGGTTATTTGTATTTTGTGACATGGAAACAGAGCTCTGGCTGATCCGTACAGCGCTCGTGTTCACTGCACTCCCCCTCAGCCTCTCTGCTGCACTCCATCAGGGGGGTTTGTCTGGGGAGCAGCAAACAAGGTCTTTATTATGTACCTGTAATTAATGCTGAGCATTTTCCTCTGCTCTTTTTCCTGTTTATTTACATTTCTTTATAGCCCAATTGAAAAAAGTCACAGGAGACCTCAGATTTTGAAAGACAGCAGCACTTTTAAATTTCATCAAGATCTTCCCAATACTGAAAGGTTTTATCCAGTTTTTGGGGAAAATCTAAATCAGAAATTGATTAGAACAAAAAAAGAATGTTGTGGAGGTTTTTGGTTTGTGGTGTTTTTTTTTGTTGTTGTTTGGTTTTTTTTAGTGAAAGGTTAGATTTGGATTTTTTCAAGGAAATTATTTCTGTTCCATCCTTTGTAAACTTACATTTGCAGGGTACTTACTTATTTTGCTAAAAATTTAGCATTAGAGAAATTAGAGCCAGCTGCATTTAGCAATCAAAAGGAATTTAATTCCTTCCTGAAAAGAAGGCTGAGCAGGGGTATTTATCTGATGACTCTTCTTGATTTCAGTAAGCGTCTTCTCTGACACTCCAAGCATCTGCATTGGAAATGGCCTCAAATTGCACCAGGGGAGGTTTAAATAAAAGTTTAGGAAAAATTTCTTCACTGGAATGGTGGTCAGGCATTGGAACAGGCTGCCCAGGGAAGTGGTGGAATTGGCATCCCTGGAAGTGTTCAAAATGTGTGTGCATGTGTCACTGGGGACGTGGTTTAATGGTGAATTTCAACAGCAGTGCTGTGGTCATGGTTGGACTCAGTGATCTCAGAGGGCTTTGTCAACCTTAATGATTCTGTGGGGACAAAGCTCAGGTTCATTTATTTGTGGTGGTTTGCTTGAACTGGTGAGCTGACTTTCTTTGAGAATAAAAGTAAGAAAATCATGACTTGGACTTCTGGAAAAGTCTCCTTGCCTTATAAAAGTGTATCAAACGATGTTGCAATTATCTCTACCTGGCAGAGTTAATTATGTCCAGGGAGAGCAAATTCAGGTCACAGGGTAACAGCAGCACTTGCAAATCACCAGGAACTGATGACCACACTTATTTCTAAAACTCACTTAACCAGGGAAAGTGACTCACCAGAGGAACAGCTTGACAAATTGCACAATATCCAACTAAACAGTCCCCTTTGGAGTCTGCGCACTTCCATGGCAACCAGAGTGTGGCAGCCAGGGGAAAATGGAAATTCTTTTAAAATAGTCATCCTTGCTATCATTTCTTTTTCATTTGGGAAAATGCTGAAGGATACAGAGGACTCAGAAGGAGGAAATAACCAACTGAGAGAGCATTGTTGGAAAGACGCAATTTCTTCTGTAAAGGAAAAATTAGTCTTTTGAATTTCCACGCTCTGCCACCTGAAAATGTCTAAATGCTGCAGAGGTAATGCATGCTTCTTCCACTGACCTGTAAGCTACTTCCTCAGGATGCTTTCCCTATCAGGCATACCTAATCACTCTCCCACAGCTCTGACTTTGGGCCTTCAGCATTGAGGTTGCTGGGGGACAGCAAGAAATTTGCTGAAACTCCTCCCAATGAGTGACAGATTCCCTAATCGTTCCACCAGCTGTGTTTAAAATAAGCCATCAAACACTTCATCTAAAAGAAGATATATTAGCCTAAAAATACTTGTG
Organism: Cyanistes caeruleus; assembly: GCF_971803275.1. NCBI lineage: Eukaryota > Metazoa > Chordata > Aves > Passeriformes > Paridae > Cyanistes > Cyanistes caeruleus. The sequence goes on along the minus strand of NC_141715.1, from coordinate 5,689,610 downwards.
CAATTTCTTTCTTCAGGACTAAATAAATGTTTCTCGTGTTTTTTGTTGAAAGCAAAGTTGAAAATAGCAGGGGAGAAAGTGCATTTCCCTTTTTTTTTTTTAATATCTTGGGAAGTTTTATCTGAAAGAGGGTAGATTTGGAATAGATGTTAGGGAGAAGTTCTTGCCTGTGAGGGTGGGGAGGCCCTGGCACAGGTTGCCCAGAGAAGCTGTGGCTGCCTCTGAATCTCTGGAAGTGTCCAAGGTCAGCCTGGATGGAGCTTGGATCAACCTGTGAAAGGTGTCCCGTGGCAGAGGGTTGGAATGGAATGAACTTTCAGATCCCTTCCAACCCACACCATTCTGTGTTCTCTGACATGGAACTGGAAGGTGCTGTTTGTGTCTCTAATGCTGGGCACTGACCCAGGAATTGTGAGGAGCACTGAGATTTACAAGGCTGCCTTCTGACACTCCCAGCCTTCTCTCTGACTGCAGCAGGAGACTCTCTGAGCCTCCAGGGACCCCCTGTTATGCTGTACTCAGACTTGCTGATTTTCAGTCAGTAAAAAGAAGACTTTTTTCTATTTCCTTTCCTCTTGATAACGAGTTGTTCCTGAGCAGTCAGCTCAGCTGGGGTCTGCAGTCAGGGCTGTGCATGGTTGTGTCTCTCCAATAGCTAGGTCGACTGCCAAATGTTTTTGTCAAAGAATAAGGGCTGTGAGGAGCTGAACGGCCTCCACCTCCCTCAGGTGGTGTCTTTTGCAAGGCTGCCTGTCACACACTCCTTTAATGTTGGCACTCCAAAAAAATACTGTAGCTAAGATGGGAAGCCCTGAGCATGTTTTTGCAGGGAAGCCCTGCTTAAATAAGTCTTCCATATGCTGTACATTACTTTTATCAGCACTAAGATATCATGTGCACACTCACTGGATACACATTTGAATGAGCTTTGAACTCCTTGATTCAAATTGCTCTGGCTCACAGAACACAAAAAGCATCCACAGCTGATCTCTGCTGGTGTCACCCCCACAGCTGGCCTTCTGCTGAGAGGCTCACAGTTCTGCCTTTATTCCAATGGAATTTTGCATTTATTGGACCTATTCTGCTTTTGTCTCAGATTTCATCCCAACTACTTGTCCTTGTAGGTAGGGAAACACCATACCCCTTTTCCATGAGAAGTTCAGGAATGCATTCGTTCACTGGGCAATGCCCATTGTCACAGCCTGAGAGGGTGAGCAGGTGTCTCTGGATAGGTAATCCCTGGCAATTTGTTGAAATAGGACAGAGATACTGTGTTATCCATTGTGAAATCCTCGAGGAAGCCAAGTGACTGGGAAAAGCAAAATGTGGGTCCTGCTAAGAAATCAGGGCAAATATCCTTGTGTGCTTGGGCAGGGTCTGGAGTTGGAGAGGGCAGAGCGTGGTGCCACCTCTGAACCCCTCCATGCTGTCTTGATCTTCCTTCCATTTTCACATGGATCACAGGGGCAGCTGGAGAGCAGCTGATTGTTAAGCTGAGATGGCAGGAAAGGGTACACAGCTCGTGCACACAGCCCTTTCCTCAAACAGCAGCAGCACACTTGATGGCATTCAATCTATTGAATAAAATCGTGCAGTAATTCTGATTAGTGCCTACCCAGAAGAGCTGCTGCTTACCCTCAGATCCAAAGGCTAAGCAGCAATAATCCAATCATGGTAATCATAACTTACTACTTTGATCTTCAGATAAAAGAGTCTATAGAAGTGCAAAAGTGTTACATCACCGTTATTTGGACAACTTCAAAGCATGTTTTATACACTAATGAATTCTCCCAACTCAGTCTGATGAGGAGTAATAGAAGGCAAGTGTGTGAACAGAGGAGTAGAAAGGAAGGAGATGAGTCCTCACATGGTGAAAGGAAAAAGCAATAAAATAAGCACTTGTACCCTGTGTATTGGTTGAGACATGATGAAGAGTCCATGAGGGTCTGGCTGCAGGAGCCAAGTGCACAGGATGCTCTCCTTTAGGAGGAATTTTCTCTTCTCTCATTTCTTGAAGCTTGAAATAAGAAGCAAAATCTCAGGCTGCAGAGAGGAAAAACAGAGGGAGGGGACAGCTTTTCATCTCAGCAGTGCTTCTGAAGCCTCAATTTTTTTAAAAAAAAATCACCAAATGGATCTTAGCAGGTGAAATAGGGGCAGCAGAAACACTGAATATGTTTTCCCTTTAGAGTTTGGGAGTTTTAATGTTAAAAGACAGGCACACCTGTGCACATAAAGCTCTTCTAAAAACACTGTCTGGGGAGAGCAGATTCATTCCTCACCACTTCTACAAGAGATATAGTATGTCCCTGTGCAAAAAAAGAAAGGCTCAAAACTGAAACTAGAGAAAATCCAACTTGTATGGTCTTGTGAGGAATCACATTTTAAATTAGAAATGAGAGAGAAAATTAAGGGAATATGTGGAAGTATTGCCAGAGTGAATATCTTCCAGTGCAGAAAATACTCTCCTTCCAGAGCAAAGCCTTGTTCTCATCATGTTGGGAAATCTGACAAAAGACAAGAAAAAAAAATAAAGCAAAATTAACCAAGGCAAGACACCTTGGAAGAAGTCTGAACTAGGTTATTGTAGCTTTATTGCCCAGAAGTCTCAGAAATGGAGCTCTGGTGTGAGCAAATGTAGATGGCTAAAGAGAATCTTGGAAAAATGAATGGCATGTAATCCAAAACATATTAAATCTTTGGGGGGAAAAAAAAAGGTTTTTCATCAAGTAGACTTTGAAGAAGAGACTGTGGGAGACTACATGGAATCCAGCAACTCAGTAAAGGACATTGGCACCATAGGCTGTTGTTCAAAAAGGAGGATGAGTGCTTGTAAATTTGGGGCCACCTGAGGTTGAGGAAGTCCCTGAATAATGAATCTCCCAGAGCTCTTCAGCAACTGCTTCTGACAAAATTTTATGCTTGACACCTTGTGAGTTTTTCTCAGCAAAGTGAACAAATGCCATCAGAGTGAGAAAAATACATTAAGAGCCTTTTTTACAGTGAAATTTTTGCTCAAAGGCATGATGAGAGTTGGGGTTTTATTCCTTGTAGCGATAGCTGGCAAAACAGCAGAAGAGGGATGACTTTGCCTTTCTCTGGAGCTGCCAAGCAGCCCAAAGTGACCACGTGTTTCTCAGCAAATCACTAAATATTCATCCCTTAAGTCACCCTGTCTGCAACAGGGAGAGGTACACTGTGTCTGTACTTCAGAGGATGACGGTTCCTGTCCTCAGATCTACTTCTCAGCCTTTCAGCTACACTCCTGTTTTTTCTTAGGGTTCCACTCCATCCCTCTATCCTGGCCCTGCATTTGTACTGTTTTTAGCTGCCCTCTGGAAGAGCTGAGTGTATTATCCTGCATTTTTAGTGTTAAACATCTCATTTCAGCAGCCAGGGATGCTGTGCAGAGATGGCAGGTCCCTCGAATGAAGGATTTACCTCAGTCCTGCTCTGTTGGAGTATTTTTAGGTGTCCTGCTGAAGCTGAAGAGGGCTTGCTGCCCATGTCAGTCCATTTTTTCTTGGTACCTAGTGCTTCCAACACCCCACTAGCTGAGCAGGTGAGCTGTGTTTGTTGTGTATCCACAGGTGACGTTTTGGGTCAGTTGAGGGCTCAGAAGGGCACAACCTGCAAAGTTCTGTGGTGTGCACACATCACCCCCTGCCTGGCTGGGCCCTTTTGATGCTGCCTCTGCCTGTTGGGATTGAGTGTCTCAGGAAGGGGAATTGGGCAAAGCAGCAGCTCAGAGGTAAATTCCACCTGGTGGGCAGCACTTCAGCCACCCACCCAGGACAGGTTCATAAATGTGATTCATTTTCTTTTCCCACAGCTGGGAAATAAATTAGAGAGATGAAGTAAGCTATCCAGGAACCCATAAAGTAGCAGGGCTTCTCAGGGAACAGAAAAACCTGGATGCTAGTCCTCTGGTTAGGCTTAGGCACCTCTTGCCTGTCAAAATGCTAAGTGGATGTCTCAAAAACAGCAGGAAGCTGCTCCATGCAGTCATGCTTATACTTAGCACTGCAGTAATCCAAGGCCCAATGACTGGAGAACCACAAGTGGCATGATGCATTTCTGACTAAGCAGGAAAACTCATTTTAGAATGAGGTTTTGCCCATTAAAGGGAAATGGAAGGGGGAAAAAGTGCCAACATATTCTGCAGAAGAAGAGATGAAACAGTAGGAGAGGGAGCATACACTGCTGTCCAAAAACATTAGCTTAGGCAGAAAGAAACAGTAAATAAACCATGATATATAATTAACACCTCACAGATATACATCCCCACCATTGAATCTGGGAGATTCTGTGTATTTGCAGAGATCAGATTCAGTTGATGCAATATTTACACCGTGAGCATCCACAAGGCCCCTTCTTAAAGGCACATCTGCTGTGATTCCAAAATCCATGCTGCCTTCCAGCACGTTGGCTTTGGGGATCAAGGTGCACTGGCAGGGTTTGCCTGAAATCACAAGAGCAGACCTCCAGCCCACATACAAAAGTTAAGAAGCCCTAATTTTTGGTTTTTTTTCCTTTTCTTTTTAACAAGAATTAGAGAAAGAAAACCAGGACAGAGCCAGCATGGGACTTCCAGTACCTGTGCACCCTCAGCTTCCTTACCCTGTCTCCCTGGTTAGTGTTACCCACAGGGAACCAAAATATGCAGCTCTTAGCTCTGTAAAAAAGTTGTGAGACTTGAAGAAAGAATTTGTACCTTTGGGAGAAGTGAATAAGAATATCAGTGGAAAACATTCTTATTTCTGTATTTGTAAAGGCTTTCCTGACACTGCATGTTAAAACCCAGCACTGCAGTCAGGACTCCAGACCCTTGTACCAGGAGATAGGATCCAGTAATAAGTAAAAGCAAACTCATATGGCAAGAAAATTAGTAATGCACCATGAACAGAGAAACTTGCATTATAATCCCACAAATTTTGTGGCAAACAGTTGTGAGCTAATTCAAAACTCTCCATGGCACAGCAGAGAGTAAGAGGATAAGAGCTCTGCAGTCTGCACTTGATGGATGCACCCAGAGCTGATCCCAGCTCCACAACCCCACACTGAATTTCTTCCTTTGCCTTTTGTGCAAATCTGGGGTTCGTGTCAGGAGCAGAGATGAAGTGGTGAGGCCAAACACGCCAGATGGTCTGTGACACACGGGAAAAGCAAAGCTCTTTACATTGACAGAGTTTAATATTTAAAAATTGCTTAAAGTAAGAGCAAACCTGATGCAAAATGTTTGCAATTAATCCACTTCAGAGTCAGATTTCAGATAGAACCACAGAATTGTCTAGACCAGTATCAAATTCAGAGTAGTGCTGGAGATCAGAGGCTCTGTGTGGGTAGAAGACCAAAAGTGGGTTTGACCCACAATCAGTAGCACAAGCACAGAAGAGCTTTTCTTTCAACAGTTTTGCATAAATTCATTCAGTGACAAATATGTCAGTTGAGCAAGTGAGCCTTTATTAGACTTGAATTTAACAGCAAATCTGGGAAATCCTCCCAAAGCAACTATGGCTTCAGGATCCCAGATTTGCACTTCTAATTAAAACACTGTCAGTTTAGGTGTAATTCTCCATAAGGAATGGATTTGAGGAGGGGGAAGGGAGAAGTGGGAGAGAACTGAGATAGTGCTTGAACAGTTTTCCAAGGAGGTTTACTCTGTATATTTTCTGATGATCTTGTTAATATTTTTTGCAGAAATGTATTGTTCTCTTCTAATAGATGGCAAAGCAGAGGCAAACTCCTGCTGGCATTTCCTACCTTCCATGAGGGATAAGATCAAAGAGAAAATTGTTTGATCAAGGGTTGCATTTTGTTTTAAGAAATGAGATTATAGATGCATGATTTTCTATTTCTGTATGAATCCATCATTGGTAAGGCTAAAACATTAGAACAAATCTCTTCATAGGAACAAAGGGAACTTACAATTCCTTTCTGTGTTCCACTGGCAGAATGCAGTTACTTTTGCAAGGAAAGGTTTTTAGAAAGTCATGTAAGTAAAAAAATCAAAATTATTACTTTCAGCTTGACCATCTGCAGTATTTTTATTGTGCAGATTTAAAATAGTACGTTTCAGAATTATCATTTAAATTATATATGCAGTAGGTAAAGATATAATTTACTATAAAAGCTGAAAGAAAATTATTTGAAACAAGAAAGCAGAAACAAAATTGTTTACCATGTTAAAATTATACCATTTAGCCTTTCAGAAATTAAACTATAAGTAATAGCAAAAGGCAAAGCTTGAACAGACCCAAAACAACCATTTTCAGAGTGCTACTTTTAGAGGACATTTGCAACCGTTATCTTTGCATTCCAAATGAGAATATTAAGGTTTTATTTACAATTTCGGAGTTTTACACGGTCCTGAAATCTTGGTTCCCAGCCAGCTCTAATTTTAAGTAGATTGTGCACTGTGGATAATGAGGGCAGAGTATTTACTACTCATTCCTGCAAGGGTAATGATGGAAAGGAGCATCCTGTTCTTGCCAGTTCTGGGAGGCACAGGCAGGATCCCAAGGCAGGGAGAAGAGTGGGGGGATGTGTGTTATTTTACACAGCACAGGCAGGGACAGAAGAAGAAATCAGGATATCTTAATTTGGTTGTGTAGGAAAGAAGAATCTAGGTGCAGAGGAAATAACACAGGTTGGAAAAAGTACAATCTGGTCTATTTAGATATTTTACCCCTTTTTGCACCCCATTTGTGAAAGCCTCTTACACTCCTACCCTTGCTTATTTTAGTCCAATTTTTTTTAGACCCGGCTGTTTGCAAGGATTACAATGATAACGAACATGAATAAATTCAGAGGTCAAATAGACAGATCCAAATATCTGAATCTTAGCACATCTTTAAAGTCCTAACCAGAGTGCTCAGTCTCACCTTGGCTCTGCAGGGAGCTGAGTTACTGACTCCTTTCCACTCAGCAGGGAGCTGACTCCTTCCTGTTGTGCTTGAGCAGCTACAGGGACACATTCTGATGCAGGAGGATTTGAACCCCACAGCACCCATTAGTGAAAAGAACTTGAGCCAGGGCTCAAGCTGCAGAACATTTCTGTTAGTCAAGTGTAAGGTCATTTTTTGTTACCTTGCTCCAGACTGAGACTTTCAAAACCTCACAGTGACTTCAAAGAGCAAGATGTATCTACTCCACTGTGACTGCTCTTACTAGAGCATAAACATAATTCTAAGTCCCACTGGTTTTTGCCCAGGCTTTTAGCAACCTGGTGTTGAAGTCACTACTGTCAGAAATCAGACATTATCTCCTAAATTACAGTGCCTAAAAGGCACTTTGCAAACGTGTCCCGTGATGGAGGCACTGCCATTTGTCTGCTGGGGCTGCAGGAGAAGCAGAACAAGGTGGTAACAGATATTGCCTTTGCAAGCCCTTGCCATGGTAAGCAGGCTCAGTCTAAAACTCATCTTGTTCTGTTCAACCTGTGTTCACTGCTCCTGAATGGGATCACATCTGCTTGTGTGGTGTTTATCATGACTGTCGTTATGTTCTTTATTGAACTGCTCTGTCCTCCCAGATTCTCCATCCCTGGCCAGCTCTCCCTTGTGCTGCCCAGCCACGGAGCAAAAGGGCCATGTCCTGTAGATCCCATGTGCTGGGTGTTCTCTCTGCTGGGCATTTCAGCAGTTTTGATTCACAGCTCCCAGCTCCAAGTCAATCCAGCAAGGAGGGCAAACATGGCCCACTAGCAGTATCAGCAACAAAACCTCACACACGAGGCCATGCTGGCAGCCCTGGCAGCTGCTGACCTCTTCTCCTTTCCTCCACAGTCTGTGAAAGTGAGCACATCCCTCCTCATGCCATGAGGAGGAATGACCAGCACCAGCAGCAGAGACAGCCCAGATGAAAGCAGTCCATGATGGACACATGAATCCTGTCTGCATGCTTCTGTCACCCTGGGGAAAGAAACAGCCCCTTCTCCCTCCTCCCCCAGCCCTCCCTGTTACTTTCCTGGCTCAACACCCCAAAGTTACTTTTCCATGCTGTCAGTGCCAGGTGTGAAGCTGGGAAGCACAAGCCATCTGCAGCTGAGGGCAGGCAGCCCCTGGGATTAGCTGGTGGTGAATATCACTGGGATGTCGAGGGTTTGCAGGCAGGAATCCGCCTGACGGCCCTGAAGGGATTGAAATGAGTCGCAGAAATATCCCAGCTTCATCAGGAAGGAAGGGCTGTATAATTTGCAGCTGGAGATGAATGTGATTATTTGCCATGCAAATGGATTTTGCCAGCTCAAAGTGGCCTTCATCAGCAGACATTGTTGTATTTGACATTATCTGGTTACTTTTGTTTAATGCCTCTGTGCCTTTTCTGGGCGCTTCCTTCCCTGAGCACACATCATCCAGACTAATTTTCTTCCTCTTCCTCATCAATCTGAAGATGTGTGAGTTGAATCCATAGCTGCCTCCCTCCCCAGTCCCCCTCCAAATATGAAACAAATGGTGAAGCTGTACGTGCTGACAGCCCTGCAGGCTGAGTGTTCTCTGCAGATGGGATGCAAGATGGTCACATTTATCTCACCAAAGTTTAGCCCTTTGCTGGACTGGGATATCTCTGTTACCATCCCATAAACCATATTTCTGCAGAGTGACTCAGATCAGCAGAAAGACAATGCTGAAACATGGTCCCCCGTGGAGAAATAAATGGTGTTTCTCATGGGCAGGTCTCCTTAGTTAGGCTGTCTGGCTTTATTAAACAGCTTTGTATGTTCCCTTCTGTCTGGGACAATGCTCTGCATCTAAAGAAGGAGCACATAAATAATTTAGACAGAATGCCTGAATGCTGACATCATTCTAAAATCATCTTCCACTCTTAAAAATTATTTGAAAAGATTTTAATATTAATGCCTGCTTGACTTATTTACTTCTATAGCTATTGAATGGTTACAGTTAATTGGCTATTTGATTGCAGACAGTACAAAACACCTAGATTTTAAAGCATTATTATGAACATCTTGTCTAACCATCTGCTGAATACAAAAGAGAGAATGTCAGTAGGCAAATTATTCATTAAGACCATAACTCCTCTCTGAGCTTCAATATGTCTTACAGAAAAACACAGGGGTTGTTTTTTTAAACTTCAGGTGATGGAGGGAAAGATCACAGCTGGGCTGTGTGTCTGGTCTGGTTCCATGCTGGTGCTCCTTCCTGCCAGGGGTACATGGTACAGCAGAGACCTTGACAGGCATTGCTGATGGGCATATTGCCCCCTGCCCAGCTAAACTTTCTCATAATTATCTCCATGTCTCATTATTAATATTATACTCTGAAAGGAATTGAAAATCAAAGTATATTCTCTCTGTTTATTACTGATTTTTTTTTTTTTTCACTGAATTTTTTTATCCCCACTCTAATTCCATCAACACTTTTAAAAGTAAATTAAGAACTGAGAGAGACTTCTGGCTCCCTTGGAAGGGTGTGGAGAGCGCGACTTTGGGTAAATGGCCACGTAAATGATGGGCCTGCAAAGAGCAAGCTGCACTTTTTAGACCTTCACCCTGCTCCTGTCTGACTCTCCTCTCTGTGCCCAGGTCTCTCTCCGGCCGCATAGTCGGTGGCGTCTGGTGGTTCTTCACCTTGATCATCATATCCTCCTACACAGCTAACCTGGCTGCCTTCCTCACCGTGGAGAGGATGGTGTCTCCCATCGAGAGTGCAGAGGACTTGGCCAAGCAGACAGAAATCGCCTATGGCACCCTGGAAGCTGGCTCCACTAAAGAATTTTTTAGGGTAAAAAGGAAACTTTAATGCACACGTTTTTCTTAGCTTCTTGTTTGACAAGTCCTCCAGGTCCGTCCTCTCTCATCCTCAGCTCAGGTCTGGTTTTTTTTTCCACTTGCTTCCCCTCACCATGTTACAGCCTGCCAGAAGATTGGCAGTGACTCCAGTGCATGTGATATTCTGTAGTTGTGAACACAAATATGGAATATCCGTGTGCTTCCCCACGTTACTGAGGAGCTTCTCTGAGCAACTCCAAATGAAACCATCTCCAGATTTCCAGCTTGGTTTGCCCTTGGTTTGATCTGCAAAATCACTTCGTACACGAATATGGGCCAGAAAATCAGGGATTGATTTGGGCCCTGGTGCAGAAGTGGTAACATCCTGTTACCCCTTTTGGCTTCCTTGGCCCGTTTGATGTGTGGGTGTGTGCTCAGTCCAAGCTGGAAATCTCAGGGGGCACCCAAACCTCTGTTAACGCTTCTGTTGGGTTTCTGCTGTCCTACGCAGCGATCCAAAATAGCAGTGTTTGAGAAGATGTGGACATACATGAAGTCAGCCGAGCCCTCCGTTTTTGTGAGGACGACGGAAGAGGGGATGATCCGGGTGAGGAAGTCGAAAGGGAAGTATGCATACCTCTTGGAGTCCACAATGAACGAGTACATCGAGCAGAGGAAGCCCTGCGACACCATGAAGGTGGGAGGTAACTTGGACTCCAAAGGCTATGGTATTGCAACGCCAAAGGGGTCTGCGCTCAGGTAAGTAGCTTGGATTTGCTTCCTTTTGCCAAACCACCCAGCAAATCAATGTATGCACACAGTTCAATCTCCATTGCCATGTTAATCACGAATGCTTGGGGCAAGGAGGTGGGGGAGGTGGAGGAAAAGGGGTGTGACCACTCAGTGTGATGTCCAGGGAAGTAAAATGCCCGGCTCCCACTGAGCAGCAGCAGGAGTGTCTAATTCTTCAAGCCCTGCATCTGGAAACTGGATCCTGGCTGATCCACTCGCTATGAATGTGTCTGCTATATGAGGTGATGGCAGGGGGCTGCTGTGGTGTAACCATTGGTTTCACAGAGCTGTATCCGGAAGGGACGCTCATCCCGTGCCATGTGAACTGCGCAGCTTTGCAGAGTATGGGATTACCCTGCCTTGGATCCATGCTTGCAGAGGGAGTTCTCATGGGGAAAGCATTTTGGTGTTTCCTAAAACGAAATGCTGGTTGGAAGAGGTGGGAAGTCCATTTTGAAAAGCCCTGCAAAGGGTGGGCATTTTCATTCTCTGAGTCAATTCAGATCCCAGCAAGCACCAAATCTATAGCAAGTCCAAAGGGGTATAAACACTGCATCTCTGAGCCCAGAACCGCAGCTGCCACATACCTTTGCCCACCAGCCTGTGAAGTATCCTCAGAGACCTGCCTTTAAAAAGAACTCTTTAAGAGCACAAATCCAGGCCTGAATGAGTAGCAGAACCTGGGCACTGCATTCAGCCACACTCCTGGGCATGAGCATCCATCATAAAAACTGGCCTGCTCAGAGCAGCATTGCCACCATCCACAGACTGGTATTGTCATCTTGGGCATGTCAGAAGTGTGGCTCCTTTTGGCAGCAGCCACGTCAGTTCCTCACGTTACAATCATGAGGAACATGAGTTGCAAAGGTTTAGTAAATCATTAGATTACCAAACCATTAGATCTCAGGATCTGTAGTGTTAAGTAATCAGAACGAAACTCCAATGTATTTAATTAATTACTGAGTTATTTATTAATGAAAGCATATTGACCAGAAGTGTATGTGTGGCCTTATAGTTGTTTGCTAACATAACCCAATGCAGACACACTTAATCCATGATCTCTGCATTTCTAGAAACCAGAATATTAGCAGATGGCCATTTGCAGAAGGATCTGTCTGGTTACACAGTGCCCAAGCCAAAGCCAGCCCAAAGAATCAAAGCTGTATCAGCTGGTAGTGGATGAGACCCAAGGATTTTGATTGCTACAGGTCTTAGGTCAGCTCACACTCGATTCAGCACTTCCCACATCAGCAGTGTCTTTAGAGAAGCTGATGTGACAGCCTGCACCACCCAGTGCACAAGGCAATTCTTGCATCCAGTGCAGCTCAGGCTCTGAAATGACTCAGGTTCCTCCAGCTCAAGGTGGACATATTCTCACAGCTTTGAGATGCTTTCTGTTGCACAATTTCCAGAGTTTGTTTTCAGTCTTGCAAATATGGAAATTAGGATATGGGGCTGATTCTATTTAATTAATTATTTATTTAAGCATCAGTCTTGGATCCTAATTTCGATATTATAAAACAAACAAACAGGAACATCCTACCTGTCTTATAATTTTTGGCATGTGAAAGAGCCATTTTTCATACTTCTAAGAAAAATAAACCACAAGAAAGAAAATTGCATCATTTTATTTTTGCGACTCCAAACATCCCTCTGCTAGGCATGACTCCAAAAATTTCTAACATTTCTTTCTGTTTCTTCTTTTGCATCCTGGCTGCATGTAGAACAAATTTCTTATGGGCCTAATGGCAAAGGAGGAATGCTTGATTTTCCATCCAATGGCGTTTCTTTGGAGCAGTTCCTGTCCATTTTTCGTCCCATTGTGTCTGTTTTGTTCCTGATGTTTTAATTGTTTTAATCTCAGTAGTTCCCTACAGTCCTCATGTCTGTTTTCCCCCCGGGGTCCTGCACGTGAGAGGTTGCCCTGAGCAAGGTGACGTTCATGAGGCGTCTGTCCAGCACGGTCATCCTGTCTCTCACTCAGTCTCCATCTTCACTCACTTCCATCCACAGAGTAAAAGCTCTGAGCCAGGATTGCAGGAGGTTTGTGACCCAGGTCTGTCTTGTATCAGGCGTGTTTTAGAAGCTGGGCATTGTAGCTAGACCAGTTTTCCTGCATTTAGGATAGCTTGTTAGGAAAGAATCCTAGAGAGAAACTACAGGAGCTTTCACCATATATTTTTCTTGATTCTACATGGGCAAACAATGCTAAGATGTTGCCACCAATAAATGAAAACAAGGTTGATAATACAGAAATAATTCTACATGTGGTAGTAGGTGCAAACAGCCCTTTTAGAAGATCAGTTTGGTCTCGTGGACTGCTAAAAGAAATTACTTCTTCCTCCTAGATGAATCTGGCTTTGAATATCTTTTGGCCTCTAGAGGTTAAAATTTAGTTGCATTTAGGCATGTCTGAGAAGGGCAGTAATAGCAAGGCAGAAATTTCACCTTTCAGCACCAGCGAGTTCAAGCTGTGATCCTGCCTGACATGAGGCAGTCATCCTGCTGCAAAACACACCCATTTACCCAGCAGATCTTCTCCACTGCTGGACAAGTGATCAGAAAGAGGGGAAAAAAGCCAAATTACCCAAAACTTGGGTAAAGAAAACCCAAAAAATTCCATGTAGGTCTGGACTCAGGGACTAGAGAGTTTTTGAGATGGCTGTCTGTGAGAGCAAGTTCTTCAGAGCAGCCATATTGACATTAAAGTTCCATAAAACAGAAGTCAGCTTTCCTAGGGTCTGTGAGTATACACAAAATGTTCCCTGTTAAAAACCCACCTTCATTCAGGACCCCAGACTTTTCAGTCTTCCATCAAAATACAGTCAAGATGTAGTGCAGCCTGTTCTGTGTTCTCCCTGGGAGCTGGAGACACAGTTTACCAAAATGAAGCTTCCTAGGAAAGAAAACACATAATGTTCAGCACATGGCCCCAGAAATCATATTGCTGATAATGTGCTCAGGGAAACAGCAATGCATTTACTTTGTTAACACCTTGTACCCACATAGAAGCCGCAATGTATTTTGCCTCATTAGTTAACTAATTTTTCCCAGATGGTCCAGGCATCAGAGTGCTAAGTAACCTGTATTCTGTTTTAGAAGGCAGAATAATTATGATTTACTTAGTGTCAGATTCTTTCTGGATCTACACTCACATGTTCCCATTTGCTTTAAATGCAACCAGACTCAGGCTCTGACCAAAATACCGTTAGAGTTGAAAAGAGAAAATATTCAGTCACCTTCAGATCTACACCTTCGCCTTCTCTTGGACTGGTAGCAAGCTTGACTGCATCTGGATTTTGCTTTTTGAAGGCTGGATTCTGCCTGAAGGAGGCTCCCAGTCCTTGTGAAGGCTTCAGTGCTCGGATGGAATCCCAACAGGCAGAGCCGTGGCGGGCTCCTGGAGGTCAGCACATTCCTCTTGCTCACAGTCAGGCTCATTTTAGAACTGCAATACAGAACAGCCCCCTTGCCAAGGGTTTCTTGGTGTGGCACAGAGCACAAATTCTGAGATTGGAGCTGCAAGACCCTTGGCCTTTTTAAAGACCTGTTTTATTGGCATTCAAGGTGTGTTAACATACAGTTCATCCCTCCACCTCTTCCATAATTTTTAAAGCCCTCTCATGTTTGTGCCTTGCTGTGCTTAGCTTTGTACTTCTTTTTCATGCAATGACAACACCAGC
>NC_141715.1:5422905-5670405 GCF_971803275.1 Cyanistes caeruleus | reverse complement strand
CAGGATAGCAAGCTGCTTTCAGGGACACACAGGTGTGTCATGCAATTATAAGACCTTTATCAAAGACACACATTTCCTAATCCTCTTCTCCAGTGCAAGAATTTTGTTTTTGTTAAAAAAAAAAAAGAAAATAAAAAGAAAGAAAAGAAGGAACAAATCCTGCTAGTGCCTTGCCCTGGCTTTGCAGGAAATTGGCAAGTTTTCAAATCAAAGGTGTGTTATGCTGAGCAGCCTCATCCCCAGCCATCCATGTGCTCCTGCACATTCCCTGGCAGCACTCTGAGACAATGGCCAGGGCTCTGTCCTTCATTGCTGAGCTTCAGGCCTTACCCCACTAAAGTCTGCCCAGCTTTTGGGGTGAAAGCTCAACTTCTGGAGCTGCCACCTGCTCTATGGACAGTTCATCTTCAGGAGACTGCAACAACTCAAGGTGCCACCACCCGGTGCTGCCAATGGGCTCTGCTCACACTGGGTGGCAGAAGGGACCAGCCCTGCTGGGAAACTGGGAAAAATGGGCCCCAATGCCTGTCAGCCAACAAGGGTTAAATAATGACAAAGGGGATGATGGACATAGTGCCACATTTGAGAGTAACAGACGGGAAGGTGCCCAGTTGCTGCAGCAACGAGGCTGGGAAAATGGGATTTTCTTTTGGGAAGATGGGTTTTTCTTTCTCTTTTCACCTGCCAATCTTCCCCCCACGTCAGGGCTCTGCTGCTGCAGGAGACGAGCAGTGACATTTACACTCCCACTAACAAGCTGGTTCAGTGATGGGCAGCTCTGCAGGAGAGCATCTGGTGTCACAGAGCCTGAGCAGAGGGGAGGGGAGAGTCCTCTCAAGCAAATAGAATAATTTGGGACTTTTTGTTATTATGAGCATTACTGGGGCAGCACCATGCATGGAAACAGCAGGCAGAGCCTCAGTGGGGCACTCAGGGCTTTTGACCCTTCAGGTGGGTCAGGTCCTGCAGCTGATGGGAGCAGTGAGATGTCACTCCTGCCCAAAGATCTCTGCACATCCTGCTGGGAGAGGGAAGGAAGAAAAAGGATATTAAAAGGAGGATGAGCAAGAAGTCAAACATCACCACAGGAGCAGTTTTACTTCTCAGCCTGCTTGTGGTACCAGGCTGTGCCATCAGCCATGCCCCTGCAGTTCAGCATTCCTCAGTGCCCCAGAATCTGCCTTTGGCTCCTTGGGAGAAACCTTGCTAAGGAAGCAGAAGTGAAACTCAGGCTGCTTTTCCCCTCCCTGCATCTTTGCCCACCACTGTGTCTCTGAATGCTTTCCTTTGCCTTCTGGATAAGACAATGTTCAGTTCACCCAGATTGTCACAGTGATAATAAAAATAGCAGTAATAAGAGTAATAACAATAACAATAAAAATGCTACTTGCAAAGTAAATGCAAGAAAAACATAACAGCTCCAAAATGAATTGTGGTGGTGCTGCAGGAAACTGCTTTTGGACATCTCCTCTCTCTTACTGGTTGTTTTGCTGCTGGCATGAGGAGGAAAGTGGGAATTAAGAACCAGCAGCCTTCCTGGTTGCCTCAGACTGCTCTGCCACTGCAGCCAGCTGAGGACATGCCTCACTGGACCATGAACCCCAAACTGGTGGTGGAAATAAATATTGTGGCAGATAAACACTGAAATTTGTGTATTCCCATGCCCAGCAGAGCCAAGGAAGGCAGATTTCCTAAAGATCTATGGCTGCAAGTCAAAGACTTTTATATGGATTGCACTGATCCATTTATTCGATCCATTTTTATTGAAGTATCAATAGGTTTTCTCTTGTCTATAGTGTCATCCTTTTACACAAAGCTTGGACGTTCTTTACATTGTGGAGATTTCCACCCTTCTGTTCAATTAAGGTGAAAGTACAGGCTGACAATTATTAGTAGTACACAGATAAAGAGGCTGCTCCACCTGCATCTCTGTCCCCATTCTTCCCTCTGAGCAGAGAGCATGTGCTGATCAGCCACATTTCATTAAAAATCCAGGCTAAAAGATTAGGATACTGAGAAGGGCAACCCCCTTTTAGTGTCTTTATCCCTCCCTGAAGTTGGAGCAGTTCCTTGAGACTGAATTTTAAAGGCAAAGTACCTGATACGTTGTAACACAGTTTCCTCAGAGTAATTGCTCTGGTTTTCTGTATCACCACTAAAAAACTCCCAGCATTTCCCTATTGGTGCTTAAAAGTACACCCAACAATCTGCAGAGAAGAGATGGCTGAACAAATACACAGTCAAGCCTGGGGGAAAAACTGCATGAAGGCAGATTAGAAAAGACCAGAGAAATAATCTTTCAAATACTGAAACCGCAGAAATTAAGAGGATATTTGCAGGAATCTCTCATTACAGAGGGCACACAGGAAGCATCAAGATTGCAACCGGACCAGTGCATGAAGGTTGTACAAGGGAGAAACCCAACCTTTCCAGCAGCACACGGTGACCGTGACGAGTCCCTTGTCAAAGTGATCAATCAGCAAAGCACAGAAAATGAGGTCACTCGTGGAGTTTCCTCCAGCAACCGAAACTCAGCAGGGATGGCCCCATAACAACCTTTGCATCTTCCAGCAGAGGGTTCAGGATGGAAAGTTTCTCCCCATGGTACCAGAGGCCACAGTGGGAGCTCCAGCTGGGAAGAAGCTTGGCAGCTTGCATAGGCAGTGGGTCAGATGAAGGAGAAATAGAAGAAAAAATATCTTTTTAAGATTCTTGACTGGAACCCACTTTTCTTCTAATTAAAAAAAAAAAATAAAATTACATTCTCTTCTGTTACAGGAGGTTTTTTAATTGTGAAAATTGAGATGTTTTCATGCCTTGAGGGTTGACTTTTTTTGCCATCAAACCCTAATACAGAAAAAGACAGAATCCTTTGCAAAATATGCTTGTCTGAAAGAATGTACCAGTGTCAGGCAGACTGTCCTGTACTGAAACCTTCCATGCTCATGTTGATGTTCCAGTTTGGACCCTTTCGACATCACTCCAATATCCTTTTCTGTTTCCTGAATCCCCTCCCTTCCCAAAAAACTGTGGGCTACTTCTTGTAAAAACTGCCAAGAAAAGCAAGTGAATCAACTGTCCTACAAGGGCAAGGAACAGGCTGTGCCACCCACCGGTCCACGTGTCCATGGAGTAGCAGAGAAGAACACCAAGAACTGTGCAGAGGCTACATTACGAGCTGCAGGCACTTCTACAGGCAGCAGGGTTATTCCTTAACTCTGTGGCTACATCTCAAATGAGCCACATGCAATTTTCCTCCCACGTCCACAGAGCAGGGCTGTCAATGCTGCTCAGACTCTGGTGGCCCCAACAGATTTGCACTGAGCTGTTGGGCTGGCCCTGGGGAATCTCTGCTGTCAAATAGGTATTGAGTCAGTATTGCAGAGCAGCAGCAAGCATAGAGCAGAGGACTCTGGTTCACTGTAGAGAAAGCCTGTCCTAGAAACAGGAGCCTTGCATATTGAGCTGAGCCAAGTTTGGGATCCTGTTGCTGCCCAGATTATCCTCACACCCCAACTCAACCTGGTCATTGTGGAGGAGAAGGTTTTGAAAACCGCGGGGGGTGACATCAGGGTTAGATGTGGGAACTTGGTTTCTCTCGCAGTGAAATGAGTCTTTCTGAGCCTTGTCTCTTCCCCAGAGAGCCGTGACGATTCATTAGGCAATTGTAAAATCAGAATGTAGCTGCTGACTAAAAGTTGCGGCTCATTAATAGCCCTGTTTATTGCCAACCAAATAATTAGCTTAGACATGCATCAGCAGGTCTTGATTGCATATGAAATAACTGCCTTATTACATAGAAATCAAATGAGTTTCTGAGGACAGCTCAGGTGTCACCTCAACCCCAGAATCGAAAAGGAAAAGGAAAAAAAAAAAGGAAAAAAGCCCATCCACTTCAATGTGTTGCTCAGCAACAGAATTTGCGGGGGAAACAATCTAGGAATGAAGGAATGAGCATTTCCAAGAGAACAGGTTATTTCAGGCGAGACATCAGGGACAAGCAAATGTCACAGAGGAGGAAAACTTCAAATTTTTTCCTCTTTTAATCAATAATTCAAACTAGACATTTTGGATAAAACAAGCATTTAAGTTAGCTGATTGAGAAACAGAGATTCCTAAACCTTTACCAAGAGTCACATTGCTGAGGAAATGTTTATTTGTTTGCGTGAGGGAAATGTTAGATTTACTAGACACTGAATTAAAAATTTTAAAATGCTCTTAGAAATGCCACTTGTTCATTTAAAGGGGAAGATGATGCAATGGCAGTACTGCTATATTGTGCAGCATCCTTCCCAGAGGAATTCCATATTAATTTTGTTGTTCTCCTTTCCCGTGTGCCCTCCTTTCCCTCCCCTTCTCCTTTTTGTTCCAGGACAAGACGAGCGCGCTGAGTCTCAGCAATGTGGCGGGGGTTTTCTATATCCTCATCGGTGGGCTCGGACTCGCCATGCTGGTTGCCTTAATCGAGTTTTGTTACAAGTCCAGAAGTGAATCAAAGCGGATGAAGGTGGCAACCCATTCCACGGCCTTTCACACCTTCTCTCTGATCCTCCCCCGGCTCCAAAGCTGCCTTCAGAGACGGATGCAGCCCAGACCATGGGTGGAAAGCCGAGACATAGGGATAATGAAGTGGCTGTGTCACTCAACTTGCTAGAAAGGAATAGGACCATCTGAGGAAACTGAAAGAGGGTCAAGTGGGCTGTCATGGGGAGCTGATGCAAGATCAGACGTGTGGCAGGATGTTAATTCAAAATCCACACATAGAGCAAAACCACAGCACAAGCAGCAACAGAAACACATTGAAATTCCTTAAAATTAATGAAAGCAGACTATGGCACTGTGTGTGCAGCGTGGATGAAGTGTGCAGGGGCTGGTGTGATACAGCCATTGCTGCAAGATGGAAAAATCCCCAAAGCCAGGCTCTTAACAGCAAGATAAAACTGGGGGAGTGCAGTAATGATTCACATCCTGCTGTTCCCTTTGCTGGCACCCTGCTGGCACCGTTTCCAGGCTGACAACACCAATACATGCTCAGAGCATTGTTGCCCTGGAATGAATGATGTGGGGCTCCAGATTTCAGAATTATGGGTCTCTTTGGCAGAAATTGGCCTCCAATGTCTCCTGTAATGTTTTTTTTTTTTAATTCCACCCTGTCATGATCTTGCAGAAGCATATTTCCTACAGCCCAGGAGATCTGTTTCAGCCCTAAATTCTGGTGTGCCTGAATTTCTGAGAGTTGTGTCAAGAGTGGATTAGATCTGAGAGCCTTGGAGACAGACATTTAATGCAGCATCTATGGAGCAAGTATATCTTGGCAATCCCTTATACAGACACCATGGTGTTCAAGGAGGCAGTGGGATATGTGACACATCCCTTGCCTTCCTCATCTTGACCTCTCCCATGAGCATGGAATTTGTTCTGGGCATATGAAGTATTCAGTGAGTTTCAAAAAATCCTAATGGGTTTTTATTTCACTGAAATTCACCCAGAATCAAAAGGAAAATAAACAGCCTCTTCTTTGGGTTTTATGTCACCATTTCACAGCACGCTGAGTGTTTTGGCAGCAATAATAACATTTCTAATGCACTGAAAATGTGCTACAGCTCTTTTCCCATTGAGGTTCAGGAAATGCCACAGGCAATGAGAAGTACCTTGAGCACAGGGGTAAAATAATGTGAGCAAATTGTGTCCATGGAACTACAAAGATTAGATCATAATTTGTGCCTGCTGTTAAGCTACATAGGGCACAAATGCACTGCAAAAAAAGTGTCAGAATGCAATAGCTCAGTAGCTGCTCCAAATTTATCTGCCATGGATAATTCTTCAGCTGAATATCCCAGTCCAGAAAGAATGATGATGACCTTGGAGATAGCTTGAATGCAAAGAAACCAAATTGGCTTTATCTTTTAGTTGAACTGTTCTAAGCAGGTGGTTTCCTTAGATCTCTGAAAGCAGACGTTTTGGATCTATCTGGAACAGGAAGATGAAATTTGGTTTCCTGAATTAGGCTTGCATTTCCTAGTTACCTCAGTCATCACTGTAGACAAAAACATAGGCACATGCTCAAGTTCTCACATGAGCAAAGTTAAACATATGTTTGCAATGAATCAGAGTCCACTGTGCAAAACAGTCCTGGAGTAGCAATAGCATTTCTATGGGGGAAGTGTGTAAAATACCTCTGCTCAGATCCAGGATGACTGTTCTTATGTTTTAGAGTTCGAAGAGGTTTTTGGCATATGGCACTGATGTTTTATACCCCAAAATACTGCTGAAACATTGAATTTTGCATGTAGAAGAGGTGTGAATGAACAGAGCAGATGCAGTGGGGACATAGAGAAAGTGAGAGTCTGAATGGAGGCAAGGAAGGGGAGAACAGTAGCAGAAAGACAACACTGGTTAATATTGTAATTTCTCCAACATTGCAAAGGACAGGGGGAGACCCCCCCCGTCTCTCCTAAAAAGGGTTTTTGTTTAATCCCACAGCAATCAATCAACGAAGCCATACAGACATCAACCCTTCCCAGGCCGGCTGCAGCAGGAGGCAGTGGAGAAAATGGACGTGTGGTCAGCCACGATTTCCCCAAATCCATGCAGACGATCCCATGCATGAGCCACAGCACTGGCATGTCCCTGGGAGCTACGGGATTATAATTGGCCTTTTGACCCATTGCCTGGGTGAGAGCAGGGGCAGCCCAACTCCACCCCTCCAGAGCCAAAAAACATACCCAACACCAACAAGACAAACGATGATGACAGAAGGGACAATTGGATGGATCTTCTCAAGGAAATCAAATCAGTTTCCCTTTTTATTTGCAAACAGATCCACTGGCAGGAGAACAGAAACAGGTCTGTACTGCAATAAGGAGAGTGTAATGGGATTTTACAGACTCGTGAACCATCCCTGATCAAAGAACCACTGGAACACTAATGAGGACTATGCCATTTTGTTTTAACTTGGTTGTTAATAAGTCTTAGTGTGTGCAATATATATATTTTTTCTTACTAATTCCTGTGGTGTCAGGGTAACATCAGCCCTTTCCCCCTTCCCTGCTCAGTCCTTCAGTCCGGTTTAGTTTGGGATGCAAACCACAATGTCTGAGCTACTAACAGCTAAACCAGAAATAACGTGGCAAGTTGAACTCAGTGCAGGGTGTCAGCATTGACCTCTTTTGTCCATCCTGATCCTGCCTTCGTTGTTCTGTGGTGAACTCGGGCTGTGCAGTTATCGCAGCGAGGCAGACGGAGCTGCCCGCGGCTCTCCCTGCAGCAGGAAGGACTCGATGCAGGAAGAAACCTGAACAAAAACATGAGGCTGTTTTACAGGGGGAAAAGTCATGGGTGAGTTTGGAAACCCCAGGTAGTGTGTGGACAGAGCAGTAATTCTTCCAGAGACGATGAGTGGTGATTCGAGAGGAAAATCATGTGCCTGGAGTGGAGAGCAGCAGAACGGAGCAGAGGGTTGGGCTAAAGATCACGGTCGGCTGCTGAAGAGGGAAAGTAAATGTGGTGTTCCCCTCACGTGTGACTCTCCTGCCCAGGTTATTGGGGGCTAATAAGCAATTGTGAACCATTTCTTCATTGCTTAGCTTCTGTGTGTGCTCCCTTTCTGGTGGTCACATCAGGGAACCACCTCGGGCCGGGGATAGGCCATCTCCAGACATCCAGTTCCAGACAGCTGCCAATTAACCAGCGCAACGTGCTACAAGTCATGGGGCTGTAACGGGCACACCCCTGCCCCCTGCTCTGAAATCCCTTTATGGCCATCCTTTTCTATCTCACAGGGACATTTTGTAGGTTGCTGGCCAGAATGGATTCCTGGAAGGAGCTGCTCTGAAGCAGACCAAGGAGGAGATCCTACGAGAGCTTAATTCAAGCAACCATGACGTTCAGCAGCATCAGCGCTGCTCACATTCAGTCTCCCCCTCAAGCTGTGGCCTGTCTGGGGACAAAGCCAACCGTAGCATATTCCCACTCGTATCCTTAGAGGGTGGGAAGCATCCACAAGCCAGGAAAGCAGGCTGCTGACCCCAAACTCAGTGTTGGGTGTTGCAGAAACCCAGTGCCAGACTGGGGGTACAGCCACAGGCCTGGAGATCAAGGGGGCAAGAATGGTTTTCCAGAACCGCACAAAAGGTTCATTCTGTGAATCTCTGGCATGGACAGACAAATGCTTCCCACCCTGGTGGGCCTGAGACACCTCAGGGGTGTGACATTCTCAAGTGAAGGGTTCCCAGGGGAATATCTGGAGAGGGAGAAGATCTGTGGGGCAGAGGCCGCAGTGAGCCCACTGGGCCTGGTCCCATCTCAACGATGGCAGATAAAGTTCAAAGGTTCTCACAGAGTTCGACAAACACCTGTCCAGGGACTGAGCTGCTACTGGAGGATTCTGAGCTGCTTTTTTTCTCATTTTCTTTGCTCTTTTCTGTTTTTTGCAACGTAGCAAGAGCAGAGCCATGAAAGGAGGGAGGCAGGTGAAGAGAAAATGATGGAGGCAAATGGCTGGCACGAGTCTATGAGGAGAATCTGGAAGAATCTGTGTGAATACCATTTTCCATTAGTGTATGACTGTGCAGAGCAATACATTTACCACCTTTAACAGCCTGGTCTGAAGCATCTACTCCTCTCATCCACTTGTCATGCAACAATTTGGAGACCAGCAAGTCAGAGTCAAGGCCCTGAGCCTGGACACAGCATGTCTTGTGCCAGTGTACTCCTGTCTCCAAAACTGGGAATGCTGTGATCTTCATCTCTCATCGCTGAACATGAACTCTGTTATCAGCCACTCCAAACACCAGGGCGCTTTCTGTTGCTCATCATTATTTTAATCTGCTTTTCTTAATTTTAACTTCAGTTCTGTGTAACGCTAGCACAAGTGGAGGAATCCTTATCAACACAAGCTC
The DNA here is from genome assembly GCF_971803275.1 of Cyanistes caeruleus. NCBI lineage: Eukaryota > Metazoa > Chordata > Aves > Passeriformes > Paridae > Cyanistes > Cyanistes caeruleus. The sequence continues at coordinate 5,661,505 of NC_141715.1, read as the reverse complement.
TTTTTTCCATGTGCAGAGCTCTCAGATGAGTCTCCTGACCCAGCTCTTGTCGTGTTCCAGGCCAGTGTGGTGGGCACAGGCTGCTGGTACCCATCAGTGCCCCATCCTCATCCAGGAACAGGACCCTGTGGCAGCAGGTGACAGCAGTCTCGTGAGCAGCAGCAGTGCTAGAACTGACCACCTGTGACATGAAGATGTGAAATGCAGCTGTCAAAGGCTTTTGATCGGTGGAGGGGTTACAAAAAAAAAAAAAAAAATAGGTGAATAAGACAAAAGCGTGGAAAATGTAAACTTGTAATATGTATTTTTACTACACTTTTCTTAAAAATAGAGTAATGGTAAAACTCTTAAAGACATTGACATTTTTTCTCAACAGGATTCCATATTTAACAGTTTTGGCTTTCATTAAATTTTGCTCTTTGGTACCTGGATCTTTTATTTAACAGCTATATTTATTTTAACTCTCTTTTGGTTTTTCTTTCTTTCTTTTATCTTTTTTTTTCTTTTGGCAGTACTACAAAGGATTTTGGTTTATCAAATGCAATGGTGTTTTTCTTTTCACATTCTCTTTTTTTCAAACAACATTTTTATTGGCAATTATTATTTACACAACATAGGAAACTATCAGCTGTTATTTTAGAAACAAGGATCCATGATCCATTTCTCATACCTGTCCATGCAGTTTTGTGCCAGTGCTGGATGTGTGGAAATGAAAATTATGTTACCCCTCAGGCAATATTACCCAACCTGAATCAAAAGAGATTTCTTTGATTTTTGCTGTGTCTGACTTGTGAACAGCAGCCAAATAAACTGCTTCAGGTTGAAATTGGGAATCTATCTAATATTTACCCAAGAGTCAGGAAACTAAATATTCATTGGGTTCAAAATTAATGATTTTGCTTTGTTTGGAGTCTTGTGGGGTTGTTTTGAGGAGGGCTGTTAGAGGATTTTAGCTTGTTTTTACAGTGAGGGAAGACATGGCCAGCTCAGGGAAAACTCAGAACCAGCACTGGTCCAAAAATCCCTACCAGGATCAGCTTTCCTAGGAGCTCCCATGCTGTTTCAGAGGCTTGGACATTTAAGATGCTTCTTACTCAGTTTTCACACAACCAACCTGCCAAATTCCTCATCCAAAAGCCTGTTGAGGGTGAAAAAGAGGAGAATATAAAGGGTGTTGGACATTTATGCAAATACTGACAACTACTGAGGTAAACTGCACTCTTTAATGTCATGCTCTTGGGGAGCACTTGGTGTTGCAGGTGTGGGAGGACTCCCTTTCCCATATCCTCATTGCCAGTTATCATTTGGGAAAGCTGAGACACAGAAATGCCATTTTTGACCAGGCATCCCACAGGGCCAAGGTTAGAGAACCAAGATCTCCAGCATCCACAATTGGTGCTTCACCCACTGGCAATTTTTAAATATAGAATCATCAAGGAACAGAATTAATACATATTCAAAGGGGCAGTGAACCCTGAGGCTTCAAAGAACAAGAGATTCCCAAGCACTGGGGCCTGAAGGAGAGGTTTCTCAAGGGCAGGCTATGCTGGATCAGCCCAGTTTGGTCTTCCACAGTTCCCTAGGGATCCAGTGCTCTTCTGTGGGCTTGGATTCTGACCCAAAATGCCCTTCTTGCCCAGTGCTTCAATCTTGGTTCCCAGTGATATTGCAAAAATGCATAAGAAACGTTTCTTTATACCTTAGCATAAACAGGACAAAATTTCCTCCTAGTGGCAAAAGCAAATATTCCTTGTAATAAAGTCTCCAGCAAGAATCCTTCTTCAGCAGCTGTTGAAGCAAAAAAAACCTCACTGAACCCTGAAGTGCAGCAGGAGAGGAACAGATGCATTGCTCAATCCATTCCTTTGCTGTGGGGTCAGGACCTAGAGCTGGGCTGCTCCAAAAAGATTTGGCTGGGCTTGTTTGTCCTACCTGCCACCAAATGCAAGGAGAACTTAAATCATCTAAGCTCAGGGAAGGAACAGAGGGTGCCTCAAAGTGTTCTGTAAACCTGTGGGTACCGCTGGCCTGTGGAGCTCCAGCAACTCAGTGCTGTGTCCATCAGAGTTTTGGGAGGCATGGGGAAGTTTTCACTGTGAACACAGGCTCCTGCTCAGTTTCCAGTGCCATGGTCACCACGTCTCACGTGTGGCTCTGGGTCCCAGAGGAACATTTCTGTGCACATTTCTAAGCCACATGTCAGAGCTTAGGCACCACCTTGAGGACAGGAACACATGGGTTGCTACCAGCAAAGGTACCAGTTTAACCCCAAATACCTTTTGGAGACTTGTGTGCCTGTTCTCTGATGGCTGCTGCCCCCTCCTAAACACAGATACCCCAGCTACCTTCACATTACCTGTGAGCATCAATCAGTTTGTCACCCACCAGTGCTGGTTTTGTGTCTTGGCTGCTGACTGAAGTCCCCGTGCTCTCATCTCTGATATGCAGTTAATTAATTAAATAACAGAAACATCAGGATATCACAGTGCCATGAACAACTGCCCAGCAGCCTGCAGGAGGGCAGGGCTTTTGGGGCAAAATCCACATGCAAGCCCCAAATCCATCTTGCTCCAGCTTCATTACAAAGATGACACCTTTCCCACCTTCCTTCTTACACAGAGCTGCTCTGGCTTTTTCCAGACATTTGCCCTGGTGATTGGAGTGTACAAGAGGGATGAGTTTAGTGTGCAAGAACCTAGAACAGGTTCTCCTAGGAGCAGAGGGGTAGCTTGAAACTGATCACTCCATCAAAATCCTGACTATTTCCACCCTGGGATTCTACACTCAGCATCACTTTCCATTTCCCTTCTGTCCATCCCCATCTCTCCTCCATCTGTACATCACTAGTACCCTCAGCACTGCCACTTTCTAGGACCTGGAATGGGCTCTGGGTTTACACGTGGTGTTCTCTTAGAAGCAGATAAGTATCACCATATAGCTTTAGAGCAAATTAACTTTGGGGTGGGGCAGAGGTGTGACTCCAGCTCCACCCAGGGCAGAAGTGATGGCATAACTCTCACACTGACCTTGGGCAGCAAGGAACCCTTCTGCAAATGGGCTGTTCTGTGGAGCCACAGCCCTGCAAAGTGCTGGCTTAGCTGGCTGTTCCCGGAGCACTTGGAATAATCTCCCTTTTTCTGGTCTGCACTTCTCCCAGGGAGGCATTTCTGCCTGGGTACCAGGAGGAAATCTGGCTTGGGGGTGGAGAGGGGCAGAGTGCTGGGAACCATCTCCATCAGGTGAACTCACCTGCTGAACCTGTGCAAAGGGAGAGCTGTGTCCAGAGCGGTGAAACTGCAGCCCTTACCCCCAGAAGGGTAATCACACCCCTTTCTCATGCTCTAACATGCATACACAGGTATTGAGATGCCTTTGATAGCCCAAATTAGCTGTCAAGGTACCTTCCTATTCCTAAGGAACAATGGGGTATAAAGTAACAGCCACAAAGTGTGTTCATTACTCTGCAGGGCTGGTTTAACATGCTTTTTGGATCCCTTCAGCAGTAATTCCTTCCCTGTTCGAGCTGGCATCAAAATTAATGGCATGTCGTGTTCTATAAGTCCTGACTTTCCAGATGAAAGGTACATGGTGTTGTTCGCATCAGTGTTACAGTGTAATAAATCAATGCTTTCCCATTGGAAGGATTTCAGACGATTTCACAGCTTGCTCTCAGGAGCTCAGAAGACAACCTGTCTGCCAGGCCATTGGCCCAGTAAAAAAAATAAAAATAATAAGTTTACATAAAAACAGGAAGGAGAGGGAAACCCCAGCATTTCATTGCAGTGCTGTTGCCAGCTTCATGTAGGCCAGGGCAGCAATGCCAAGATTCCCCCAGGCCCCGTCTCAAGAGGTGGGGTACAGCAAAGGGAGCACGTTTGTGCCAAGGAGGCAATGGACAAGGCCAGCAGAGACTGGGAGAGTCTCACTGGATCAAACAGGAGCAGAGACAAAAGCAGAGTTCGTGTTCTACTGCCAGACTCTGGAACAAACCGCTCCTGATTTCCAGAAAAGCAGCAGGAAAAGGGAAGAGGAGCGAGGCCAGGACAGAGCACCCAGCAAGCCCCCAAAAGGTGCTCACACAGTTGCTGTCCCAGCTTCTCTGAAAGCTGCTGCCCACAGAGCAGTTCACTTACTTAAAGCCATCTTTACCACGTAAAACTTCAATTCCTCTGCTCCCAAGAGCACATGTGAAAGACAGGAAAAGGCTGAACTTGAAAGGGGAGCCGTTTTGCTGCCTCAGATTAGCTCAAACTGCGTGACGAGCTTTCCTCACTTCAAAACCAATGTTGTTAACCTTGAAATCTGCATTATTAATATTTCAACATGAGTCCCATCAGGAGCTGCCGCAAGAGCTCTCCTGGACTCGTGACAGCTCGTCCTGTTTGATTCTAATCATATATGAATGCATGAGTTAAGAAGACATCATTAAAAGTGCATTAAGTTTAATTATGCTAGCAGCCACAGACAGTGGGAGCATCGGCTTAATGCAGAATGTATAATTAGATCAGACCTAATCCATTAGATCCGTATTTGTTAAAGAAAATGCTCCTCCTCTGTAAGTGTCACAGTTTGGAGGAACAGCACCATTTTCTAGGGGCTATTCCCTCCCACCCTCTGCCCTCCTCCCTGCCCATCATCCCTGCAGCTGGGCCCTCACTCAGCTCCTTGCATGTTCAGTTTAACAAAAGCACATAAAAAAAGAACGAAGAAAGAGATCCCCTGCCCTGGCAGCCAAGCCCTGGAGAAGTTCTGCAGTGGTTTAAGGTATTATGGACCAGATCTCCTTTCCAAAGAGAACAAAAAAAGTTAAAAGTAAACCAAAATATGAATATGGAAGTGTTTCAGCTCCTCCTAGGGTTGATCCAGCTCTCTCCACTGGCACCAGGAGGGTGCTGGCATGGACCTGCAGCCTTGGCAGCAGGGAAGGTGGCACATCCCTTTTCCCTTTGCTCTGCAAAGCCACAGTGCTCACAGGAAACCACCATCACCAGCGGGAGCCGTGGGTTATCAGCCCCATCTTCACCCCACAGCAGGGATAACTGGTACCAGCAACCCCACACACCCCCAGGCAGCCTCACCATGGTATCAAATCTGCCAGTGCCTGAGCCCTGGGGCAATCAGGCTGCTGTGGTTTGGTGATTCTCAGCTGGAGTACAGTGGCTACTGTGGCCAAGTGCTCATCTCATGGAGTGATTTCAGCAGCACCTCTGCCCAGACCCCATGGCAGTGTCCACAGCCTGGGCAGGGCATTTCCCAGCTCCTTGGGGCAGTCCCAGAGGAGATGCACCTCACCAGCAGCCCTCCATGTCCCATGCTCTGCAGAGGGGTGAGGTTACCTTCAGTCTTCCCCTGCCCCAGGTTGTTCACACCCATTGTCCAGAGTCACTCAGCTCAGATCTGCATGCGGGGAGTTCTGTGAAGGCTGAGATCCCAGTCCCAATCTTGAGTGGGGGCTTTCAGCTCATGTCTCCCCTCCTGGAGACAGAGCAGGCTGGAAAGAGGAAGGGGTCAGGGCCACCGAGTGACGGGAGGGAGCGCAGGAGCAGCTGTGGTTCAGGAGGGAACCCCAGAGCCCCGTGCTTGCTGGCACTCATCACAGGCAGGGGACACTTAACAGCTCTAGCAAGCCCTCTAACACCTGCCTAAGTGCTGAATATCATTGCAATTAAAATGGAATGGCCTCTCACTGCCTGTCCTCTGTGGAGCTGGAGAGGGGCTGGGATTGGGAAGCCACAGCACGGAGCACAGCCCCACAGACAGGGCAGAGGGATGGGATTAAAAACTTCTGAAAGTACCATTCACAGCCAAGGGCCAGCTCCAAACAGACCACAATTAATGGCTGGACAGCAACTGAGATTTACATGAAGAGTTCTGAATAAATCAACAGCTAACTTAGGTTGGGAAAGGGGTTTTTGATTTGTTTGTTTTCTTTTATTTTGGGAGAAAGTCTTTTCATCCCACTTTAACCATATTTCATCTTCATCCTTACCACCTTCATCCCATCTCCAGGCTGCTCCTGCAGACAAGGGTGACACAGGGAGGCTGGTCTATGCCATAGGGTCCAGGAGGAGATGGGAGGAGGGTCAGCAGGCCAGGGGTCCCCTTTTTGCCCCCATTTTTCAATGCTGTGGGTCACCAGTGCCATCCTGCCCACAGGATCTCTCTCTCTCAAAGGGGGTTTGAGGAACCCCCTGGCGTTCCCCTTGCCACAGAGGTGGTTTCCATGTTCTCTGATTTTTAGGGCTTTTAAGCAATTGTGCTTATCAGCATCTCTAATGCAAATCTAATAAACACAAGCTAAAGGCTGCTGTGATTTTCTTTCCCATTTGTGTGCTGAAGTCCTGGCTCAGCTGAACAGGAAGATACAAGGTGAAGACTTGGGAAAACTCTCTTCCTCTAAGGAAGCTGTTGAATTATAATGAGTTGTACATACTCTTAGCTCCTGATGGGCTTTTTTAAGTGGGGGACATTTAGGGAAATATTGGAAGCAATCTAACCTCACAAGGTCTTTTAGAAAAAGCATTGATGTCTCCAAATGGGCAGCAATTGATACGTTCAAAGTGAGCATTGTGTGCATTCCTGTTTGCACTGTGTGCATCTATGTGCCATTTAAAAGTAAAGAAGAAACCCCTCAAAAAAAATCAAACATGAGCACAAAGATCAGCTCTTTGCAGAAAGAAATCCAAGGACCTTTATGTCCTCATCAATGCCCTTTGGTGTGATAATCCATATGGCAAGATGAAAGGATAACCCCTGGTGCTGTTAATTGTTCTTTCCAAAGGAAAGCAATTAAACTACTGCACTCACTGAGCAATCAAAGGGAAATCTAAGTTAACCCCTCTGTGGCTAGTTTGCCCCAGCCCCAGTTGTGGCATTCCTGATGGGAGGTGGGTTATAGCTGTGACCGTGGCAGTCACAAGCCACACACTTTCCGAGACTCGTAAGAAAATTTTAGGCTCTAACAACTCCCTCTGAGATCCCACCAGACATCTGGCAGAATTCAGCAAGATGTCACATATCTCCATCTCTGCTGCAATATATTTTGGCAGGATCCTGACACAGCCACATGACCACAGTGTGATCAGCTTTTAGGTTTCATATGAAGAAGTGTTTTCAATCTGGTGTAAGAGAAATCTCCCCACCCCTCACAGACCATATGCCACATTTTTAGTACATTTGCTGATTAACCAGAAAGCAGGAAGAGAGCTTGAACACCGCTCCAGTGATTCCTGGATCCTCTTTTGGAACAACTGGCACAGAAAGGGTTGCATCTCCTGCTCCTTTTAAAAAAAAAATGCAAACAAAAGGGGTCAGTGGTGTTCCATGAGAAGTGGAGGTGGAGGGACAGGTCACTTCCCAGTGCCCTGGCTCCCAGAAGGCTCCCCTCTTCTACAGCCAGCAGGTCACCCCACACCCCTCTGTGTTTCTTGAAGGGGCCAAAAACATAATTCCGGAAGACATCTTCAAGCTTAGGAAATGCAAAGCCCAGATGTGTGGTTTCACAGCAAATGCTTTGAGTCCAGCCTGCTAGGTCCTGAAATTAGCTGGGACTTCAGGACAGCAGCACTGCCTCCCTCCACAGGGCACAGGGACAGGTTTCCAAGGCTGATGCCACACACAGGATCACAGGTGGGGTGTGAGGTCCGTGTCTGGAGCTTGGTGCAGAGAGGATTAACACCCCAGCTATGAGCTGCAAAGCTGGGCTGGACTGGGAGGAACTTGGAGACTGCCAGGAACAGCAAAAGTGTGCTGGGTGAGTTAGGGAGGGTTTTGCTGGGAGAGCTGGGGTGGGAGGCATTGCTGGGATTTTGGAATCTGTGAGTGCCTGCATCCTCTCCTGCAGCTTTAGGGAAGATGGGAAAAAAGACACTCACTTGCTTTTAATACCACGGGTAGGAGGGGAAACTCTCAGTGCCTTCCTCCTTCTGGCTTCTGAGCTGTTCTCCAAGCAGGTGTGTAGGAAGGAAAGCTTCCTTATCCCAGCCTGTGGGACTGGTGCTTAATCCCCTCAGTACACAGAGCTCCTCAGCTGCTGACAGAGACAGGAGGCTGCTGTGCAGGAATAATGGCAGGGAGATTAAAGGGGGTCAAAAGAGAGCCTGAAAACTGCTGAATTATGTGTCTGGGGCTTCATAAGAGACTGGTGAAAAGGGGAGGGTATGACATTAATATTAACAGGATTAGGACGCTGCAAAGGGAGACTATCACCAAGCAGAGGCAAAACTCCAAAATGCGTGCCCTGAAATGAGCAAAACCAATTTGCAGGCCAGGAAATACCTTTTGGTAACTGTAGTGCATCAGGTAGTGTTGTGTGCCAGGAAGAAAAGATACAGCCTAACTCCAAGCCAGGAAGAAACAACCAAACTCATACAAGAAATCTGCAAACCAGAGAAAAAACCCTGTGTGCTTCCCCAAGGATAGATCCTGACAGACTGCTGTGATTTGTTTTGTTGGTCTGTTTTTCTTCTGAAGCTGCTTGTGTTTCTAAGGGAGGGAGGTGTGGTAGGTTTAATGTAAATGAGCTTCACAAAAACATTTGATTTTGTGGGGGAGCTCATTAGCTAAAATGAAGACTATAAAAGAAAAGTTGTCAAAGTGAGACATCTAAAGAGAAGATAATGAGTTGTACTGCAAAGCATAAGTGAGTGGAAGGAAGGTACATATAGAGCTTTTCTGAAAGGTTTATCTTGCAGCCACTGTTAAATCACACAAAGAATTGAAATACTTTAAATTTGGGGAATAGACAGGATGAAAGGCTGTGGTTTGACATCATGATTGAGGCACTGACTGCAAGGCTCCCTACTGCTGGAAAGAGCAGATGAAAATCTGGGTAGACTTGCTGATCACAATGAGAATGTTTGTCCCTAATGGGACAAAACACTGTGCAGTCATTAAAAAAAAAAGGAAAGTTTAAAAAAAAAAAAAACCAAGCACATTCAAGAGTCACAACAAGAATTCCACATGGGAGAAACCTCTGGTGATACCAAAAATGTTATGTACAATCCCAGCCAGCCATCATGGGGAAAGCTGACCTGAAACTGGAATAACTGGGAATGCAATATTGTGGAAAATACTTCCCAGCCTCACTTGTGTTCGTGCCTACCAGCAGCATAGTGGCCACTGTGACCTAAACAGCCTCTATCTATGAAATGTCTTCTCTGAGCTGTGCCAAGAGTTCATAGTCTTATTTAGAAAGTTACTAAGCCAAGGGCAGGAGGGGTCTTCCCTCTCTGGAAAACCTGGGCCAAAGTTGCATCTCCAAGAAGTTTTTCAACCTGCTTGAGAAATCTGCTCTGAAATTGAGATGGGGAGGGAAGCAAGACAGAGAAGGGGCCAAGGACACTTTGAGCTGGTAGACAGGAGAAGGTAAGAGAGGGGAGGAGGATAAAACAGATGCTGGTGCCTAAGGAGTGTCTCCAAGGAGCCATGCTGGAGCGCGTCCCCGCGCAGCTGGAGCACGAGGCGCCGCGAGGAGTGGGAAGCGCCGGGGCACTCTGGAGGTGTCACTTTTGGGATTTAATGAGCTTCAGCTGCTCCCTGCAAACGTGCCTGGCTTCCCCTGGAGCTGCCAGCTATGGAACTGGGACATCGCCCCGGCCCCCGTTGGCAGCTGCTCCCGAAGGTGAGAGAAGACTCATGTGAGCACCAGGATTGCTGGCTCCGAGAGGCGCTGGGACGAGAGCAGAGATCCTCGGAAATCCTGTCGGGCTGACACGTGGGGCTCCTCCCACGCTTGGCTGGGAGGGAAAGCTTAAAAGCATAATTTGTCCAGGAATAAGAAAGCATCATCTTTGTGCCAATTGGCTTGGAGGCAGCGAAGTGCAAGGAAAATGTGATAGGGGTTTGTCAGCTCTCCAGTAGAGACTGGCTTGTAATTACTGCTTTTGACCGGTTCTAGGTGGATTGTGTGCTGGAGTGGGTTGTTTTCTGCAGTGCCCTGGTATGTAAATTGTGGAGCAGTAGGTTTTTAGTGAGGTGTTCCTGAAGTGCTGCAGGATGTGTCAGATGACCCCATGGGGTGAGGGGATGTCTCCTTGCTGCTCAGATCCAGGGCCCAGGTGCTGCACATTCCCAATGCAGCCCTCAGGGTAGTCAGGAAACTCTCAGCAGTCCTTTGAAGGAGAAGAGAGATCTGAAGTGCAAGTTACCCTGGAAGCATTCAGAGACCTGGATGCTCCTCCATGGCTCAGTTCAGTGCTTGGTCAGTTTCTGAGGTTTTTCATTTTCACTCATTTTAAGAGAGAAAACGTTCCCAGGTTTTTCCCTATACTCTAGTCCCTAGGCTCTCTAAGACTAGTGAGAGGTGTGTGTGAGGCAGCAAGCCTGGCTCCTGAGGGACCTGGTGGTACAGAAGCCCCAGTTGCTCCCTCAGCAGGACCAAAAGCATTTGGGCATTAAAAGTCATGGAAGATCTTTCTTATGATGGAATATTTCTTTCATTGGCTGATTGCTTTGCCCTCCTTCCCTCTCCTGTTTGTCACGAGTAAATACAGTTTGAGGAATAATGAATTCCCAAGCTCTCAGCTCCCACCATGTGTCTTTAACTGATCATGGTGAATGCTCCAAGGGGCAGGGAATCCATTCAGCTGCTGGATATTACACAGATTCCATTCTCACACACAGCACAAGCCCTCCCTGAGGAGGAGAGGAGTGAGGAGGAAGATCTCACGTCTGATAGATTGTTTAGAAAACAACTTTGCGTCCCACCAGTGCCAAAGTCCCAGGACACATCCCCTTGCTCTAATTTACAGCCATGGAGAGCTTTCTCTTGCAAGATGAAAGTGGGCTAAAAGCAGCTGAGGGAGGAACTTCAGGAGATACGAGGACAACGTGAGCTCCTCCTGCTCTCACAGCTCAGCCCAGCCCAGCTGCCTGCGTGTCAGGGGCCAAAGGATGGGATAATTGCTCTCCCTGCAATACACTGACTATGTACATTTGGATTTCAATTAATTTGCTGGCTCTAAACGAACTGCCTCCTATTGCTTTCAGCAATCAAGTCTTGTTAATTGAAAATAGCATTTATCTTATCTCTAGGAGAAGGCTGGACAAAAGTAGGGCAGCAGAATCCCATGTGAAGGTAGCAGAAAGTGAAAGGAGGAGGGGGGAAATGAAGCGAGGGAGGAGAGCAGCCGGGGTGGCCAAGGCAAAAAGTTCAGCTTTTCAGCTATTTTTTTTCTGTTTGGTTGGTTGGTTGGTTGTTTTTTCTCGAGGGCTTCAATGTTTTTAGAGTGTCCCAGTTTGGGAGAGGTTCTCTTTTTACCCAGGTTCATGTGGTCCCACTTCCAGATGGTTGTGGACATCAGTGGGGCTCCTGGGGCACTGGCTCATGCTGCAAGGGCCCGTGAACACAGGGTTTGGGCTCCTGAACACAGGGTTTGGGCTCGTGAACACAGGGTTTGGGCTCCTGAACACAGGGTTTGGTCTCCTGAACACAGGGTTTGGGCTCCTGAACACAGGGTTTGGGCTTGTGAGCACAGGGTTTGGGCTCCTGAACACAGGGTTTGGGCTTGTGAGCACAGGGTTTGGGCTCCTGAACACAGGGTTTGGGCTTGTGAGCACAGGGTTTGGCTCCCTGCTGCCTCTGACACCTTGGTGCTGCCTGGAGGCTGCAGGAGGATAAGTAGCTCACATCTCAGTCACACTGAGCACAAGGGATTTTATTTAAAGCATTTCCTCGGGTGCTGGGTCAACCCCACGTAGTTGATCACCCTGTCTCTGTTTCCACAGGGACAGCCACAGGGGAAACAGTGACTGAAATGTCAAAAGTGTCCCAAAAATCAAACAATACCCAAAGCCCACTTCCTTCTCCCTTTCCCAAGGAAAGCCCTTTCAAAACAGGACTGCCAGCACTGCTGTACTGTTTGAAGAATGATCCCAGTTTCTTACCTTTAAATTAAGTTGCAGAGTAAGTCCTTAAGACATGAGATCTACCACAAGTTTGGGTTTTATTTTTTCTTTTTCCTGGTCTGATTACTTAAACCCTCTCTGAGTTTCCCACCATTTGAACCTAATGTTATCTCATACACACAGTCGTCATCTCATTAAAGGGAAATCAGAGGAACTGACTTTAATAAATTTTAACACCCTGTGTGAAAAATCTGGCAATTAAAGCTTCCTGCCCCTGGACCTTTGAAAGTGACATGTGGCAAATCCCCTTCAGTCTTTAAGAAGAGCTGCTCATCAAAGGAAGGTGGCACGTGGGGGTAGGAGAGGAGGCAGGGGAAGGGAAGAAACAGGAGCATCAAAACTGAAAGGGACTGTGAGACAAAAGCTGACCCTCCTGCCAGAAACTGAGGAGAGAAAAAGCATCATTAGAGGAGCTGGATAAGCCCAGCTCATTCTGGAGCAAGGAAGGCAGGATGGAGGTGGGTCCAACCAGGCAGCACCAGGAATGAATCATTTCACAGAGACCCCCCCAAGTACAGTTCTGACAGGATTTTTGTGCTTGATGCTGATCTCATGGGGCAAAATGTTCTGGAGAACAACAAGCAGGACCATGGCTGGCAGGTCCTCTGTAGACCTTCTGGGAAGACATCCTTGAGATAAAGATATCACCAGGGCAAATTCACCCTCCTTGCTACCTTTTGGTAACAACCTGTCCAGGGATAATCACTTCTAATACTGTTTTTTCTGGGTTTGGGGGGTTTTATTTATGGATGGGGAGAAACAGGTGGATTTTATCACTGTTGAACCTTCACTTGTGGATTTTATCACTGTTGAAGCTTCACTTGTGGATTTTATCACTGTTGAAGGGGGTACACTAACCAGGTGTTCAACTTCCCTGTAATCAGATGCAGCCTCTCAAGATTTCTTGGTCCTTCTATCTCCTTCTGAAACCTTGAACATGTTTACTAAGCTCTCTATCACCTGATATTTGTACAAATGGAAATTATGACCTTCATTCCCATTTCCTTATGACTCATCTCAAAAGCATATAAAATAGCAGAAGTGTCTTGGAAAAAGGGTAAAAATTGTATATTGTAGTGGTTTTTTATGACCTAGACTCTGACATCTCTTAATCTGTGGCTAAAAGCTTTCTTTTTGCTTTTTCTCCTCTTCCTTATTATCTAGTTTTTCCAGGATGGCGAGAGATGAAAGAGATCTTACGATAGAAACCACTGATTTTGTGCACAGGCAGGTGAAACTCAAGCAGCGAGGAACTGATGATGGACTGGAACTCATTAGCATGAAAATCCTCAGGTGCCTTATAAAGCTTCTCCTCTGAGTCTGCTGAAGTGATAACTTCACTGGAAGAGATTTTTCTGAATAGGAATGGCCAGCCAGGGACTCTTGGTTTGATTGGATTGCAGTGAAGCTTCCCATCACACCTGAAACACAAAAAAAAAACATTTGTGAGGAGACCAAGGCAGGAGATTGTGTTGCAGCTTGGAATTTGCCCAGCATGAGAGGCAGGTGAAGGTGAGCCACAAGCTGAAAATGGGCAGTGTAGCAGCTAGAAGGAAGTGAGGGACTTGTCTGGGCAGGCTGAGGAACCCAAAATGATGCAGAACAAGTGGGAAAAGGAAAGCTTAAGGTAGGTCTTGGGTAGGTAACTGGGATGGCATTGCCTCTTCCCCTCCAGAGGGGAGGAAAGCTGCTAGGTCTCCATGCACAAAGCTTGGAAGCCATGTGAAGATGGGTTTTGTTTGCCCCCATGAGCACAGAAATGCTCCAGGAAGACTTTCATATTGAGGGCTGTTGATCCATTCTTGGAGTACCCAGACTTCACCTCCTCCTGTCATTACATAGTTCCTGTGACCATTTCTTCCACCCCTGTCTCTCCTGTTACACATTTTCCTGTCTGGAGACCTGGTTTCACTGGGACAGGTGTCCTTTTGGACAAAGGCAGGTGTCTCCTGGCCAGTTCCTGGTGCAATGGGCACAACAGCCAGCTGGCAGCTCATCCCATCTCCCTGTGGTGTTTCCATCCAGACCCCCAGTTCTCTCTTTGACATCTAACATCCACTCAGGTTCAGGATTCTGCCAAGATTCAAGCATATTTGTGCCTCTTGGTCTTTAGGGAAGATATATCTCTTTTATTCAGTTGGCCTTTGCTGACACTGAGGTCAGAGCACCTGTTTTTGGTGACACTGATCCTGCTCCACGTGCTTGCAGAATCAAAGTGCTGTGCATGTGTGAGTGTGAAGGAGGTGAGAGGCCACATTTCTTCAGCAGGATCTTTGGAACCTTGTAAAGGTGGAGGAGAACAGGTCTGCCCTGCACCCAGACTCACCCAAAACGTGCACAAACACCAGCTCTGCACTGGGGACAAAGCCCAGGGGATGAGCCCAGGCAGGGCAGCACAATGCACTCTCCCCTCTCATCTAACCCCAGCTCCAAGTGTCCCCCTTATGACCCTCATTCCCAGCACACCCCAAAAAATGCTGTTCTGCCACAGCTGCTCACACAAGGAGGACTAAGCCAGGAGGGTTCCTGCCTGCTGGGTGGCACAGACCCCCTCCTGTGCCATTTTACAGAAGGCTTTTGTTCTGGCTGTGCTATTCCAGAAACTGTCAGTCCCCATTAGCAGGCATGAGGGGATGCTCAGCACTGCTCACACCATGTCCTGCACCGTGAGTGCCTTTGGCTTCAGACCCGACAAGCGGGCCAAGCACCTCGAGTCTCCTGCCCTCCAGATTTTTCTTGGCACAAGCCTTTCCTTTTCAGGGAAAAATAGCCCATGGGCTTTTTATCACACCAACAGGCCTTGCTCCATCCCCCATGACTCTGGCTCTTCTGTGACTGCAGCAGCGTTTAATTTCCAAGGCAATTTAGTTTTAGGCAAAAAGCAATCTCAGCACCCCTGCCTGCTGCCACTTGCCTGCAGCATCCCACATCAGCTGCTGGAGGGAAAACTTAGCTGGGACCCCTGGGGAAGGCACACAGGCCAGGAACTGCAGGAAGTCGAGGTGTTTGATGTCTGCTTTATTTATTTATGTAGCAGTCACCGTCTCCTCGAGCATCCCTTTCCAGCGAGGACTGATAAGCTGCTCCCAGCTCCTGCTTGCCCACCCCTGCTGGCTCCATTTTCTGCCAGGCTCTATCTCGTTAGCATGCACCAAAAAGCCCCCACTCACATCCCTGCTGGGCTGCCCTCCCTGCCCTGCCTCCAAAACACGGCTGGCGTGCCATGGAAACGGCCGAGCTGCCGGGCTCGGCAGAGTGTGCAAGGGAGAGGGATGAGGGATGGCTCCAGAGATGCCCTGGGTAGCCACAAGACAGAAATGCACCTTTAGAATTAAATTCCCCACTGCCCTTCTCACAGCTGAGCTAAGTATGGTGTGGTGTACAAAGCAATTTAAATAAGTTTAATTAAATCAGCTTGCTTGCGTGGTGCTGGTTTGCAGCTGAAAGTCAGCAATTCACATCTGAAGCTGCAGCAGGGTGACTGAGGGTGACTGAGGGCTGAGTCCAACAGGCCCCATCCTTGGATCTCCTTCTGCATCATGGGTGGGAGCAAATCCTTGACATGGGCTCTGCAGTGAACCTCTCCTTGTGGGTGCAGCTCACTCCCAGGTGTGCCCAGCTCCTGCCCTGCCACACTCTCCTGCCCACTGCAGCTCACAGTGCCCTTGGTTCCCCCATGGCTCCAATCCACACCAAAGCCTCATCATTCTGCCAGGGTCTGGGTGTCACCAGTGGTGTGCAGTGTCCAGGCAGAGCTCTGCCAGGCTGCTCCTGCATCCCACATCTGCAGCACTCCATACTGCCGTGCCCCCGCTCTTCCCCTCCTCCTCCCAGCACGCTGCAGCTGAGCAGCCAGGGGAGAGGCACACTGCTGGGGAGGATCATTTCTAGGAGGGGTTTGGTACAGCTTCCCATCACAGCAGCAGGCTCAGTGTGCCGTGAGCTGAGGAGCAGGGAAAGCAGTTTATCCAGTGGTACCTGGCAGGGAGGAGGATGCCATCACCCAGGCAACAGCTTTGTTTGCTTCCAAATACCAACCAGGCAAGTTATGGCAGAGCCTTTCCTATGGGCCAGGCCAACACCGAGGGGACATTTGTTATCATGCATGGACTGGCCTCTTCTGGGGATGCTGGATCTCCAGAAACACCCTCTGGTCACTGAATTAACAGCAGCCCTCTTGTGTAATCAGCAGCTGCTGGCTGCAGACACAAGCCCTGCACTGGCAGCAGCTGGGCTTCCACCCCAGCTCGGCCACCAGCTGCTGCTGGACCCTGGGCAAGCAGCCCCACTTTCACAGTGCCTGGGAGCAGTGTTGGGCAGGGCTGGAGAGGGCACAGCTCCTCCACAGGGAGCTATAATTAATATCAGGAAGCTGCTGGCTGCTCTGGCAATCCCGAGCTCTCCACGTAGTGCCTGTGCCATTCAAATCCCTCCTGCTTTGTGAAGCGTATTTATTATTATCTTTATTAATTACATACTGCAGTGCACTTAAAATAGGGAGGAGGGGGAAGGAATGGCCAGTACTTTCCCACCATGGAAAAGCAAAATGCTACATTTTGTACTTGTTGAAAGTAAAAAATCTCTCATTTCATGGAGTGTGAGATGCATTACTAATTGCACAATTATTTTGTTCCGTGGCACTCGCAAAACAGAACTTGGAGTGCTTTCAGCAAATTCTGGTGTTGAGGAAATAATGACTTGGGTTTTGAAAAAAAGTACTAAATTACATGCTCTTCCTTTATGACAGTTATTTCTTGTGTTTCTAGGATATTTCTGCCCTAACCCTTCTCAAGATGTAAGGAGCAAATCTTTGCTGCATTACCAATGTGCCAGAGCCAGTGTGGATGCTGAGGAGAGGAAGGGGCTGAGCAGGGACTGCTCCCTGCCCACCTCCCACCACCCCAGGCTGCAGCTGAGCCCCTCTCTGACAGGGGTCAGGCTGCAGGGGTCACTTGCTTCCCCCTGAAGGATGTCTCATGAAGGCCAGATGACACCTTACATGCAAAATTCATCCTGTGCCCTACAGAAGTGCTGACAGACATCAGGAATGCAAACATGCTCCTGTCCCGGGGGGCAGAGCGGGGTGAGGGAGGTGCTCCAGCTGCCCAGCACAAAGCTTGAGCAGTGGAACAGAGAAGGACAATGTGTGTTTGCACTCAGTCAGAGGGACGGGGTGGAGCTGGAACAGGACAGATGAGTTCCTCTCACAAGGTGTGCACAGACTGCAATGTGCAAATGCTCCCAGGGAGGTGGATTGTGCAGATCTTTAAATTTTGAGGCCCTAAAAACTCTCCTGAGGTGAGAGGTGTGTTAACCCCACCTCTGCAGTGCTGGGCTGCTGTGTGTCCTCCCTTCCATGGCTGCTCTGTGTGAGCCCAGCCTGCATGGTGTCCCACCATATCTTGTCAAGGCAAACTCTATTTAATAAACTGTAAAACTAATGACATTGAAAATAGCTCTGGGGACTTCTTTCCTGTGTGTTCCTCCCTCACCATCCTCCCACCACACACAAAAATCCAGCTGTTGGCCAGCCTCAGGTCTCTCTCCCAGCTCTGCCCTGGGCTGAGGATGTGCCTGGCAGCAAGCAGGAGCAGCACAGACGAGCGAGAGCAATCTCACGCAGCTCAGCAGGTAAGCACAGATGTTTGGAAAACTAACCTCTTCAAGATGAGGAGAAAAATAAGTCTATTTCAGTGAGATTGATCTGCTGGCACCAACAGAGCAATCAGCTGGACTTCTAGGAGAGCAGCAACAAACAGCAAATTAGAAGGTGCCAGCCCGCTGAGAGTTCAGGCAAATTAGAAAGCAGAATGTGCCTCTCAGCAGTGCTGGCTGGGCTTAGCCAACTCCTTGTGGCTCTGCAAGGCAGCCTCTGGCTCTGCTGTGGTGGCCAGTAGCCATGTGCCAAGGTGAGGGAGCCAATGGCCATGGTGCACTCAGTGGGGACATTGCACTGACAGCGGCCACCTTCAGGCCAAGCTGTTCCTCCTGCCAGCCAAAACTTTGATTTCCTGTCAATTAGCCGTATTCTTGAGCAATTTCTGCTTCTCTTTGAAGACTTGGAAATACAGCTACAAGCAGCAAAGTGTCAGCACCTGGTGTGCAGCAGGAGCACCGGGCTCGCTCTGCAGGGCAGTGTGGCCAGCGGGAGCACGAGCAGTGGATCTCCCTCCTGCTACAGCCCCTAGATCAGGATTTTCCTAAATTCCCCCCAATCCCATCTAACTCTGCTGTTTCTGAGTCTCTCTCTTCTCCTGCCAGCCACACAGTGCTGTCTGGGCAGCTGAAGAGGGGTGAGTTGTGTTCAGAGTCAATCATTCCCATGGGAGGGCAGGGGGGTCAATCGGCTCAAGCTGCCTTCACAGTGAGCCTCTGATGACAGATGCTTCCACCAAGGCACAATATTTCAGGAGCTGTTGTTTAGCTGCACTAAGGAGCATCTGAGCACCCCACAGAAGCTCTGGCTTTATCCCTAAATGCTGACCTAATGTCTACTTTAAATTCCGATCCCTTGGGAATGGTAGTGCCATGTTTTCCTCTGTCGAACCTGAAATGGCTCCAAATGAGATGGACAATTAAGCATCTCTGCTAATGCCCTCAGAATAAAAAATCCCAGGTTATAACAGCAGAGAAGCACATCACCAAGGAGTGCAGATTGACAGTCAAATTCTGCTCAGGTAAAGGCAGTTACAGCTGTGGTTTTGTCTTTCTCTGAAGCCAAAGAATTTAAAATAAATGTTTGTCCTTGGTTCTAAGGAGACAAAATTTCACCTGACATTTTTGAATTCAGTTCAATGAAGTTCACTTTCATTCCTTTCCCAATTCCTGTTGAATAAAGGCAAACACTTTCCATTTTCTTGTGCCACTTCTACCACAGAAAATAATGCTTCTTTTTGACTGAAATGCCTGGAAGGACTTGAGCTACCCCTGAAAATTACTGCAATGCTGGGTGTGCAAGACAGGCCAAGTGAAGAGTGTGCTAACAAAGCAGAGGAGGGAGAATGCTTTCAAGTGCTTTATAATTGCTAAGATTTTTTTTTAATCCTGTTTACATTTAACTTTGCACATTAAGCTCATAACCATGGTGTTCAACCAGGTGCAGCAGCATATACAAAATCTTATCAAGAGGAGCAAATGAAGAAGATGGGAAGATCTGGGATGGATAAGGAGGAACATTGAGATGGAATTAGCACCTGCTGATTTTCATCCTTTCTAACAATATATTGCTTGTCAAGAAACTTGAAGGGGACCAACTTCTGTCAGTTAACAATGCACTTGAGAGAAATAATTGGAATGGAAAATGCAATGGCTCACAGCAATCTCCAGAATCTCCTGGCTCCTTGGCTTTCTATCCAGTGAGCACTGCCTTGCTGCAGCTTGGCATCCTTCAAGGTCCCTCCTGCTGTTCTCCTCCCCTTGTTTTGCTAATTGCAGTGTTTTTTTTTTACAAACCTTAAATACAAAAAGGGTCTTGAGTGGTTCTGGCTGGATTGAACTATTGTGTCAGCAGCTTTTCAGCCCTGCCAGGAATGCTCAGAATAAAAGATTTAGATTTTAACCAGGTAGCTATTAGAATGGAAACAAGGATTCAACTGATTACTGCTCTCCCTTTAGCAAGTCTCTCACACTGGTGCTTCAATATTATCAACCTCTTCATATTACTGGATATAGAAATGAAAGTTAAGTGGCATCAGCCTTAAAGAGGGACACAAGTCCCAGACACAGTGGAAAGTGACTTGTTAAGATCACTCAGAAAGAAAAATAAGTGCAAAATCAGAAATTTAATCTTCACCTTGAAATTGTTTAAATTCTTATTGCTGCCAGAGGAATAGAAGAAGTGCAGAGAAGAACAATGGATATACTTCAGGGTTTATATTTCTGTGACTTTTCTGTGGTCAATAGGGGCTGGGCTGGACTGCATCCTGCACCTTACCTCTTATTACATGAGAGGCCTCCTTGCATCCCAGCACCTTTGAAAGGGAGCCAAGGTGCCAAATCACCAGCTGAACCCAGGGCTGAACCTGGGCTAAAATCTCCTGTCAGGCATCCAGTGAAACCCCCAACCTCAGGCAGCTGGAGGCAGATGAGTTATACTCAGTCAACTGAAGGATCCCACAATCCCACTGGCAAGGATGCTGAGCATCCCTGGGGCAGCCTGAATGCATCATCCTGCTCCCAGCAAAACCCTGGAGCCCCTCAGGCTGGGAAAAGATGCTGGGAAAAAGCAGCTGGACCCCATTCCCCTGCAACACCACACCTGCAAGCCCAGACCTGAGACAGCTCAGGCTCCCCATGAGCACCTGAAAAATCGAAATTCAGTTCAGCAGAAGCCCAGCAGCCCAGCCAGCCTGAGCCTGCTCAGCACTGGGATCTTTTCCTTAATGTAAGAAAACATTTTCTGCAGGAAACAGAGGAATGAGAACTTTTTTCTGAGATCTGTCATCTCTCTCTGCCACCTTTAGCTCAGTGTTAGCGTGGAGCTGCCAGGGGGACTCTGACCTTTATGGGAAATATAAAAATCATTGAGGCTTTCATATTGTTTAATATTCCTCATTGATTAGTTTCCATCTCCCTGAAGGCAAGTGGATTTGACTTAGAGCCAGAGCTCAGCAGTACCCAGTGCTGTGGGTGGTATTGAGCTTTCAAAGGAGAGAAAGCTGACAAAATAAAACTCAGAGAATGACTTTCAAAAGTAAGGACAAGAAAATTAATAACTTTCAGAGTGGATGTCTTTTTTCCTGACCTGGACTAAAATCTCACTACCATTTGCATAAAGCTTTAACTCCCAGAGACAGTCAAACATTGACAGCTTATTTCAGCTCCAAACCATGGAACTCATTTGTTGCAGATACAGAAACATTATATGGGCCTGGTTTTAATTTTTTTGTGCCAAAAACTGGTTGCATTTGCTATGTCCACCCCAGAGCAGGCTTGTGGGTGCCCCAGCCCTGTGTCCTCGCTGATGATCTGGGGCACAAATCTCCCACCTCACCTGTTCTTGTCAACAGAACTTCCAAGTCCAGCCTCAAGCAGGCAGGAGGAGGAAGAGCTGCCTGTTCAGGTGGCACAGGCAGAGCAGCTGCCAGGAAAAAGGCCAGGAGAAACAGGGCACAGAGCTCAGGGTGGTGCTGTTTGCACTGACTGGAGGCCAGTGCAGCCCCCACAAGGATTTCCTGCTTCTCCAGACCCAGAGCATCCAACCTTGCATAAATCCATCCCCGTGCCAGACAAGCTGAGTGAAGCAGAGCTGCTGAGTAAGGAAGGGACCTGTTGAAAAGCCTGTTTAATTGCCTTGAAACTTGTTTTGAGGGACCATAGGCAGTAATCTCCCTTCTAATAAAACAGCCAAGAATAGCCATGTCTGGGCAGCTCTTGCTACTTGATTAATCTCATCTCAGCTCTGGCTGCTTTCTCCCAAAGCTTCTTCCACAAAGCCCTGACTCGCCTCATTCCACTGAGTCATCCACAGCACAGATCCCTCTGCTCCCAGGCTGTTTCTTCAGGCTCATTATATTTTTAAAGCCTGGGCTGGTTCTCTTCCTCCTTCTGTGTCCAGACAAGTAAATGTTGGGATCTGCTTCATGAAGCCAGGTTTCACATGGCCTGCCAGGAATCCCAGTAACATCCTCCAACAGGGACTGGTGTTCTGCACATCCCAGGCCATGCTGGCCATGCCACAGCTTTTGGCATCAGCAGAGGAGCAGTCAGTGGGAGGAACACACCACTCTCTTCTGCCCAGTCATTCCCTCCCTGGTCCCAAGATTTCAGGATCTCTGGCATTTTCAAATGCTCGTTACAATTCTCCCCTGTTTGCTTTAGGGTATTTGTGCCATCCTATATCAGCTCAGGTGAGGTCATTGTAACAATAGCAGTAGATAATGAAGAAATAATGAGCATTAAGAACTACCTTCAAATTAATCACAGTTTTATTTCTCTATTTCTAGGTACAACATCGCACCTCCAGGCTCCCTTATCTTTCTGGGTGCACCTGGAACTGTGAAAGCTTTAAACTTGCAAATCCAAAGCTTTAACAGGGTAAACTGTTTTGCTTCAAACTCTCCAGTATGGCAATTAAAAAAAAAAAAAAAAGAAGAAGAAGAAAAATCATGTTCTATATTTGGCATTTGGATTTGTTGGGTGTGCAGGAGAGGAAGGTTTGGGGGAGCTTATAGATTTGTACAGGAGCTGAAAAGCTTCTGCCTGCTTAGCAGCCTTCATTGCACCTTCATTGCAGAAAGGAGAGAGCTGCTTCTGTTCTTGGCAGTGTGAGCCCCAGCACTGACCCCATGCCTGCTGAATGGTTCTGCTGCAATGTGGACACTGGGCATGGAATTCCCCCAGTTCTACTCAATTCCTTTAAAAATTGCCTTTTCAGCATCTCTTTTCCCATCTGAGAATAAAACTTGCCTTCCTCCTACTGCAGTTATTTGTGGGAGCTTTATAAAGTGTCCAGGAAGGAGAACCATTTTCCCCCTTCAGTCCTTGACCCGTCAAAATTCTAGAAAAAAATAGATTTAATCACTTTCCTAAAAAAACAACAGTGGTGTCAGTGTGTCTGGGTTACAACAGGATGTTGTAACCCCTCAGTCTGATCTGGGACCCAGGAACCAAGAATGGGATTGTCACAGCATTTGTGGTATGTCACACCTGACTCCTCAAGGCTGAATTTTTGCCAAGGATCTTGCAGGATCTCCAAGCTTATAAAAAGTATGTGTGCTACACAGTCCGTCTTTTAGCTATTTGTAGCAAATTTGGGACTGCACATGAGAAAAAGGAAAGCCACAGCAGCAATTCACTGACCCATGAATAAAACTTGATGAGGAGATGCCTCCACTCAGTCCTGACCCCTTTTTCCATTTACACCACTCTCCCCAAAGTAGCTGGTGGCTGGTTGTGAGCAGTGAGCAAATCTGTGCAGGGGACAGAACTCAGGTGAACCTGCATTTAATGTGAGTGAGAAACCCTAACATGAGAGGTTAAACCCTCTATTTATTCCAATATCTTTTGGAATTCAAGAGCAGGTAAAGGTACCAGTGAAGTCAGATCCATTTCCCATCTTTTTTTGGGGGGAAGAAAAGACAAGGCATCCATGTGCTTTCTGCAGGTTCACAAATCCAGGAGCCAGAGAGTTTCCAGTCTGGTCATATTTATTGTCTTTCCAGACTTGACTTTCACAGCACTCCCCAGTTTGGGCTCATTTTTCAGTGTTTGGGGCTGGCTGGCAGGTTTTCAGTTTCCATCAGTGGAGTAAGGAGGATGTTTACCCCCAGGTTCCCGGGGGTGTTCAGAAGAGCCAGGGGAAGCCTGGAGGAGGGAATGAGACAGAGGTGTCTCTGCAGCGGAGACAATGAAGAGGGACAGCTGTGCCACAATCCTGCCCTACCTGCTGCTTTTCAGTAATCACCCAACTGGGCTGGATTTTCCCCCCTCTCTCCTTTCTTGCTATTAAGATTTATGTGCAGGAAGGTGCCCAGCTGTGTCTGAGCACAATAAACCTCTCGTGGCTGCTAAAAACCGGCGAGCTGCTCTCCCCTCTTGTTAGCAGTCAGGAAGATGGAAGGAAGTGGGAGGAATCCAGAGAGTGAGGTTTTCTAATGCCTCACTCTTCACTACCAAACCCAGAGCTATTTATGGTGCAATTATCACCGCAGACAGACTCCTTTATCATCCAGCCAATATTCTGGGTAGAAATCCTATTGCAGCCCAGCCACTCCATACATCATCGGGGCTCGGGCAATGGCCAGGTGAAGAGGTTTGCTTGCAGGAAACATATCTGCCAGACACTGCTGGGCCCTGGCAGCCCTGCTCACCCTCTGTTTATGGCCAGGGAGGAGGCTGTGCCCTCCTGCCCTTCCAGCAGAGCCCAGTGCGCTGGGAGCAGGTGAGAACAGTGGAGGGTTGTTCTGCACAGCGATGCCAACGGGGGATTCTCCTGTTGGGGCATGATGGATGGGTTTTACCAGGAGCACAAACAGCAGCGAGACTTCTGGACTGAGCACGGCTCGGGAAGCAGTGGAGGGAGAGGGGCGGCAGGGAAGTGACAGGAGGTGAGTTTTGAATCCTCTGTGGTTTCATAAACGAGTCACAAGGCAGGGAGGGGAGTGAAGCACCTTACACCCTGGGCATGTCTCTGAAGAGCACTTCCCAGGGTGTCTGTGTGTCCCCACAGCTCTGGGACACACCCTCCTCACCTCCTGCCTGTCTCTATTGCCTGAGTCAATGCTGCAGGAATTGTCCCCCAGGACTCACCTTGGGTGGACAGCACAGCTCCACCAGCTGAAATTTGGATTTCCTTTTTCCTCTTCCCAGAATTCCTTTTACTCTGGAGAGGAAACTGCCCCATTCTCCTTAGTCTGTGCTGGAATCCCTCATGAAGTTCAGCTGCACTTCTCCACGGGGCTCAAGGGTCTTGGAGCAATCTCCCACTGAGCCTGTTCCTGTGGCTGGTTTGGGACAAGACCAGAGAAAACTGGATGAGACCAGTGAAGTGAGGTTTCCTCTTTAATACCCATCTTGAAAAAGACTGTGGTGTAGATTCTCTGCTAACAAGGGCTGAGCATCCCCTTCCCCTCCCCACTGGAAGATTCATTTCTTTCATCCGTTTCATTTCTCATATTCACAGACCTTGCCAGGACCTCGATATATCTGGAAGCCTCTTCCCCTGTGTCAAACGTGGGTGGTACTGGGCAGCTGCTGGTGGGAACCAGCAGGAACACACACAAGGCTGCTGAGTCACAGAGCCTGATTTTCCTGGAGAATCAGACTAAACTCCCACCCACATCACTGTTCCCTCTGCCAGGGCAGAGCTGGGATGTGCCCTGGTCTCTGCTCCATCATCTCCCCTTTATCTTTCATTGCACAGAGCTGGGATCTATTCATTACAGAATGAGCCTCAATACTTACAAAGAGTGAAATTCTTGAGGCACAGGAGGTAAAATAACCATCACTCACACTGCCTGTTTACCTTCTAATTGTCACTGACTTCTGCCTTTTCACATTCATGGTGCTTGAAAAGGGAAGAATAGATCTAGGCAATGTAATTTAATACACCAAACATACCAGCTTAATTGCAATCCCCATAAGCCAGACACACAAAACTCTAAACAAATTCGATTAATTTATTTCAATTTGCACAAGTCTTCCTCTCAGACTGTAATTAATGGAGGAAAAAAATAAGGTAAACACAGCCCAGCTGAGAGAGCTGTCCTTGCTAAAAGTCACATTTTATTTTAATAATGCTGTATTTATATAAGTTCCACACCTTTAACAAGTTTCCCATTTCCTCGATATTTAATCAGTCCTGCAAATATTTTGCCTGGGCTCAAAAGGTTTTGTGAAATCAGGAATCAGCAGGGAGAGCCCGAATCACCAAGGGGCACTTGGGGTGGATGTGGCTGTGGGCAGAGACTCAGGGGGCAATCCCTGCTCCAGGTGCTCCCCGGGGGCTGAAAGGTGATCCTCAATCAGGTGGTGTGGCAGGCAGCCCCTCCTTACTGTCCCAAATCCAGAGCTTCCCAGTTGCAGGCTGGTAGTGTTTCTGGATCTGAGGGGTGTAAATGGCTTTGGAAAAGCCTTTGCAGAAAGGTTGTCCTTGTAAATCAGAATATTAATTGTGTGAATTACCAACCGTCATGTTCAGGCAGCCCCACCTGATGCATCATCCCAGATCTCCTGCTGGGATCAGGGCTTGGCTTTGCACAGTTCCCATGTGCAGCACAGCCAGGGAATGCCAGAGCAGCACCTCCAAAATGCTCTGCACAGGAGACAAAGGCATTTGTCCAGCTGCCACTTGATCTCTGCCCTGGGTCACCTTCAGCACATGCCCGTGATCACCACGCTCTGCTCCGTACAGGAGATTTCACCCCTCATGCAGCCTGCCCAGAGGGAGGGACAGCACAATCACAGGATCCCAAACATTGTCATGGTGTGATCTTTGGGGTTGTCCTGTGCAGGGCCAGGAGCTGGACTCAGTGTTCCTTGTGAGTCCCTTCCAACTCAGGATATTCAGTGTTTCTATGATTCTACCGCTTCTCCAGGTGAATAGGCAGGTCCCACTCCAACTGCTCCAGCAGTCACCTTTTTTTCATCACTTGTCATTTTCCAGCTTTGAATACATCCCGTGGGTGAGTTTCTTGAAAGAGACAGCACATCTGTCTTCATTGCTTTCCTTTGCTTTTTTTTTTTTCTTCTGAAAAAGCAGGAACAATATGACCCATCTTTCATTGCACCAACTGGCATTGCTAAAGGGTGGAAAAAATTAGGTGCTGGTTTTTTTTCCTTTTTCTTCCCACCTTCATTAACTTTAACATGTTCTGTGCTCCTCTTCCAGCATGAACGTAGCATTGCTAGAGAAGAACATTTTAGCTCGAACAATCTTTTGTTGATTTTCTGCTCTCTCAAGTACCGGCTGGTCTAATTAGTTTGGAAATGCACCATTTGTTAAAGAAAGATGAGGCATAGTCTGACACCTGCTGTATTAATTTTTTACCTCTTTATCTAATTGCTTGCCCACACTGTTGGGTGAGGGAAGTTGTCACCCATGTCTCCATGGGAAGGTGTTGAACAGAAAGGCAGGAAATGATGCTGCTGGGGAGGAGGTCACATTTTGGGGTGATGGAAGCGGAGCCAGTGCTAGCATTGCTTTATACCTCCCCACAGATGGAAAACCAGGTGCAGGAACATCCCATCACCCAGAGAGGAAGGCTGGGTGGGGTGGGTAGGGGGCCCATTTGCAGAGTGACTACCAGGGACCTCGTTGTGCGACCCTGGGCAGCACATTTCCTCTTCCCACCCCACTTCCTGCCTGTAAAACCCTGAGTAGCATTACATAAAGTCCAGAAATCATTACTAGATGTTGTTGGGATGCACAGGGGAGGAATTCAGGTCCTCAGGTAGCAGGTAAATGGCAGTGGCCTGGCAGCCAGGACCTCCTGTGCTGCAGGTGCCTGGTTCCTCCTGGGCCCTGACTGCCATCAGGAGCCCACACAGAGACAGACCCATCTGCCCCTGGCTCTGGTGCTGGTTTGGGGCTGAGGCTCACATGCAGTCCCCTCTGCCACACAGACTTGTGTGGCAAGGCTGGGAGGGAGGCAGCATGGGAATTGCCAGGCCTTTGCTGACCCATCCCAGCTGCTCAGTGAAACAGCTGCTCATGCCAGTGGGCTGAGAGATGCCTGGGCTGCCTTCAGAAGGGGCTGTGGAATGCTGTTCTGTGCCAGATGTGTGCTGGGACAAGGGGTTGCTTCACCTCCCACTTCCAAGCTGAGGCCGTGCCCAGCAGGATGGCTGGAATATCACAGAATCACAGAATCACGGGGTTGGAAAAGGCCTTCAAGGTCATCGAGTCCAACCCAGCCCTTAACAAAACCATGGCACTGAGTGCCACATCCAGTCTTTTCTTAAACACATCCAGGAGTGGTGACTCCACCACCTCCCTGGGCAGATCATTCCAGTACTTTATCACTTTCCATAAAGAACTTTTTCCTGATATCCTACCTATATTTCCTTTGGTGCAGCTTGAGACTGTCCTCTGTTCTGTCAGTTGCTGCCTGGAGAAAGGTCACCTCTGAGTCTCCTTTTCTCCAGGCTAAACAACCCCAACTCCCTCAGCTGTTCCTCACAGGGTTTGTGTTCCCAGCCCCTCACCAGCCTCGTTGCCTCCTCTGGATATCATCATCCTTCCCAAACTGAGGGCCCAGAACTGGACACAGCACTCAGGTGTGGCCTCAGCAGTGCTGAGTACAGGGGAAGAATGAGCTCCCTACTGCTGGCCACACCATTCCTGATCCAGGCCAGGGACCATTGGCCTTCTTGGCCACCAGGGCACACTGCTGGCTCGTGTTTGGCTGTCACCAGCACCCCCAGGTCCCCTTCTGCCTGAGCACTGATGATGGGGAGCAGGACACCCCCAAACGCCCCAGTGCCCTGCTCCAGTCCCAAGAGAGCAAACTGGCTGGAGTGGGGAGAGGAGCCTGCAGCACAGACCTGGCTGGGGAGCTGGAGGTGGATCAAAGTGACCTGCACAGGTCCCCAGCCCTCCTGTGCTGATGGAGAGCACAGCCTGCCGGGGGCCAGGGCTGGGAGTAGGGCTGATTGTGGGGCTGAGGGAGAGAAAAGCCAAGGCTCTGGCAACAGCTGATGCTGCACATCCCTTCCGTGCCTTCCTCCTCGCCCACACTCAGCCTCTTCCTGACACCTAGTGGGAGCAGGGCAACACGGCAAAGGGATCCTTGTCAGCTCCAGACTCCCGGGCACACGCCAGCCACAGGTTGGGCACAAGGCCTGGGCTGCCAGAGCCACCAAAAGAGCTGGCACCAGCCATAGCTCACAGCTGGGCTTCATCAGGGCACAGCTGCTTCTGTAGAGCATTGCTGGGGGGGAATTCAAGGTATAATTCCTCATGGAAACAGTTATTAATGGGTTAGCAGGGATACTGCTCTGAGGCATGGGATCTGTTTAGGGTTATCTGCCATCTCAGACCTCTTGAGCCCTCTCCCTCTCTTGCTGAAGCTGTTCCATGTCCCCAGGAAAGGTGCACAGCACAGCTGGGCAGTTCCCTTCTTGTCCTTGATTTTGGATGGCACCTTTGGGAAGCAGAGGGAAGAGGTGAGATGGGAGCAAGAGACAGGTGAGAGCTGCCCCAGGAGGACATCACCTTCCATCCAGGACCACCCTCTCATGCAGCCCATGCACATCTCCCTGGATCATCTCCCATCCCTGATGCCAAAAGCTAACCTACTCCCAGCTCCCAGGCCTCTGCCCATGGCTGCAAAGGCAGGACAGGGACAGATGCTGGCCACAGCATTTGGGGACATTGCCTCCAGGGTCATCCCACACTGGTCAGCATCTCTACTGGACTGATCTCCCATCCCATCCTTGCCCACAGCCTTTAGCTGCAATGACAGGCAGGAGCTCATTCCTCCTGTCTTGTTCCACACACATTCTGCAAGCAAAACCACTTTTTTTCTTCCCCTTGTTGCCATCTGCAGTTGCTGGACTGTGATCACTGTGCCTAGCTTGCTGTCTGAAGGCCAGGGTGTCACCTCTCCACATGTCCCCAGATCTCCCTAGGGATGCCCAAGCACTTTTATTAATGAGCAGATAAAAGTTAAACACCAGCAAGAGAACAACAACAACAAAGGTCTTTATTTCAATGACCTGAAAGAAAATATAATTCCAAGAGCAAAGATAGTAATAAAAACCACAAAGGTGCTCCAAGCAAACTGGAGCGATTTGCACAGATCCCTTCCCAAAGCAGCCGGGCTGAGGTGGCTCTGGTCCCTGGCTCCTCCCCAGTGTGACAGGGTGCAGAGCCACACTTCTCCCTGCACGCCCCCCATGCCAACCCCTTGCTGGAGGGACCCACAGGGACCTCTCAACCCTGAGGAAATGGCAGCTCAGGAGGTAGGTGAGTGGCTTGGGGTGGGGATGTCACTGGGTGAGCCCACACTGGCCATGGGGAAAAGAAAGGCACTTCCTGAACTTTAGTGTCATCCTGCCCTGGGACTGCAAAGTATCCCTTCATCACCTACCCCAGCCCATGCCAGTGTGACATCCCAGGGATGTGGTTCCTTGGGAGTTGTGGTGCTCCTGGGCCAGCACCACAGCTCAAAGGTCAAGCAGCAAATCCAGCTCTGAGCTGCCCTGTGCTCACAGAGGTTCCTGGGGAGCAAGCCCTCAGTTCCTGACTGTCGCTCCAGGGAGGCACTTTGATGGACAGGAGGGACAGGGACTTCTCACTCCTGGAGACACAAGGACAGGGAAAGGTGGTGGCCCTGAGCAGGGACCTCTCTGGAGCTATACCCAGCCTCCCACCCCAGGCTCAGCCCAGCAATACCTGCAGGTAAGGATCACTGTCCTGATTTTCTGTCCCACACACACATCCAACAGCTCTCTGAGGGCGTGTGATGCCTTTGAGAAATGCAGGGATAAAATTCCAGAAGCAATGTTAATCCAATAACTAAGTGGATGTCACTCCTAGAATTGAACCCAAAGCCACTGAAATTATGGATGAAAGACAAAAATCCCAAATCTTCAGGATTTCCATGGAGGCCTGGTCTTTCCAGAGAGTCTTTGCCCTGTATCTAGAGACAAGCACTGACTCCCCCTGGATCCCCTTGACTTCACTGTGCTTTTTTGGGGATCCTGAACTATTCTGGGTCCCAAGTGCAAGGGCCCAGCCTCAGCTGAGATCCTGATTTCTCCTGAGAAGGCAGAAAGTCCACAAGAAACACAGAACAGGGGGAAATTCCATTAGTCAAGGAGCAGAAAGTCACACAACAAAACTTCCAGATTAAACTTCCCTTGTGCTGTCAGCTCCTCCCAGCCCCCAGATCCAACCCTTTAACCTGAACTCAGCCAGGGTCAGCAACAGTAGGGGGAAAAGCACCAAAGCTGTCAAAATCCCCTCTTCAGAGCACTGGAGCCTGCAGTGAGGGGAGTGGCTGGTGGCAGTGTCCAGGGGATGTCTGGACCTGAGAGCATTCAAAGAGAACCATCTCCTCACCACGTGGCCATGGAGGTGGTTAGGAGCAAGACCATGAGTTTCAGATTGTTTAATTTAACCTTTCCTCTTGCTCAAACACAAACTAAGTCAAAGTTGTAAGCAGTGGCAGAGCAATCAGATCCCAAGGCTGGGGGACACCACTGGAATTTCTCTGTTTCCCCAGTGCCACCTCTCCCCAGCTTCTAAATTTCCTGCATGAATCAGGATCATCTACCAAATTATCTACTAAATTATCCTTCGAAGTGGAAGAACCAAAACGGAGGCAATCCCTGCACTCAGTCCTCTCCCTAAAGAGAACCCTCCTCAGCACAGAAGCCACTCAGCAAGCGATTTTGGTTCTGGAGACACAAGCCAGCTCTGCGTGCCACTATCCCCTTTGGTGGCACAGCAGTGGCACCAGGCAGCTCGCGGAGGTGGCACGGACGGCACAGCCGGGCACAGCGCGCCCAGCTCATCGCTGAGGTCACGTTTCTGGGGCTTGGGGCGGCTCAAACCACACACAAACCGTGGAAGCAACGCACAGAGAAAGCCGAGGGTGGAGGGGAGCCCGAGGGAGGGCAGAGCGGGCTCAGACGCGGCCCCGGGGGTGCCGGAGGTGGTGGGGAGGGGGCTGCTGCAGCAGGGCCGTGAGGATGTGCTGCAGCTGCGACAGGCGGGCACGCAGCGATGTGCAGGAGAACAGGTTCAGCTGGTAGGATGGGTCCAGGGGCAGGATGGAGATGAGCCACCAGCACCACGTCGGGCCGTCTGCTGAAGCCTGGAGAGGAGAGAGGGAGAGACCCCCACGTCAGGGCAGGGGTGCCCTGCAGGCAGCATCGCCGATGGGAAACTCCTGTCAGGACAGCAACGCCAGCTTTGGCCAAGGTACTCATCTGAACAGCCCTTTCGTCATCCAAGCTCAAAACTGCTGGACAAACTAATTTAATTTCCAGGCAAGCATTCCCCAGGGAGCCTCCAGACACAGATGTAGCTGGTAAAAAGTCTATACTAAAGAGACAATGAAATATCTCGTGCATTTCCTTGTTTAAGCCAGTGCTTTTTGTAAACACAGGCAAAATCCTGCATGGCCAATGTTTTTGGAACACTGGCCATCAGTTGAAGAGGTGAGGTGCAGGCCAGGAGGGCGAAGCTGTTGGGCACTGCTTTTGTAAAGTGGGTGTTTTATAACCTGAGGCAAACTAAGAAGGAAAACCTTGGTTCAGCTGAAGGAGGCTGAGTGTTTTGTAACTCCTGAGCACATCATTAACATGACTGCTGGCCAGGACAGCATTAGCCTGGGACAAGCCAGCAAGAGTATATTTGCAATGATCCAGACAGGAAACACTTTCTTAAAGGAGTGAAAATTAGATTTTGAGATTTTTTTTCTCCTACAGAATCTGAATTTGTCAGAGCAGTATAATAAGCAAATTGAATCCTGTCCTCTTAGCTCTTCACCTCTGCCCAGCTGTGGCTGTCTCAAAGGATCACAGTGAGAAAGGAGACTGCAGACTCAACAAGCTGCAGGGGCAGAGCTTGCCTCTTTACCAATTTGTTTGGTTTCTTTTTCCCAAAGTGTTTTCAAACACAGAGTTCAGTCTCTGAGTTCTCATTTAGAAAAAGACCCTGCGAAAGATTTCAGAACTCAGTGCTCAGTTTCCAGTTTAAAACCATAAAGAAACATCATGCAGCTTTACAAGCCCTACCAACTCTCTGAATGAGATGCCGTAACAGGGATGAAAAACTGGATTTGTTTTGTTCATTCTGGGGAGAAGCTGAGTAGGGAAGCAGGGTGGTTAGTGCAGGAACAGCGCTGCTCAGAGGCTCTCTTGGTACTCTGTTTGGTGCATCCCTTCCCTCTGGGCATTACCTGGATGTCCTCTTCCTTCTCTGGCAGCGATCCATGCTGCATCAGAATGTGCCTGGAGGTGAGGTCTCCGTGCTCACAGAACCGCTGGGCCAGGCGATAGGTGCTCTCGTGCAGGCACTGCAGCTCCTGCAGCTCCTCCCCGGACACCTGAACGGAGGCGAGAGGGACACAGGTGTCCATGGGGAGGATCTGCCCCACTGCAGCCCAGGATTTTGCCCAGCCCTGCCCTCACCTTCCTGTCCTCCAGGTACTCGATGTCAGCGGTGTGGTAGCCGTCCCTGTGCCCGCGGCTGAGCACCCGGAACCGCTGCCGGCCGATGGTGTCCACCAAGGAGCGCCCGTCCGCCAGCAGCTCCACCTGACGGATCTCCAGCATGCAGCCATAGTCAGCAAAGCTGCAGGGACACAGAAAACAGGGGCTGAGCTGGGGTAATGGGTAGCAAGAGAGCTGCTTCTCCTAAAGGTACCATCTCCAAAGCAGGAAAAGGCCCAGGAACAAGATGTCTGGGCAGGGGCAAATTCAGAGATTCAAGCAGGTCTCCCCACGGTGCTCATTAAGAGGAGCTGGAGGTCACAGCCAGAGAACCATGGAGCTCAGAGACATCCTGAGTCAGAAGCTGTTCAAGAATGTTGTATTTAACAGCCACCTCATTCTTTGATTCCATTTCACTCTGCAGTGTGGGGAATGCACCACCTCCCTGCTGATTTCATCTGCAAGATGGCACTGACAGGAAATCTCTCTGACTTACTCAATATTTTAGATATTTGAGGCTGAGGCAGAGAGGGGCAAATCAGCTGGGGCAGGAGCCCAGGAGCTCACCTTTTCCCATTCTCAAATATGCACATGCCAAACCTCCTGGTGCCGCTCTCCTGGCACCGCCGGATCATCAGGCGGTACCGAGGCTCGAAGATGTGCAGAGGGCAGGGGATGCCAGGGAAGGACATTGTGCACACAAAGATGGGGATGTTCTTGGTCAGGCTGAGGGACAGAAGGAGAAACCACTGTGATGCCTCTCCAAGCAAATCCCATCCCAATGGCTCTGCATCAGCTGCTCCCCCAAACCAGGGGTGTCCTTCACCACAAGAAGTGATGTCCAGTGCAGAGCAACACTAAAGTTCCACTTGGCTCACCAAGAGACCACAGACAGATTCTGCCCACAAAACAGCTCCTTGCAAAGATTGTCCCTCACCCCCAAGTGCCCCATAGGGCATTCCACACCCATCCAGCACTGCTGCAATGTGGTCCTGGAGGTGGGACAGACATCATTTGAGCAGAACTAAGCCAGAGCAATGGTATGGGGTGTGGACAGCCCTCTCAGAGTGCCTCCCAATCCCCATGTGCACACACACACACAGGAGCAGTCCCTGCTTACTTGGAGAGCTCTGCCATCTCTGCCCGGTGCAGCTCCCGGCGCTCAGCCAGCTGTGTGGGGAAGGTGGCCAGCATGATGTCCTGCAGCAGCACCGTGGGGCTGTACCTCCCAGCCTTCAGGTACTGAAAGGAATTAGACACAAAAATAGGTTGGAGAAGAGCAGGGAGGAAGCCCTGGATCCCTGCTGGACTCTGAATCACGCTCACTTTTATTGGAACTGAAGGTAATTTTAGACCAGAGAAAGTCAAGGATAAAATCTATTGGGAGATGTTGAGCCATTGAGCAGGATGGGATGTCAGCTCCACCGAGACCTCCAGACACAGCTCAGAGCCAGGGCCCGTCCAACACAGCGTCCTGTCTCTGACAGTGATGCAGTCCTTGTATGACAACCTAATTTCCCTGATGGTCTCATCTGAATCCCTTTTCATTAAAGATTAAATCAAATCTCCAGGCTAGCAGGTTTTCCATCCATTTCCATTTTTTAAAGCAATTAGCATTTGCTTCTCTCTCTCTCTCTCTCTCTTCTCCTGTTTACAATCTCACTAAATCACTGTGGCATCTTGTGGAAATTAATCTCTTGGTCTTAATTATCAACTGTCTGGTCATTCCCATGTGAGTGGAGCTGACATCGCCGTGCCAGGGAGCTGCTAATGTAAGAGCACTGCACCTTCCCACCCCAGCCCTGGGCAGGCAGCCAGCAGCTGGAGCTGCCTCCCAGCTCTCCCTCAGGCTCCATCCCGTGGGACTCGTGCCCTCACCTCTCTCAGGCTCTGCTTGCAGAGGGGGCAGTTGGGCCGGTGGTCCAGGCAGCGTTCGAGGCACTCTTTGCAGAAGGTGTGACCACAGGGCGTCGTCACCGGCTCAAAAAACATCCTGCAAAGGATGATCAGAGTCAATGGATTGCAGAGAGCAGCAAAGGGAAAGGAGCACAGATAAGTCTGCCAGAGAGAGACTTTAATTAGCCCTTTAATTAGAAAGTCTGGGCTCAGACTGCTGGGCTTGCATAATGAGATGAGAACTGTTCCAGGCCTGAGCTCTGCTCCCCCTCTCTGCAGGGTCTCCATGGAATCCCAGCAGACCCCATCAGTACACACATGGCACCCCTTGGTCCTGCCAGGGCTGTGGTTCCCCAGACACCCCCAGTGGTGTGTAATCCAAAGGAAAGTGCTTCCTTTTCCCCTGCTCCAGGAGCAGAGCCAGCAGCAAGCACTCAAATTGCTCACAGGTAGCTCCAGGACCAGAAATGAAATTAAGGTCTCAAGAAAGCCCTGACTCGTCCTAAACATGGTTTTCTTCTTTCAGAAGAGACCCAAATTCACATAATTCAGATCAGATGCAGCCTCAATCTCTCTCCCCCGTGCACAGACCTGGAAAAAGCTGTCGTGCAGGACCTTGAGTGACTTGCACATCTGGCAGTGCAACACCCACCCAGCTCTCTGCCAGCAGCCACTTGCACAACTGCTCCATGTCCTGGGACACACCAGCAATAACAGCCCTGTTTCAGCATGCCCTGTGGCACTGCAACACCAGCCCCTCCCCAGCCCGGAGCTGGCAGACAAATACAGGCTCTACCCCATTCCCTTCTCCACCTGCACCAGGAAAAGAGCTCAGAAATGTTCCCTCTAGGTCTGCAATATCCCGATCATGGAGGGAA
This sequence comes from Cyanistes caeruleus, assembly GCF_971803275.1. Taxonomy (NCBI): domain Eukaryota; kingdom Metazoa; phylum Chordata; class Aves; order Passeriformes; family Paridae; genus Cyanistes; species Cyanistes caeruleus. The sequence goes on along the minus strand of NC_141715.1, from coordinate 5,626,220 downwards.
TTTCCCTGGGCAACACCTTCCTGCCCCAGCCTGCAGGTACAAAGGGCAACCACTACTTTTGGTCTTTGACCCCCACTGAACATCCCCACCTCCACAGCTGTGTCCCTGGGGACAGCCCCAGTGATGCTGCACCCTGAGACAGGGTGATCTGTGCTCCTGCAGGAGCTCCATGCCCCTGCCTTTCCCTCTTATCTCTACCAAAACCTACATCTCAGCAGTACTCAGGACTGAGCTTGCTGTTAAGATGTGTAGAAAGGCGCACACCACTGAAGAAAACCCAGCAGGTTCTAATTCTTCATCCTAAAAACTCTCCTGTTGGAGAACTCACCGTATGCAGAGGGAGCACTCCAAGTCAGATATGCTCAGTGACTCCCTGAGGCATGGCTGGGTACACTTTGCTGCTGCTGTTTCTTCCTCTTTATCTATAGTGGCAGAAGAGAAGACAAATCAAATTTTAATATAGAAAATTAATCTTTGCTTTCTGACCTCGTTCTGAGACATAACTGCCCCACAAAGTGCTTTCAAAGTGTCAAAGGAAAACAAAACCACTAAGAAATGCAACATAAACCCCTCTATTAATCCATCCATGTTCATCCATAGCTGGTGTGTCAGTGGGTCTCATGATGCTTGGCAGAGGAAGGTGGTACCTCCTCCTTTTAGAGGCAGGGAAACTGAGGCACTGGGCAGCAAAGTGGCCCAAAAGCTCCAGGATGGAAGTCTCTGGAGACCTGCCATGAGCCATCACTGCTTTATGCAAACCCAGGTATGTGGCAGCCACCTGGCTGGATGGCAAGTTAATGCTGATGGAGGTGCTGCTTCCCCAGCTCATGGCATGTCCTGTCCCCCACATGGAAATTTAAACCAAAACCCACCTAAACCCATGGGAACCAAAGAAAGCCTCTCCCTGACTCCACATGGGGAGCAAGTGATGACTGGCTTCAGCAAGAGCTTATCACCAAGCTGGAGCCAAAGGTTTGGTGTAAGTTCACCAGCTCAACACAGGAAGATCAGGTGGATCCTCCTCACGTGCATGAGAAGCAGCAAATGTCCTGGCCAGAGCTGCCCCATCACATGCCCCTGGGATATTTGTTTGTTGAGCTGGACACAGTGCAAACACCAAGTTTTCAGTGGCCAAAATGGATCTCAAACAAGTATTTTGCATGACACAACCTCGTTGAAAACATTTGTGGTACCTTTGATGACACTCACCCAACAACCACTGGCCCTGACTCTCTGCCAAAGTCTCCGGTTCTTGCCGTTGTCCCGGCTGGGAAAGGGTGGCTGTGCCCTGGCTGTGCTCAGACCCAACATCCCCTTGGCCATCTGCCAGCTCTCCCTCCTGATCCTAGGCACAGCAAGATGAAATTGAGCCCAAACCCTCTTCTCCCTCTGAATGCACAGTCCCATCTGTGCCACCAAGCCCGATGGCACCAGGAGGTCTCCCCGTGTACATTAACAGCTGACATCTGCAGGACAGCAAGAGCATGGCCTTCAGACATTGCTGCCCATCACATGTTAAAACATGGGTTCACTCTGGCCAAACATACCATCTGCTCTTTAGGTGTATCTGAGCCCATCTTCTGAATTCACTCTTCTCTCCAAACCTTCTAAGTTTGTTTATAGAAGGCAAAGAAGAAAATACAAGCTTCCCTTATCAACTGCTAATGGTCTGAACTATTCTCAAATGTGGTTTTTAGATGAAAAAAAAGTTTAAGATTTTTTTTCCCCCCTGAATGTAGTGAGATGAACAGAAGGAGAAAGTCTCCTCTGTTTCCCAAGTCCCCACAGCATCAGCCCTGATGGTACCTGCAGATTTTCATCCCAGCACACAACCAGGTAAGCGTGGCTGCATGTCCTGCACAACCTTCCCTTATCACACCCCCATTCCCAACAGGCAGGTCCCAGAGGGACATTAAACCTCCTTGCAGACTCAGATATTGCAGGCTCTTACCTGAGCTTGTGTGGAAGATGGGAGCACTGGGCTCCCTCCATCAGGCTGGGAACCAGCTGAGCTCAGGTGAGCATCACCCAGCTGTGCAGCTGTGCAAGGCTGAGGAGCATCGGCTTCCATGACGATCTGCAAGGACAAAGCAGGAGTTAAGGGATGCTAGGAGGAAAAAGCAAGGAGGTGAGAGGGCTGCCAGGCTCCCTCTTTTTCCCCAAAGCACCCTTCTGCCCAGGACATGTCTGTGCTGGCTGAGCACTCTGTTGAGTCCTTCAGAGGACAAGGACATCCCCCTGTGTGATGAGAGCACAGGAACATGGCAGAGCCCACCCACCTTCTCCATCTCCCTCCGAGCTGGCTGGAAATGGGGACTGAGCGTCAGGCAGTGTTCCCACGCCAGCAGGGCTTCGGCTCTCTGCCCCATCTCCAGGAGCACCTTCCCTTTCCTGAAGAAGGCCTGCAGAGCAGAATAAACATGTGGTGACTATGAGACAGTGACCAGCTGAGCTTGTGCCCCTTCAGCTCCTCTGCCAGCCCCAAGGGAATGTCCCTTTGCCTCCTGCCTGCTCCCACCCCAAGCCAAAGCACCCAGACATGTCACTGCTCCCCTGATTAGATCTGCCTAAAAAAGCCAGGACTCTCCAAAGCGCAGCAATTGCAAAAGCCAAGCCTAGGGAGAGTTGAAGAAGGAGTAAAAGATGGACATGGTGCCAGACTTCTCCTGTGAGAGCAACACAGCACCTGCCACTTTGATTAGCAACACAATGGGTCTGTCAAGTGCAATTCTGAGCAGGATGGAGACTCAAGGAGAGGGGGAAATTGCTCCTGTGCAGTAAGTTTTGGTTCCAGTCGATGTGGCCTTCACTCACCTCGTGCTCTCCAGGCTCAGCCCTGCACACGGCATCCAGGTCCTCCAGTGCCTGTGGATACTGCCCCAGGGCCAGCAAGGCCTCTGCCCGGCACAGCCGCAGGGAGCTGGAGTCCAGGGCTGGAAAGAGAAATGTGGGCACCCCTGAGATGAGCCCTGGTGAGGCAGTGGGGCTGGATGAGGCTGGGGAGAGGCCACCCCAGTGGGACAGTCCCTGTGCCACTGCCTCACACTGAGCACAGCCTGGTCCTTCAGTGCTCTTCATCAGGACACACTGGCTTTGTAAGCCTCTGCAAGGAAGTTATTTCCCCTAAATACTCAGTTTTAAATTGTTTGAGGCTCTTTCCTTTGTTTTTTTTTCACCCATCTTCCCTAAACACCCTCAGCCAAGAGGCCCCACCACTGCCTCAGGGCTCAGCCATGCTGGGATCTGGGCTTTCATCCATCTCTTTGGGATGCAGCAGAAAGGCTCTACCATACACGTAGTCCTTACAGGGCTGTGGCCACAGCAGGCTCTGTGGAGTGACTCACCCAGCAGAGTCACAATAACACGTTACCAAACAGGACTGCAGTGCTGGATACCTGAATTCCCAGACCCACCTGGCTGTCACTGCTCTCCTGGGGCAGATGAGAAACCAAGGCAAGAATCTGCCTGCACCACATGACTTGGGGTTTCCAAGTATGAAAAAAGGCTGAGATTTCCCAAAACTGAGGAAGAGAACTGAGGACCCAGCTCCTTGTCAGCAACATGTCACTGATGGGACATCAGGGTGCTGGGGGGGCACAGGTCTCACAGACTTTGCTAATCATGACACCAATCATTACATGCTCCTGCCTTTTCCTAAAAAATTGGCAGTGAGATCCTCTTCTTTCCTGTGGAAAACCACATAAAGAGCTTTCTTCCTATCAGGAAGAGCCCACACTAGTGGAGTAACCAGGTGTGGTAATGTTTGTAGGTTTGAAATACAGAGATGCCCAGATCCACCCCGTTATATCACAGCTCATGGAGGTGACCTACATCCAGTGCAGTGCTGGTGCTCCAGCTCAAGTAACAGGTCTGTGCATCTAGCCCTGCATCCTCCCAGCTCTGGGCATCAGCTCAAAGCTGCTGAGGGTTGGGGACTTGTTGCTCCCTGGTCCATTTGGGGAGGCCTCCAGCATCATGCAGGTCCTCCCATTGGATCCCAGCTCCCTGTGGGATGATGGTAGATCCAGCACAGGTTACACGTGGTGGCCCTGCAGGATACTGGCATTGAGGCCAGCCTTGTATCATAAATTAAGGCACCATTTTCAGACACTGCTGCTGCATTTGCTGTGGGCAACCTCACCTTGCTGAAGGGCCAGGAGCTCTGTCAGGGGCAAGCTGGGTCCATGGGCCTGGCTGGCAGCTGATCAGCAGTCATCAGGAAACATCACTGTTAATGATGTCTCTCCTGCACTTCCAAAGCCAGCAGCATTTCCTCCTGGCCCGGTTCAAACACGGTGCTGATGCAGCTCTGCCAGCAACCTGCAGGTCAGGACCGGCAGCTCCATGACAGGCGGGTGCAGGGAGCATCTGCCCATTTCCCTGCCTGCCTCTGCTGTCACCCTGCCCAGGCACCCACCACTTCTTATCACACAGGAGGAAACTCTGCCATGGCTGTGGCCTCCTCGTCCCTGTGCTCAGCACAGAGCACAGCAAGACTTTGCTCCCTGCCTGATGTCACCCTAACCCAGAGGGCAGCACCGCCAGGCACAGCCACTCCTGCACCAGAGCTGGTATTATAAAGGAGAACAAACTCCCAGGGAGCAGGTGTTGCTCTGCTGCACCGCTCAGCATGGCCACTCCTGCAACAAAAGCTGCACTGGCCATGCTGAGCAGTGCAGCAGATCAACACCTGCTCCCTGGGAGTTTGTTCTCCTTTATAATATCAGCCAATATTAGAGCTGAAGTCGGGAAGCATGGCAACTTGCTGCCCCATCCCACAAGCACCCATCCAGAGATTAAATATCCCAGCCCTTACAAGGAGTAGAGATGTACAAATAGGTACAAAGTATAGAGTCTTATTTTCCATGTGGGCAAACCCATTCAAACATTCGCACAGCCCAGCAATAAAGTGACTGATTTGGCAAAAAAAAAAACCCCACCCCAGATGTGTAAAACAGAGCAATGAATTCTGCATTTCCCTGCTGCTGCAGCTATTTTTTATCTATGATATCATTACACACCAGGGCCATCAGCCAGCTGGCAGCCTCAGAGACTCGCCAGCCTCCACGCTCCAGGCATGTCAGAGGGCCTCCTGTGCTACGCATTACAGCACATTTTTCTGTTGTTCACTCAGAAAGAATGAAGATAAAAAGTTTACAGTTTCTTTCCACCCAAGCAAAGTGAGCTGCTCTACAGTGGGGGCTGAGCTGGGCACCGCAAACTGGCCTATCACACCACTCTGAAGCACAAATAAAACATCCCCATGGGTCAAACATTTATCAGTGGTTCCGTTTCAAAGTGAAAGGCAGCCGGTAAAAAACTGTGCAGCTGAAAGCTGGCTGCAGGAGTTGGAAAACACATCCTGAAAGCACCACCCACGTGGCTGAGCCTGGCAGCCCCAGCAAGCACAGATTCACTGGAGCTGGGGCTGGGACTGCAATTTCCTTGTTGCCCTCAGCCAGACTTTCCTGTCTTTCGGGGAACAGAACGTGCAGGGAAGAGTGAGGACACAGTTTGCAATGTTTCCTCTTTATACTAACAAAGGGTTTTTAAATGAATGTGTAATTGTACACCCCAATCAGGCAAAAAGCCTGGCAAATGAGCACTAGAGAAGTGTGCGTGTGCCTTTGCTCTGAAGAAGGGTGTGCAGGGAGAGACGGATGCCTCTGGAGGTTGCATAAAAGGACCTGTTTTCTGCTGCCAACACCAGGATGGACCGGTTCGCTCAGCCCTTCGTTTCCAGGCTTACCCTGAACCTCTGGCACTTGCCTCGCAGCAGGCGATGAATAAGAGCCTGCGCTGCGGGAGGAGAGCTCAGCGCTGTCATAGAAACGCCGCGGAGAAAGGAAATTCTGCCTCCGTCTCCCCAACCCCCTGCTCCAGACGCATTGTATAACCCCTTTTATTTAAGTATTACTTTCCAAGAAATCCACTTACAGCCACACATGAAAGCAGATCAAACCCTACCCCCCCGATCCCGGCCCTGCAGGGAGATGTCTGGCCAGAGGCGGCTGCAGAAGGAGCCGGGCCGGGCGCTGACCCGCACGGTGGGGCTGCCACAGGAGCTCGGCCAAGGCTGTGTCCTCGCCAGGCTCTGGCCCTGGGGGAGAGGACGTGTCCATCCCCGACTGGACAAGTCCCAGCGACTTTTACATAACAGCCGCCCCCTGGGCAGAGCTCTTCTCCCGACCCTGCAACGCTGCCGGGCTGGCAGACGGGACTGACTGCGCTGCCCTGTCCCCTCCTGTGCCAGCTCGTGGCCCATGGGACACCGGCGGCGGGCCCGGGCAGCTCCCAGCACCTCGGCATCTCCACGGATATGGCAGAAATGCCCAGCAGCTGCCTTCTCCCTTCCCATCCCCATCCCCACCAGCCCTGCTTTACACCACTTCCAGCTTCCCACGTTTTCCAGCTCCGGACCGTGCAGGCTTGGAGCGCCCTGAGCTGCAGGGACGCGGTGACCTACATTGGCACCCACATCGCTACTCACCTGCCGCAACAGCCCGGCATCCCGTGCATCCCCGTCTCTCGGCCTGCTGGGCTGGCCCCTCGCCCCCCGCGGCACCACCCGCAGCCCCAGCCCCCGAGCCCGGTGGTCCTTACCCAGCTCGACCCCTCTCTGCGCCATCCTCAGCGCCTCCCGCGCGTCCCCGCGGGCGAGGCGCTCCCGGGCGCGCTCCGCCAGCCCGGCCAGCCGCCGCTCCCGCGGCACGCATCGCTCCAGGATCCCGCACAGCACCACGCTGCACCTCGCCGCCCCGACACCCAGCAGCTCCAGCCGCTCCTGGCACAGCGGGCAGCGGGACGGCCCGGCCCCGCCGAGGCACGGCTTGCAGAAGGAGTGACCGCAGGACGCGGTCACCGGCTCCCAGAGGAGCAGGCGGCAGCAGGGGCAGCGCAGCAGGTCCAGCCCGAGGGGCTGCCCGGAGGGGCTCTCCCCGGGGCCCGGGGAGCTCGGGCTGGAGGGGCCGCTCATGGCGACACTCGGGGGAGCCGTCCCTAGGGCCGGCGGTGTCCGCGCATTGCCCCGCGCATTGCCCCGCGCATTGCCCCGCGCATTGCCCCGCGCATTGCCCCGCGCATTGCCCCGCGCATTGCCCCGCGCCGCTCCCGGCCCGGCGGAGGCTGCGGCTGCGGGCCCGGCCCGGCCCGGCCCGCCGCAGGGACCCCGGGCAGGGCCGGTGGCGGGGCTGCCCCGACCGCCATTGGCCGCCCGCGCCGCCCCGCCCCGGCCGCGTTTCGTAACGGAGCCCGCGGGAACGGGGGGCGGTGTGCGGGGAGCGGGGAGCGGGGATCCGTGTGCGGGAACGGGGGGCGGTGTGCGGGGAGCGGGGAGCGGGGATCCGTGTGCGGGAACGGGGGGCGGTGTGCGGGGAGCGGGGAGCGGGGATCCGTGTGCGGGAACGGGGAGCGGTGTGCAGGGATGGGGGGCGGTGTGCGGGGATGGGGGGCGGTGTGCGGGGCGTGCCGCCCCCCAAGCCGGGATGCAGGAGTGCTGGGGGCCTCCGCTGCCGATCCTCCCGCAGCCGGGGATGTTGCGGCGCTCCGGGGCAGCGCACACCGGCTCTGAAGCCGTGCGCTGGGCGGAGGAGAGCTCTGCAGCACATGGGCACGGGGTGCCAGGGGGTCCTGAGCACCCTGAAGCAGGACCAAGATGCAGAATGCTGGGGGTGTTTCGGGGTGCCCCAGAGTGGGACCAGGATAATTTGGAGCCGCCCACGGTGCTGCCTGGGGTATCCGGGGTGCTGTGGAGCAGGGCCGGGGTGCAAGGCCTGGGGGACACAATGTGCTCTGTGATGGACAGAAGGGTGGGATGCTCCAGAGAGGGTGGCACGGGATACCTGGGGTGCCTCAGCTGTCTGAGGCTCTCCAGAGTGCGAGTCGAGTGCTGGCTGTGGTGCTCCGGAGCAGGGCAGGCTGGTGAGGCTGGGTTGCCCCAGATGCCTCTTTGCATTACCCTCCATGCAAACCCATCGTGTTTGGGGACAAAGGGGCACTCTCCAAAGTACACGGGAAACTGCACCCCCCTCAGATGCTCTATTTGCCCAGAACTGGATAAATTCAGACCTTGTATGTGGACAATCCCCACTCACAGACCCCCGGATGGGCTCGGTTTCACAAGGGAGATGCATCCCCTCAGCACACAGCAAAAAGTCAGCAGCTCTTGCACAGCAGGTGCTGAGAAAAACAACTGAAATCTGGCAGCTCTGGAGCTTAGTAGATCAGAATTTATATAAGGATGATGCACATTCCCCAAGGGCTCATTTGTGTGTCCCCAAAAACAATCCAAACCCATGCACACACTGGCAGGGCTGCTCAGGGAGAGAGATCACCAGCAGGACCTCAGTGCTGGTGAAACCCATGCCCCACTGAGGCACTGAGGGAGTGGCTGATGGAGGTTTGGGCTGTGGAGCAGGTTTTGTTTCCAAATCTATTGCAATTATATTAAAGAGCTCATGAATGGTTTTAAAAGCTCAACAACCAAGCACTTTATGTGGGCTTGATAGACTTTATTGCTTTCTCCGTTATCTTTTTAAGAGATCCCTCCAAACTGGAGAAATCTCAGGTGACATTTGGTAACATTGCCCTGAAAAGCTGAGCATAGCATTAAGGACAGTGGTCACCCTGGGAGCATTGGAGTCTGTCTGGGACTCTGCCCAGCAGAGGAATTTTCCATGTCCCCATCTGCAGGGTCATTCTTTAGTTCCCCCCTCCCACCCCCCTGCCTCATAGGACCTTGCACATCCCTTCCCCCAGCAGCTCTCACATGGGCGTTTCTCAGGTGGACGAAGCTCATTCACACCAGACACTCTCCTTTCATGGTTTAGCTCTCACCATGGCTCGTTTTTCCACCAAAACCTGCCTATTGACTAAAAAAATAATTGCCACCAGGGAGGCCTCACCAGTTTTGCCTCCAGTTTACCCCTCAAGAAGGGCACGTTCCTGGCTCATGAGCCATGAAATGAGGGTGATTTTAGCTACCACAGCCAGCGTTGCAGCAAAGTGCACAATTAGCTGTTTGTGTGGCTCAGCCTGGGAGCAGCAGCCCTTTGCCAGGGGCAGCTGCTGTCAGGTGAGGAGTGCAGCATCTTTCATCACCCCAGCCAGTTCCCCTGGGAGACATCCAGGGGATGTTCACCCAGGACCTGCCTTGTTCTTTCCCTCACCTCCTGATTCACTCCACAGCCATGTGTGGGCTCTCCAGCGCCTCACAAGCAGAGCAAATGCTTTGCATAATACAGTTTAAAATCAATCAAGCACGACACACGAGGCCATCGCAAACCAGGCTTCATTAGCACCAGTGTGCAAGAACATTTTGTTTTCTTCAATCCATCCAGAGCTGAGCTGGTTCAGAATTCCGAATGCTTTCTCTTGTCACTGCCCTGTTTGTGCTGACTCAGTACATAACTGCAAAAGGAAAAAAAAAAAAAAAAAGCTTTAAATGCTTAATGCTAACCATTCTTCTGGCCAGATGAGAACTTCACATCTTGCATAACAGAGAACAGATCACACTGTGTGCAGAAACTATTCGCAAAGGACAACAGGATATTTTTTTTTTTCCCAGTCTAGAGGTGGGAAATATCCCAGGGTCAGTGCAGGGTGAGGAGTTCCAGGTGTTCCTGCAGCTCCTCCTCTGGCTCCCATCCACACGTCCTTGTGCTTCGGCTCCAGCACAGCTTCATTAATGTGGTCCAGACTGCTGACAGCCCAGCATGGTGATCAGGGATTTCACACCAGCTTGTGTTTGCTCATTTTTAGTGTATAAATATTTGTTGCAAGCATTGACACTTGTTTTTGACACATTAGGGTTTAAGGAGTGGCTCTGAGGTGGCAGCACCTTCCCCAGTGTCACTTTTTTTGTTCAGAGAGGAGGCCTGCGTGCTCCTTAGGGTGTCTTCAAAGGCACCACAAGCACTTGTAAACAGGAACATTCATCCTGAATGTCACAACCCCTTTTCCACACTGCTATCCCTGCTCTACCCACCAGCTTCCTCCAGCACCATCAGACCTGAAAATCCTGCTGCACAGAGGTGAAACAAGTTCTCCCATTTCTAAACCTGCAGAAGGAGGAAAGTGTCAGAATCCCAGCCGAGGAGGGGGAATGTTGTTGTCAGCAAGGGCCACACTGGGCTCACAGTGGCATGTCCAAGTGCCAGGCAGAGTGTTCAGGCTCAGGCAAAGAGGCTCAGCACCTGTGCAGCCACACTTGTGTCCCAGCAGTGCTGCACCTGGATCCTGGCTGTCTGCAAGCCTTGAGAGTTGGCCTAAGGAATTACTTTTACACCTCAGTACGTGCATATAACATGCAGGGATTTATTTGCATCATCCTCCCTTCCCCCCCCACCCAAGCCTGTCAACAACTACATCAGCTTCCTGGAATTTTTTCCTTTCTTTCTTTACGTGACAGTATTTCTAGATCCAGGATGTTTTTAAACCACTGGGTTTCCCCGTTTTCCACATGTGGTTCAAAGCCTTTCCTGGGAAGTGGAGCAAAAAGGAAGCAGGTGGTGTGGGAGACTTTGTCCTGAGCTCATCTTTTATTACCTGCACCTTTGCTGTCAGGTCTCTGTGTGCAGTTAGGGGAGCTGCTGCAGGCCTGGTTTTCTCTTGGCAGAGGCAGGCAGATTGCCACAGTGCTCCCTGAGATTTGAGATTCGAGTTCTGTTCTGTGCTGACCAGACACTGGGCAGGAAGCAATCATAAATTACATGGTATTGTTCCCAAGTCCTGATACTCTGCTGCTTGAGTGCTCAGAGAGGTCCTGACACTCAGTACAGAGGATCAGATGTAAACAGGGTTGGGGAATTAATAAGACTTTAATACTTTTTCCTTCTGAGTCATACAGGCTTTGCCTGAGGCAGCATCATTCCTAGAGAAATGAGTTGACTTTCACATGGATTGGTGGGACAGAGAGCTTCAAAGTAACATTATCTCATTGTTCATGTAAGTAAGCTTATGCCTGAACTCCTGGGAACTGGAGAATCCCAGCTGGAGATTGGTATCTGGCTCATTTTAGTCTCTCAGCCAAACATCTTGGCAAAGAAGTTGGCAGAACATTATCGCTCAGTCTTGGAAGGAAGTCCCACATAAAATAGATGGAGATGTCTTTTTCCACAGCATGGACAGTCATGTACAAACCACATCCCCCTGTGGAGAGAATACAAAAACAGATCAGAGCTGTCCCTGGGATGGGTGACAAGACCATGGGCTGTGGTGCAGAGTGCTGCAAGCTTGCCTTGATGCCTTGCAATTGTTTTATTGGTATTTCTGTTGAAGCTGAAGATGCTCCATCTATAGGAGATCCCAAGGAGGAGCCCAAAGTCAGTGGGGCTTGTTCAGCACCACCTAAACCCATGGATAACATAACAAAGTGATTAAAGGAGGAAAAGTCATAATAAGCCAACTCCCTGAGGACACCTTTCATTGCAGCAAGGTCCACCACTTCCCAGAAGATTGGTGTCCTGGGGGAGCTGCATCCTGGTGGGCCAGACCTGCAGGTCCCATCACCCTGGATGGGGAGAGCAGAGTCTAACCAGCCTTTATTGCAGGGTCAGACAGAAGCTGCCACCTTCACAGGCTGCTGTGTGTCCGTGTGGCTGGGGGTGACACCGTGGTGGCCCATCACTGCACTGGGGACTCACCAGCTGCCCTGCCCCACTCCCCCACCAGCTCCAGTGGCCTTGGCTCCTTGCTTCAGCAAGAAGCGAGTACGTGCTGCCTCCCTCATTTCTTCCTTTTTCCACTTTTCCTGTGTAGCTCCCACCCACCTGACAGAGATGCCAGCAGGGCTGGCGGGCACCCAGCGCTGCCTTTTCGCTTTGCCAGAGGAGGCTGCAGTTGGCAGAGCCTGCTGTGCAGGGATGCCTCTGGGCTGTCAGGCCAGATCCAGGGTCTGACTTCCTCATCCTCTGCCCTGGTCCTTATTGCTTCAGCTCCAGCATCTCCACCACCACTGTGTGTCCTTCTTGGTGAGGACAGAAGAGCTCTCGCAAAGCCAGTGGCTCAAATTCCATCCAAAAGCTGTGTCTGACCACATGAAGAATGAAGCACCTTGACGTCTTGGGGAGAAATGCAGAGGGCTGCTAAGGGTCTCCCTGCAGTTCCCTTCCCCTCAGGCAGACAGAATGAAGCCCTCAACACATCCTGGGCTGGATTTCAGGCAGGATGAGCAGGCCTGTCTCTCTACCAGTTATAAATAGCTGCCTGTGGGCTCCTGGCCTGTTCGCAGCAGTGGTGGTCCGGGCAAAGCTTTCTGCTCGAGGAGCAGACAAGTATTTCTGTCTGTGCCTTTTTGTTCCAGAGGCTGGCTCGCCTCCACCTCTGCTGCACTTTGAACAGCAGGTGAATCATGTTTGGGTAAGCCAGTCATCGCCCCGCCGCCAGCTCCTCCTTTCATAACACACAGACGTCACGGCTTCTAAAGAGGTCAAGTTGTTAGTACTCGGAACATTTGTCACCCAGAAACCTGTCCTGGTGGATCTGCCAGAGCAAATTGAAGGTTTTCCTTCTCCAGAAGCCTGGCACCATTCCACTGTGGGTTTTAGGAAGGTGTTGCAGCGAGGTTTGAGGAGTAAAGAGCCTGCTCTTCTCTTCTGAAAGAACAAATGCAGAATCCTAGAGAGGTCTGCAGGGCAGAGGAAGGTGCTGGGAAAGATGTGTATCTTTAGCATCATTTTTATGAAGATTAACCCCAAGAATAAAGCTCTGCTAAAACTTTTAGCTGCTAATTAACATAGCAAATATTCTTAATTCATAGATATTTGGAAAGTTGTAGAAGGATGCAGCAGAGTGAGGAGCAAGTCTGAGTGCTGTGCAGGAATCAGGAGCAGGGATTTCACCTTCCAAAACACCCTTCACTTGTATAACTCCAGTTCCATTGGGGTTTTGCTTTTCTTCTTATTCAGCTCAAAAAAAGAAGAGTGGTTTCATAGGAAACCTCTGCCCAGTACTCTGCAGAGATTAGCAGATCATAAGCAGGGCTGCAGGAATCAGCTTTTCTGGGAAAGTCAGGATTTTTAACTGTTTCCATTTTTTAGAGGAATGAAAAAGCAGCTTGAAATTTTCCATGAAGAAGGTCACTTGGGAACAGAGGAAAGATTTCTTTTTGATCTCTACCTTAGAGAGCCTTGTTTCCCTAGTAGGACACTTTATTATATAAAGCCCCTAGATGCAAGATGAAAAGTCTCATCACAAAATAAAGGTCCAACCTTTCTGTTCTGAAATTGTTGGCATTTATAGAAAAACTCCTTTATTTGGTGGCATCTCTGCATGAAATGGTATAGGAAACAATTCTTTCTCCACACCTAAACTCTCTTGGCATGTCTGCTGCTATGAGGCCCCAGACAGCCACGAGCTGTGCAGGATCCCTTCAGGCACCCCCAGATACTGTGAGCAAGGGCAGCACAACCCCTCCTGCTCCCCGAGGACCAGCCAAAGCTATTATATAAATCTGTGTAAACAAGACTTGCTTAAGTAACTCCACGGCTGACAGTTTCTCTTGTTGGTTCTTCTTTTCCTACTCCGCCCCTCCAGAGCTTGGTGTGATGGGCATTTGGCCCAGTTCTGTGCTCCATGCTCCTCTCCCAGCCAGCTGAAGACACAGCAGCTCTGAGGAACCCCTGGCTGAACCTTGCAGATGCTTTGAGCAAAGGAGGTGGTTAAAACACCCCGGTGAAGTCAGACCTCAGACCCAGCAGGGCTTGGGCAGCTGCTGGCTGTCACCTCTGTGGGCAAACACCCATCTCAGCACACCGAGCCCATGCTGGGAGATGTGTCCCTCAGGAGAGCTACTGAACTGCTGTGACTGAAGGTCCTCAGCATCCCCAAAAGCCAGATGCTCCACCTGCCTTTTGCCTCCTCCACTAAGTGTTTTTAGAGCCCTAATCCCCATGGCTGGCACGAATGTTAGTGCTCTACCCCCATTCTCATCACCCGGCTCCAAGCCAGGGCTGAGATGCAACGAGGAATTAGGAATTAGAGAACTTGTAATGGTTTTCACCTCCACAACTTTTTGGGCAAACTTGGCCAGTTCTATGAAGGCAGGACAAGGGTGCAGAGGGGTGAGAGCTGCGTGCAGGGCAAGGTGTGGAAGGCGGGATGGAGAAGCTCGGCTGCCGGAGGAGACGGGTGGATGTTCACACAGCCAGCCCTGGGTGTGTTTGTCTCTTTGCTCCTGTGCCACGGGGATCTGGCTGCACATGCTGTATTTGCACAGAGCTTGGTGCAGTGGTCTGAAGCAGGGGCTGTAAAAGACAAGCAGCAGACAGGAAGGCTTCTCCTGCTTGGCACTGACCATCCCCCAGCGCGGCAGAGAGTGCCCAGCGCTGGCCCTGAGCACATGGAGATGCTGAGACCAGGGCAGTGTGAGGACATGGCCCTGGGGTCAGCTGCAGACAGACATTTGCAGGCTCCACACATTTGGGGAGCTGGTGCACAAGGCACAGAGGACAATTTCAGGGCTTTTAGATGAAATACCCGTCAGCTGAAAAGCAGAATCCCACTCCACTGAGATGCAACTGAGCATCAACAGGCAGGCTTGACATCAGAGTCTGGCACACCATGCTTGAAAGTTTTCCAATCTTTATCTTGAAAAGCAAAAGCTCTCCTTTTCATGTCCAAACACAGAATTTATTCCAAGATATTCCCATCCTGTAGCAGTGTGGCCTGAGGGGATTATAAAATTCTGCAGCTCCATCTACTATTTGGAAGTAGTTTGTGTCTTGTGCAAGAGTCCTGTGTACTTGCACAAAGGGAAAAGTAACATATGTAAAATAACCCCTCACAGGATTATTTTACATTAATGCACCCAAGGGTTCATGAAGCAATAAGGCAGTTAAAATCAATCTTTCCCTGCTGAAGCCAAACCAGCTCATTGAAACCCAGTTTAGCTTTGGGGTTGTTTGTTTTTCCCATCTTCATGTTTTCCCTTTAATCTTTGTGCTGGATAATTAAGACAACATTCCTCAGCATCTTTCCTGCTGTTTGTTGTGCTTATACAAGAGCTGGCTGCATTAGTTCCATGGAAAGAACATCCAAAGCCACATTCTGTGGTTTCAAGTAAAATCCTCTGCGGTGTTGACTTTTAATCTCGAGTTTGCCTGAAATCTGCATTACTCAAGAAAATACTCACAAAAATAGACTTCTTAAGGAGAACAAAACAGGGCAGCAACACAGCAGGGAGAGCTTACGCTCAGGTTTGCATTGAACTTTTTATTGATGGTGAGACTTCTGGGCTTGGCCTAATTCTGCCTGCTGGCAGCAGCAGTGGGTCAGGGTGCTGGTCCCGTGTCCCCCATCCGAGGTCCCTTCTGCTGCCGGCTGGACCCTGCCAGCATCCAGGGCCCCCGGAGCGCTCCCTGCTCCCGGTGTTCTCCCTGTTCCCGGTGTTCTCTCCCTGTTCCCGGTGCTCTCCCTGTTCCCGGTGCTCTCTCCCTGTTCCCGGTGTTCTCTCCCTGTTCCCGGTGTTCTCTCCCTGTTCCCGGTGTATGCCCTGTTCCCGGTGCTCTCTCCCTGTTCCCGGGGTTCTCTCCCTGTTCCCGGTGCTCTCTCCCTGTTCCCGGTGTTCTCTCCCTGTTCCCGGTGTTATCTCCCTGTTCCCGGTGTTCTCTCCCTGTTCCCGGTGCTCTCTCCCTGTTCCCGGTGTTCTTTCCCTGTTCCCGGTGTTCTCTCCCTGTTCCCGGTGTTCTTTCCCTGTTCCCGGTGTTCTCTCCCTGTTCCCGGTGTTTTCCCTGTTCCCGGTGCTCTCTCCCTGTTCCCGGTGTTCTCTCCCTGTTCCCGGTGTTCTCTCCCTGTTCCCGGTGCTCTCCCTGTTCCCGGTGTTCTCTCCCTGTTCCCGGTGCTCTCCCTGTTCCCGGTGTTCTCCCTGTTCCCGGTGTTCTCTCCCTGTTCCCGGTGTTCTCTCCCTGTTCCCGGTGCTCTCTCCCTGTTCCCGGTGTTCTCTCCCTGTTCCCGGTGTTCTCTCCCTGTTCCCGGGGTTTTCCCTGTTCCCGGTGTATTCCCTGTTCCCGGTGTTCTCTCCCTGTCCCCGGAGCGCTGCGGGAGCCTTACAAAACAGCCGAGCGATTATGAAACCCGTGGCCCCTGTGCCAGACATCTCATTCCCGGTAGATGGCGGTGCCAGCTCATTTTTCCTAATTTTTCCTACTTATTTTTTCCTGGCGCCGCGCCCGATGCCGGCCCTGCGGCGGGGCTGGGGATGAACAGGCACGGCCGCTGCGCTGGGGTCAGTGCTGCAGAAACAGAGAGGTTTGTCGGCGTTTTTCCCCCCTAAAGCTGCTTTTCGTTTGTTTCTGATAAATTTGAAATCAGTTTTAACAGCTCAGCACAGCACCAGGTGTCTGTGCCCCCATCACGCTGCTCCATCCCACAACAGACGGCGTGGAGGGCACAGGGAGGATGTTGGGATGCCAGATCTGGAGGGACTATGCAGAGCCAGGCAGGCAGAGCCGCTGCATTTCTCTCCAGACTCTATCACGTTCTTGTACAAAACCTGCTCACCCAGCTCCCCAAATCCGATTATTGCCTTTCCTTGAGTGTTTCCTTCCGCAGAGGGACAGACAGCACTGGGTAGGCAGTGTGCCTGGGTGAATAAATAGCATTTCTCTTTGGAGATCACAACATCTTTATTTGGCTAAGAGTGGCCCAGTCGCCCTCCAGCACAAGCTGCTGTTTCCATCTTCACCTCCTCGGAGTGTGCAGGGCGTGCACTGCTGCTCCAGCACGGGAAGACTAATCCTTGTCTTCCTTCTCATCATCCTTGGCAATGCCTTGGTCCTGGGGCAGGAGCAGAAAGAAAAGGGACAGCATGTGAGGGGAGTGCTGAGTGTCCCATCCCAGGTATTTGGTAGCAGCCCTGCTGGGGTTTGTAGGAGCGAAGCCCCCAGGGCTGGGGTGCAAGGGGGAGCCAGGCTCCAGCACGGAGCTGGCGGTGAGGTTACCTCCTCCAAGACACAGTCAGAGCTGCTGCCACTCCTGTCCTCTTCCCCATCTCCCTGCTGGGGTGAAGAGAGAGGGACAAGCATCACTGGGAAGCCTGGCACTCTGCTGTTGGAGCCAGAGCTCCAAGCCAGAGAGACTCCTGGTCCTGTGGGTGCCCAGAGCCAGGTGTGGCACCGCTGGAGCTGCTCTGGAGCCACGTGTGACCACGGCACCACGGAGCCCTCCAGAGCCAGGAGCAAGGATTTCACAGTGTGTACAATGCAGGCAGCATCTCTGTCCACACCAGCATCCCATTTGGAGAGAAAAAGGAGGGAGAACTAACTGGGAATGTTGAGAGCAAAGAGACAGCTGTGTCTCAGTGGAAAAGCCATGGACACTGATTTCTAGGCTGTGGACAGCATAGCACCATCTGCTACAGGTGTGGGTTTGCCATGGGTCTGACTTTACAGACAGATGAAAATGGTTCTGCAGAAAACTCCATCATTCCCCTACCTTATCTTCTCCCTTCTTCCTCCTCTTCTGCTTCTCCTTCTCTTTTTCTCCCTCAGTCTTCTCCTTCTCTTCCTTCTCCTCTTTCTTGTCCTTCTCCTCTTTCTCCTTATCTTCCCGTCCAAACCCTACAGCAGGGCACAGAGGAAGGTTCATTGGCAGCGTGCAGCATCCAGCACACACAAACCCTGCAGGTACCCTGGGCCCACACCAAACACTCACATTTCAGGATTGTCGACATTTCACCAAAACCAAAGAGCTCTGGGGCACGAGACAGTCACACCTATGGAACAGAGAGGACCTGAAGGAGCAAACAGAGTGCAGGAAGGTATTTCAGGGATAAAAACACTTCCCTGGAATGTTCTGTTTTCACACAGGCCCTGGGGGTAATTTCTACCCCCCAAAAACAGCAGGGAAGGAGATCAAACAACCTGTGGGCTGCACAAAAACCAAAAGGACCAGACCTTGTGCCCGTGCAGGCAGCCCCCTCTGCCCAGGAAAGCAGCAAGTAGAGAGTGATGGAGGCAGAGAAATCTCAGGGAAAATGTGCAGGGAGATATCTTAACCCCCCACCATGAGCAGGTGCAAATTACAGAAGTATTTCAGATTAAATGAGGAAGAAACAGTAAAGAGCAGGTGTGGGGGCTCCTAGGAATCCCCAGCAGAAAAGAAACCTTCCCTGAGGGACAGGGTGATGGCAGAGAGGGAGATGGAGACAGCAGAAAGCAGAAAAGAAGCCAAGAGCAAGGGTAAGAAAACTCCCAAGCATTGATTAGGTGCCTGAAAGGTGACAGATGAAAAGAAAGGAAAGGAAACAGCTTGCTTTAAAAATAGGAAGCTCAAACAAATCCTAAGAAATGGCCTGGGCAAGTCAAACCCTCCCTCTCATACACAAACAAGGCAGCAGGAGTGAGGGGATCGGGTCCCTTCTGCTCACTGGGAAGAGCAGTTCCTCCCCTGCCACAGCAGGTAATTAGGAAATAGTTTCTCTTCCAGCCAGTGATGGAGGGAGGCAGAATATTAATGCTTCCTTTTAATGGTTTTTAGCCACAAAATGACATCATCTGGTTGGTATTATTGGCCCTTTTGAAGGAGCCAGTTGCAGCCTCTGTGCTGATAATGCTGATTTGTATTTTCCAGGCAGGTTTTTAAACCCCCAGGATGCTGCAGGGAAGCAGGAAGCAGTGGGGTTTGGGTGGCATCGAGGGAGAGGGAGTTTGGATGGGAAGGAAAGGAGTGTGGGAAGTGACTGATAGAAGATGTAATCAGTGCAAAGTTAAAATCTAATTAATAATGAACAGCAATCTAATTCATCTCCGTAATTAAGAAGTGCAACTACTAATTGAAAATAATCACATTTTAATCTAAAATCATTAAAAGTAATCAAACATTAACAAAAGAAAAGGCAGCCCTGGGAAGGGGTAGGAGAAGGTGTTGGTGATGCTCTGAGCCCAGGTCCTGCTCACCAAAGCTGCCCCATGGCTCCCATGGTGTGCCCAGCCCAAATCCATGGGGATGCCCCTGCTTTGTGCCTTCACTGCCAGAGGGGAGCAGTTCAGGAAAGCCAAGGTACAGATAGGGAAAGCACAGAGGTGAACATCAAGCTTTGCACTAGATGGGCAACCAGGCCAAAGTCCAGCAGCCAGGGCTGGGAAAGGATAGCTCTGCCCCCACACATGCCAAGAAATTCCTCTGTGGGGGGCTAAACCCCTTTAATCCCCCCTGCACTGCTACCCCTGTCCCTGGGGACCAGTCCTGCTGATTTCCAAGAGATGGGGTGGGCTCTGACAAGCTCCTGTCTGGGTGGTGTCACCCAGCACCCTGTGCAGCCCCTGCTGTGGGTGCTGGCTCCTGATGGCTGCCAATAATCAGCTTTTTCCTATCCCATTCCAGACCAGCAGATCTAGTTTTGCTTGTTCCTCTGGAGCCTTGGCTGCCTCACATTTAGCACAGGCAGGTTTGCCTGCCCCAGATGAGCTGGTTTCCTAAAGCTCAGGCAGGCAAACCAGCAAAACCCAGCGACCAGCTGATGGTCCCCACGGACCTGCTGCAATTATCCATAGTCCAGCTGGGCATGAAGTGAAGATCTCTGGCTAAGGCAGCAAACCTGTGTCTTCATACCCTTCTACATGAATCCTGAATGACCTTGCCAGTCCAGGCAAAGCAGGCTCTCAGTGAGCCCACTCCCATCTCAGCCAGGATTCTGAAGTCCTTCCTACAAAGCTCAGGCCCCCACTGCCATCCCAAGACCACATGGAGCATGAGCCGTCCCAGGGATGCTCCTGCTGCACCCTCATTCACCCTGCTGTCCTGCTCTGCTTCTCCAGCCTGGAAAATACACAGGTGAATCTGTAAATTCCCTGGATGGCATAAGAGAAAAAGGGAAGGGCCTTACCTGGAGCTGAAAAAGGAGTGATCTCCTCAATGCCTGGCTGGCAGCAACCAGAGCTCTGAGTATTTGAGTGTTGTGGTCTCCTCCCCAGTCCCACTTTTGGAGCAGAAAAACTGGCTCTGCCATCCGTCATGGACAGCACATGACACCGGAAACGTGACCAGTCCCACTGGTACCCACACGAGGCATTGCCTCCAGCACAGGCAGGAGCAGAAAGACCTTTGGCAAGCAAGTCAGGGCAGCTCTGGAAGCTGAAGACATCCATGGGGACCAGGCCTGAGACCAGGGAGAGCACTGGGGACTCAGTCTGGGAATGTGCTATGGTCAGGACCCTGCTGGAAGTACAGAAAAGGGGCTGCTGGGGTGGCAGGTGTCAGGCAGCTCCAGGAGGTCCAGACAAGGCTGGACCAGGCAGAGCTCAGCAGTCCCAGCTCCCTCCCATGTCCTTGCTGCTGGCTTTCACTCCAACATATCATTAAGTCAGCAGAGAGCAGTTACCAGCACATCTAAACACTTGCATAATGCTCCTCCCCTCTCATGCAATGCCCTCATTTCTAACAGCACCACTACAGGATAATAACAGTAACAATAATGTCAGAAAGGGCTTGTGTACCCAGCTAATTTGTTTTCCCCATCTAATAAAAGGGATTAGCTCTCCCGTAAGATTTGTCCCATTTAACACCTTCGACTCTACGACAAAGTTGCTCCCACAATCATTTGACTTTCATTTACAGTAATTGCAGGGTGTGTGGAGCCCCCTCTGACAGAGTGAGCCTAACTCTGGGTAACCCAGGCAGGGAGCAAGAAGCTCTACAGGAGTCCCTTGTCCCAAAACCTGGCTAATTCTGCCCCAGACCTCCTGCACCACAGCTTGCACTGGCCCCAAACCCAGAGCAAGAGTCCTATTGGCAGGTTTGGGTCAGAAATGAGGGATGGATTTTAATGTCCAGGGCGGACAAACCCTGGAGCAGCTCAGCCAAGCCAGTGGCAGAGTCTCTGCTGCTGCCCAGTTTACAATCAATAGCTCTGGTGCTCTTACAGAGATGCTTCAGCTCACACACAAATCACTGAGGGAACTCCTGCTGCCAGAACTTGGAATAAACACTGGCAGCAATCCCGTCTTGTGCCAGCATGAGACCGCTGCCAGGTCGGTGCAGCCAGGGAATTTGGTGGAAATGTGATCTGAAAACAGATCTATTTGGTGCTGGGACCAGCACAGGCATCCAAGCCACGCCTCTGAGCAGCTCCTGCCACCTTAGGAGGATCCTCCCCCACAAATACCAAACTCAAACTTATTTTTAACTGGTGACTGCATTGCTCACTCCCTGCCAGCCCCAGCTGAGCTCTCAGCCCTCTGATGCCTCCAGCACCCTCCAGTGAGAACAGCCCAGGGGACAGCCCTGCCATTGCTCCCTGGACACGGGGACACAAAGCGTCACCCACGGAACCAGGACCATCCTGACCAGCAGGCCAGGCTGCAGCCAGCAGCATCTTTCTGCAGCAGGACAGCAGAGTGGCAGCCAGGGACACTTCTAGGTCCCAGCCCACAGATTGTACAGGCTCTGGTCTCACCCTGCAGCAGGCACAAAGCTGTCCTTGAAGGAGGGAAAGCAACCTGCCAGCCAGCCCCCAAAACACCAGTGCATGGTAATCTTGAGCTGCTGTCACCCCAGACTCCCAGAAAACATGGATTAGCACAGTACAGGCCACTTGTGTCCTCTGTTTCTATGCCAAGGAGCCTTTGACTACAGAACATCCATCTCTGCTTAGGTCACATCATCATAGACCGCTCTTTATTTTGGATTCAATGTGCACACCTGGGAAGGAAGTGCCAGAGCTCTCCTCCTCCTGCCACAAGCTCCCCTGCTCCTGCCTCTGAGTCAGGCCCTTTAATTTGTGCTGTGGGTGACCTGGGATGGGTGTCCCTTTAGTCAGGGTGCCAGTGGCAGCATAGCTGCTGCTTCTTCCAAACAAGAACAACTGCTCATCCTGCCAGAGGTTCTGCTGCTACTGACCATGCGTGTTCTAATAATGGAAAATGAGTCCCTGGGAAGGTGCTTGGCAAGGCCTGGAAGCACATCCCTAAGCCTATTGGGAAGCCCAAGCCTTTTTTATGTTTTAAACCTTTCCACAGTGGCTGCCAGGAAGCAGCTTTTACAGCTGCAACTAACAGAATCACTCCCAGGGAAAGAAAACAATTGTGGAAGGCGCTTTTTCCCCCCCTCCAAGTCACTGCCAGCCTCTCAGCTGACTCCTATCTATTCTCAGCCACCTCTCACCTCCCCAAACACTACCAGAAGTGTTCAAATTACTGTCAGCTCTCATTAGGTTCACACAGAAGGCAAGGCCAAGCAGGAAGACCTCCAGACAGTTGGATGCTGAATTCTGATGAATCCTTTCAGTGGAAAGATTTCAGCAACCGTGGAACAGTTTTTGTTGTCTATCTGTTGCAGTCCTTGCACTGGCACACAAATGAAGCTGGTGCATATTTGATTATTGGCTGCTGTAACAATTTCCAGGTGGGCACACGACTGAAGGAATTACTGTCTGCATGTTTAAAAAAGAATCACCTCATTTCCTTTAATTATTAAACTACTCTACACTAAAGCACTGCAGGTCAGTAGAATTTATCTGCAAAAAAACAGCTGCTGCTTCATAAAACCCCATTACGTTTGTATCTTCTCTTCTGACATTCTTGTACATTTTGGCTTTTTGGCAGGAGCAAAGCTGCCTTTTTGCACTGACACAGGAACTGGGAGCTCATCTGTGGGAGCTCTCACTCCCCAGCCTGGGTTCAGAGCACTGTTTCCTGCCATGAGAAAAATCCCAGCTGTCCTGGTCCCAGAGCTACACCCAGCTCTGCCCCAAAAAACACTATCAGGGCAGAGAAAAACACCCACAGTTCTTTTATTTCAGTCGTGCCCACTGCTACCTTGATAGCTTTTAACTGAAACAGTTGTCAGACAAATCCTTTATTTAATAATGCTATCAACCAAAAGAAGAAAAAAATACAGATTTTATTGTAGTGCAGATTTTTTTTACCCCAGACACCCTCCTTTCAAGTCCAGTTTTAAGATGCCAGAAGAAGCTTTCCCTTTAGAGATCTGATCAGTCCAACCATGACTAAGGCAGGGCTTTTTCTCATATATATAAAATCAGAGTATTAGCCAAAAGGTATTCTAATACAAAAAACACTTCTCCACTGCACAACTAGAGCAGAGGAATGTTCTAAGCCTTCAGTGTAGCAGAGATGTGCAAGACCTGCTAAAACCCAGAGGATATTCAAAAGGGGATTTGAGCATCATTGTTACCAATGAGCAAGTGCAGAGGCAGGTATGACAGTCACCTTTGATTAGCTATTATGGACTTCTTGAAATTCCATTTTAGCTGTGCATTTCTGCTCTTGTGATTCCAACAGAGGCTGCTGCCTCCCCATGGGCAGACTCAAAAGATAAAGGAACAAAGCAGGGAACTTGCACAGCACAAAGAAACAGATACCATACGTGGAGCAGCTTCTGAGGCAAATTAGGACTCCTACTAACAGAACCAAATTGTTGCCTCTCTCCCTTACTTTAATATATACCTTCCAAGAAGGAGCATTGCATTATGGTGTTTTTCCACAGAAAGAGAAGACAAGCAGTGTGTGAGTCTGTGAACAGCCTGTGGCTGACATGTCAAACTGCACTGAAAAAGGGAAATCCTCCTGCTGAATTCTCTCATTAAAGTGCCCAAACACGAATCAATCCCTTTTAGTCAGTTCTCATTTATTGCTATAAAACCAAGTACCTGCATTCTCAGGGCCAGATCAGCATTTTCCCAGCTCGTGCTGAAGCAAGCACAGCATGAGAGAATGAGAAACAGCCCCCTGGTGAGAGTCCCTGTCCCACATCCCTGAGTCAGTACAGACATCTTCAGGAAGCTGCACTTCTCTTCAGAAACAACAGCTTAATCAGGAATCCTCTCTGCTCTGTTCTGCCCAGTCTAAGAACTGCAAAGTTCATAATCACAAAAATTTGCCTCTTCTTGCACCTCCTATCCAATATTCAACACAAATGCAGAGCTATCAGGAACCCAATTATGTCTGACTTAAAAATCACACCATGATTTTAGCTAACTCTAACTAGCCAGCTGCTACTCTTCTCTTCAGCACCAGAGAAGCTCTCTGGACTGTGAACACAAAGAGCTTATTAACACATACAGCAGAGAGATTTCAGTGAAAAGATACAGACAGTCCATGAAACAGAGAAGCAATCTGCACTTTAAGTCTGTCACGTTGTCCACCAGCCTGGACTATGCTAATCACATCTCTCAGTGTGCTGGAAGAGCTGTCATTGCCAGACTGCACTTAATCACCATTCTTGCAGCAGCAGTGAACAGAGTTCATCTTTTTCCCTTTAATAAGAGCCATTACATCATTCTCCAGCATGGAAACTACGAAGTGGAAAGGTCAAAAAGTTCTTAATTAGAAGGAATTTTATTACTGTGATAGTTCCGTTCTAGCCTCAATAAGAGAAATCTGCAGTACAGGCAACAAGAGCTGGAAGGCATCTTGGATATAGGAAGCGCTGTTTGAAGCCTGTGAAAACAAAAATCAAAATACACAAATGAAAAGCCACACTACCAATCAGCTTTACTCACCACATACTCATTTCAAACAGCATTGGTTATTGCACAGAAAAAACCAGAAGCCGAGTGCTTGCTGGATTTTAAAGGCTTCCTTCTAGAATGTCGAGTTTTTGAGGGGCTTTATGCTACTAGGCAAAGAAAGAAAATGGCTTAAAAGACTGCCAAACAAGATCAGTTCCAATCCAAATGCAGGATACTGTTTTCAGTGAGAGAAGAAATGTGTTTATTTCTAAGTGAAGCATAGCATGCAGTGGCAGGAAGGAAGAATACATGAACATGAAACACCCCTTTCCTACCACAACTCAGAGCTCTGCAGCCGTGAGAACCAATTTGTCAGTAAGGAAATGTTGGAACTCTTGCAAGCCAATTTCTGAACTTGTCTAAGGTTTAACTTTGGACATTTAAATTCTAAAAATCCAGACTGCTGAATTTAGTATGTCTCCTGACCCATCATAACTGTGAGCTGACACTCACTCCTCACTAAGTAACTTATCTCTTGTGCAAATCTACAGACATTTATCAAAACTTTCAAGTTATTAGACAGGTAAGCACAATTTTAGACCATGGGTTAGAGAATTTGGCATGCATAAGGATCCTAAAGTGGGAAGAACCAGCACATCTCTTTTTAAAGTATTAGCTTAAAGTTTTAACGTTAGCATAACTGACCTCCAAAAACACTCCAGTGATTAAGGGATTAAGCACATCTGCTTTCTCTTTGACCTGCAGAGATCAGACATATATTATCCTGATTGAAAATTTGATCACATTTCTTCAAGCAAGATAAAGCTAAATCCTCAGTAAATTTAAAACCACCACTGCTCCCTTAACTAGAGGAAAGCTAAGCCACAAGCTTAGCAGCCTTGTGGCATGCAAATAAGAACAAGTAACCTGCATGTGCCCAGCACAGGTTGGGAATGAATACACATCACATCTTCAAATGAACTGGGGACAAGTGGAGAATCCAGAGATGATTGATACCATCTTCAGGAACACCCAAGTGCTTTGGAAAATCCCTAACAGGCTCACAAACTTTATTTGCCTCTCCTTAGCCCTTTGAGCATCAGTTCCCACCCCCACTCTGTGCCACGTTCTCTCAAAAGCTCAGATGCCGCAGTTTGAGGAACCCTGGCCTAAAAGATCAGTTCACAAGTTAAAAACTGCATAGGTAAACATGCAAAAACAAAAAACCATTTCCTTGCAAAGATCCCAAGGCTGTTACCAAATAACCACATGTCATTCCTAAGAACTGTGGTGTAACTCTTACCCCTGCAGTCGTTAAGCATGTTGTGAACTCTTTGGAGAAAGCTGACAGCTCTTTACACAGCATGATCGTCAGTCTGTGCAAGAAGACAGGGAAAACAATGAAGCAAACACAGTCCCCAAGATGGAATTTCTTTCAGCATTCCTCTAAAACATAAATGCCCTGTTTCCATGCTTATTAAGTTAAATTAAACCAAAATTGATATAAATGGTGCATGAAGATTCAGAAGTTTCCCAAATAAAATAGAGAGGGGAAAGATGGGAAAATAAATAATTTAACCAGAAGATCTTAAAGAGCACACAGAGGACACACATCCATTCCAGAAGGAACAATATTAACTTGCCCTTTTTTATTGGCAAGTGTCATTTTCTGAATTAGGAAGTACTGCTCATTTCAGACACATGCCAAGTGTCTCCTGTGCAGCAATTTTGCCATCTCACGTACCAAGCATACTAAACAATTAACAAAGAGGTGATCAGGCATCACTTTTGTACAACTGTTTTCTCATGTTTTAAATCTCTGCCTACTGACTAGCACAAGCCTAAGGCAAATATTCTTCTGGGCTACGCAAAGCTTTTAAGAAGGGTTTCCTCTTTCTTATAAAGAAATGTCTTTAAGCTAGAAAGAGACAGCTGAGTTCTGTTGGAAGATAATGATACCACCCATCACTATCATTATAAATTCACAAATTTGCCCAATACCCAAATTTAAACACCTATGCAGAATTCAAGACCCCTGCATTGCATAGAGTGCCAAAGAATTATCAGACATTTCAATCAGTAATTATATGCTATCCATCCACTGAGAGATGCACTCACTGTGAAAGGGACTTGGCTCTGTCAGTGACTGTCACCTCCTGCTTCTGACCATAGAGAAACAAAGCTGCAGTTTTGTGAAACATTTCAATGGAGCAGGCTGTCAGCTCTGCCAGGCTTCTTATGGCAAATGCATGAATATCCTGCAAGAGTGACAAAAATTCTGCATACAACAAAACACGGCAGCTTTTATTATTTAAAACAAGTCAATCACACAACATACAATCACTGCCCTTTCAGACCTCAGAACCCACACAGAAATAGAAACCAATAAACCCTGTGGTTCACAGCTGTAACTCAGCAGCCCGATAAACACTCTGAAGGCAGATATTCTTTTCTTTGATTACTCAGTTACCTCTACTGATTTCTTAGCATCCTGGTCACCATGTCTGGATTCTACTTCTTGGTTTTCTTCACTTTCTTTTTCTTCTTTAGGAAGACTGCTGTTGAATCGTGCTATCCACTCATGGGCAGATGTCCTCACCTGTAGCAAGACGTGCCGTAGTATTTAATGACTGGAATGAAGCCCCCCTGCATACCACAAATGGAGTGTTGGATCTCTCCAGAGCAAAGAAGCAGCTACAACTCTTTGTGAGCTTCTGAGAAGAACCAGGAGAAATTATCCCAGTGCCTTCAGGACTTTGCAGAAGTTTGGCTGCACTGAGTTGAGGGCAGCTGTTTCTCTAGCACCAGGGGCTGGAGTGTACCAACAAGACCAGATTATCAGAAGTGCTTTAAAAACATGTCTGCAGAATGCTGCTGCCACTTGGTGGATCTGAAGGGTAGTGAAATGATAGCAGAAGAGGTACACCATACCAGCTCCTGTGCACTGAACACAGTAAAACCAGGTGCTTTGTACGAAGAGGCCTTCAGCTCATGATTGTAGGTTTTTTCACCATGGTGGCTGAAGGCTCACATGATTCTGTCCCATAAAGTTTAAGGCCCATCTCCTTTGCTTACCATTGCCAAAAGATCTAAAATATTGCTTGTTTTTGTATATTTGATATTTTCACAAGCAAAGCAGGTGGAGAGAAGCCTTTCTGTGAGGAAACTCTCCAGCTTTTGGAATGTGGAAAATAACTCACCGAGATCATTTTGTCTGGCTTGGAGGAGATGTGCAATTCTGAAAACAACTCTGTTACTTCTTTTGTAAACTCCTCATCTCCTAAAGGACAGGAAAGATTAAAGAATCCACACAAAGGACAGATTCAGGAATAAGCAGCAATGCACAACTAGTTCTGCACAAGTCTGTCAACTGTTTCCTTTATTTCTCCTTGAATCATCACCTCAGGCAAGAACACATCAAACCCAGTCTTTTCAATTTCTAAGGTAAATTCTGCAAAGGTGGAGACATCAGTGCCTGAAGGTTAGTTCTTGCTTTCTCAATTCTGGTTTTGTAGCTAAGGACAGTCCTTTTTTTTCTTTTTTATTTTTTTACAGGCAGCCTTTTATAACACACTAACTTGCACATCACCTTGGAGAGTCTGAAATATCACTTAGAGCCTACGGTTCTCCTATTATATATAGCACAGCAGATGTGAGATCCATTATGTGCAAATATAAAAGATACATTAAATGTTGAATGATAGCAAGTGCAGGTGTGTAAGCCCTCCCTGATGAGCATTTAGGTAAAAGCAATGCAAGAAATTTACATTTAAATCCATGTAATTCTCAAGAATCAGGGCTCTTGTGTGCGAAGGTAACTCTGAATCTTTTGCTCTGTGTGGCTAAATCTCATTCAAAAAACAAATAAAAAGGCTTTTTGCTCTCCCACGTGTTGGACAACTCTCTTCAGAGTTTTCCCTTCCTGGTCAAGGAAACCCATTCTCTCCCTGAATTAGCATCTTGGCTCAGGGTCAGTTGTATGAACTGCCCATGAGTCAAACAACTCTAACTGGCAAGAAATCATTCCTGCTATAGAATTACTGCACAGCTTCTCAGAGATGAAGGGTGTTAGTACCTGTCATGCCTCTGGACAGAGATGGCTTTAGGAATAAACATCCAGCTAAAGAATAACTTAGATTTGGCATCATGCCCGTTGCTACTGATCACAGCTGGCTGGTTCTGCACAGAGGACCAGCTTCTCTTCTCAGAACCTGGGGCTCTCTTACCCTTCTTTTCTTCCTCTTCTTCTTCAAATAATTCAGGTAAAGAAAATGCTTCTTTGAGTTGTTCCATTTCCTCCTTCATTTTGTCCAACTCCTCTCCAGAGAGGGCATTCAGAACCGCTTTCACCTGGTTAAGGGCAGCACAGCCAAAGAGAGAATCAATAAATCCATCCAACAGGATGGAAGATGCAGGCCAAGACAGTAAACCAGTGGGTGTGAGGAGAGTAACTTGTGAAAAGTTGGAGACCCAGGAACTGAGTCTGGCTGGGGTAAAGGGAATGGCTGTAGGAGCTGAGGATAGGACAAACTGTTCCTGAGGTAAACACCAGATCCTAATGCAAGGATCAAAGTGAAGTTCTGTAATCATTTTACAGCAAGTTCTGAGCACTTGATTTTACATGTATATACATATATTTCTAATCTTTTTTCCCTGCTCAGCTGAACTCAAAATAGAAAGCAAAATGCTCAAGGCCATTACCTTTGATTCACTCTCTCTGGAAAGCATCTCTAAGGCCTCCAGATGCGAAAGACCCTGGAACTCATCAAACAGTAACCCATAATGGGCTTTCTTCTCAGTAGCCATGGTAACCTCGGTAGCTGTCTGCTGCTCTTCTTTCTCCTTTGCCTCTCGTAAGACCTGAAAAAGAAAAAGCAGAGGCCTCGTGACAGTGCCAGGAGATAGAGAATACAGGAGGAGAAGGCTTTTGGTGCAGTAGCAAAAAATGGTTGCTTAATGACAGGACCACAAAAGAAGAGAGGAGAGATGAGAGAAACCAATGAGGTGCTGATAGGGAATTGCTGTACCTGAGATAATGTAGAGGTTCTGTTTATTAGGCCCTTTGTTTTTTTGAATCCAGGGTCTCCCTCAGCTATTACATCCATTGTCTTTTTCCCGATGAATTCCAAGGCATCCAGACCTCCGCTAATAACACTTTTACCCTAGGAATCAGATTTGGATAAAAATAACACATAAAACTCAGAGAAGATTACACAACGGAAGAAATTGAATTGGGAGAGTTTTATCAGCAATCTTACACTGGGCACTCACATAAAAGCCAAATTGGTCCTTGTCACCCTAAAATTCAACCCTAATCATCACAAAGAGAGCAGCAGGACACAGAAAGAGCCACAACACATTATCACCCAACAGCTTATTACAGCACTCAGACAGCTGCAGCAATCTGATGGGAAATACATTTTTTTTTTTAGTTTATGAACAAGCTGGTTCTCAGCACGTTGCAGTATTCAGTTCTCATCCTTCCAATGAGAAAACACCAGACCTGTGGATTTTCACTGCTAACTTTTGTTCGAGCCTTAAAAGCAGAGACAGAAGCCAGCTTTCCATCTGCAGCTCTTTCAGATTCCCAGGCAAATTGACAAGACAGCAGATCACAAAAGCAGTTTCTAAGGGTAATGGCTTCCTTTGAAGTGCATTTCTCATGGTCACAGGAGCAAGCTGATTTCCAAGCGAATTGGGCTTGTTTCACATAGGTTTTTGAAGAGGAGAATGGATTTCATCTCTAGTTCTGTGGAAATCAGTAAACTCTCCAGGAATGAGTCTGACCCTGCATTTAGCTGACTACTCCAAAGGAAAGGCAGAGGTGACAGAGTACAGAGGTGACATGCACAGAAATGCACACTCTGCACAATCCACCATTAGGATTTTTTGTTATGTACCAACATACAACATTCAATACAGAACTATCAAAATTCAAGACATCTTTCACATTAGGTGACAGTTAAAAGCAAGGCCCAGTATAAGGGATGTCTGAACGTTGGAAGAATTTCTCACCATGCATCCCACAAATGTCTAAATTAAGTTTCCTCTTACAATTTTTCAGATGAAAGGCCAAAACCCCAAAGCTCCCTTAAACCCATTTTCTCCTACATTCCCAACTCACTCACTGTGCTTTGGACAGCAGTAGAGATGGTTGATAAAACTTCAAGAGCCCCAGCAATAGGGAAGGAGCTGCCATCATCAGCTGCATCAGCGTTGCTGGCAGCAGCATTCTCACTTCCTGCATTAGAAGGCAGAAAATTAACTTCCTGACTTCCAAAAAAAAAAGATCCTGTCAGCCACAGAGTGGAGAAAGTCAACAGACACCAAGTATCAGCTAGGAGCAAGTCGACAATTTAGATTGTTTTCCTCTCTACTTTTTCAGAGCTAACAGAACTAAGCAAGAGAAAATTAATTTTAATGATTTTTTTATCAGTCTCAAGGTGCAAGGTGCAGAGTAAGGTAATGTTATTTTGGAGATGATTATGTTATGAAAAACATTCCAGGGCTGTTCTTATGCAATATAAAACTGACCTCTTGTAGCGTCTTTAGACTCTGATGATATTTCACTAGGACTGGGGATCCCAAGAGTTGTTTCTGCTTTTTCTATGACATTTGAAATACCTTGACCTAGAGAATACAGAAATCAGAACAGAAACAGAATTAGAGCTGCATATTCTTTTTTATTATTCTGGATTTCTTCTGTTCAAAACAGTTTAACCAGCATTAAAACCTCCTTCTATCCAGCTCACCTACCAATGTAATGAACCAAGGTTTCATCTTGGCTTTTAAATAAAGTTGTAAATACTGGCAGAATACTAGTTTAAAATACCAGGTGAAAATTACACAAACGCCTAAAAACTTGAAAGTAATTCTGTCTGTGCATATCTCCTTAATCTACTGTACCTTTTGCTACAAGCTCTTCCCATTACTTGAACAATACTCTTGACATTTTTCCAATAATGGCTGCTATAACTGAAATCCCCTTCTGTAGAAACAAGTTCTAAAGCACCAGCTTGAGACACAAAACATGATTAAAATATTTATCAAACAGCAGAAAGAGCCTTACCTACAGTAGCTACAGTAGCAGACGCAGTTGACAGAAGAGATTTCCCCCAGCTTCCCCAGTATCCCCACCCTGTCTGAACTGCAGGAGGATCTGAGACCTTTAATGAAGAAAAACAAGACTGATGCAGGCATTATGGTGAGGAAAGGAACACAAGCAGTCTGTGACTTTTGTGCAGCTTTTTCATTTCAGAGAACAGCAATGTGAATTTTCAGAAAGGAGTGAGGCTTATGCTCAGAGGTCTCCTGTGCTCAAAGCCATGAAATGTGAAGTCACATCTTTCTGAGCAAGCACAGGAACATACCTTGATGGTTTCACCTGCAGGCTTTTCTGTGGTAGCAGGCTGGCTTGGGGGCTTGGGTTCAGGTCTTTTCCGAGTCACAGGCACAGTCTCTTGTTCTCTCCCTTCACTGCTCTCAGAGCAGCCATGTTCCTCTGTCTTCTGGTCATTTTCAGCTTCGTAAGAGCTTTCATCTTTCAGATTTTCACCACTGTCTTCCTCAGACATGACTACAAATATCCATAGAAAGCAAAACAAATAAAATAACCACTCCCTCGCACTTTGACATCAGTTCAAGAGCATCATGTTGGTGTTTTAAATAATTAAACACAACAACGTTGCAACATGTACCCACATGTGTGTACACCAAATTATGTCTGACTGGAAGAAATGTCATACTTGGAAGTTTAAAGTCCCAAAGGGACACCAGGCTTTATCTAATTGACACACCCTCTCCAAGGGGAAAAAAACCAGTTTGCTAACTCTGAAAAACCAATGAAGGTACAAAACGGCCTCAGCTAATTAAATCCATTACATGTTCCACCAAAATAAAAGTGAAAACAAATCTCCTGGGATGGCTGGTCTGAGGAGTGCAGGACACACATGGGGACAGCTGTCAGAGAGCTGAGCAGACAGGGAGGCAGCGACCGGGTCACTTTTGTACTTGGGGATGGGCAGTGCAGGCAGGAGCAGCCCCCAGGAGCTGCGATGAGCTCCGGGCGCCACAGCAGCCGCCCCAGCACGGCGGGCCGGGCACGGGCAGCTCTCGGGGCCCAGGCGTCACCCGGCCGGGCAGCAGCTGCGGGTGAAGTGACTTGCAGGGCCAGGCAGGGACAAGCCGGGATCGCACCGGGGTGACGCTGTGTCCCCGGCCAGGCGCTCACCGATGCAGTCGGGGCAGCCGCCCCCGCCCCGGCGCAGCGAAGGGAAGCGACAGCTCCGGCTGCGGGCTGGGGACCGCCACCCCATCTGCACAGGACCCTCCACAGCGACTACCGCGGCCCCGGCAGCCTCCCCACCCCGCAGCCCTGGAGGCCTCCCTGTGCCTCCGCTTCCCCGGGAGATCGCCAAAGCCCCATGACCCCCACACGGGGCTGCCCCATATGGCACCCCAAGCTCCCTAAACCTCGCCGTGGGGCTCCTGCCGCACAAGGAGCCCGCCAGGGGCCCACACCACCGCCCACGGTGCCGCCTGCCCCACAGCGGGCCCCAAAGCGCGTCTCCCCGCGGGGCTCGCCGTGCCCCGCCGAGCCCCACGGCCCCGTGCCGCCCCTCACCGTCGGCGCTCGGCGCGGCCCCGCGGCTCCGGGCGGACCGAGACCAGCGAGGCCGGCGCAGAGCGGCCCCGGCGCTGCCCCGGAAGCGGCCTCAGCTCGGGGAAGCGCGTCCGGGCGGCGGGGCCGGAGGCGGCGGAGCTGCGGGACGGGCCGGACCGGGCCGGGCACCCTCGTCCCGGTGAGAGCGGCGGTACCGTCAGGTTCACCTGGCAAGGTCGGGGTCGGGGGGCAGCGGCGGAGGGGAAGGCTGCGGGCCCATGTCCCGCCTCGCTGTTTTGGCGTGCAAATAGGGGCACTGGGGAGGGGTTTGGAGGGCAGCGAAGGTGGTGGAGGGCCTCGAGGGGAAGCCACAGTAGGAGCGGCTGAGGTCGCTTGGTCTGGTCAGGCTGGAGAACGGGAGACAGGGCAGAGCTCATCGGGGCCTGCAGCTCCTCCCGAGGGGCAGCGGAAGGACAGCTCCCAGCTCTGCTCTGTGTGACACCGGCAGCACCCAGGGAACGGCTGGAGCTGTGCCAGGGGAGGTTTAGGGTGGATATCAGGGGAAGATTCTTCCCCCACAGGGTGCTGGGCACTGCCCAGGCTCCCCAGGGAACGGTCCCGGCCCTGAGGCTGCCGGAGCTCCCGGAGCGTTTGGACAGCGCTCTCCAGCACGGGGTGGGATCTTTTGGGATCTTCCTGTGCAGGGCCAGGAGCTGGACATCAGTGATCCTTGTGGTTTTCTTCCAACTCAGCATATCCTGTTTGTTTGTGTTTCTGGCATGACGTCATGCCCCAGTGCCACCAGCCCGCGTGACGTCACCCGGTGCCCTGGGCTGCGGTGTCCTGTGTCCTGTGTCCCACTGCCACCACCAGCCCAGCGCTCTTCCCCAAGTCACCAGGGGCTGTGAGGACAGGGTAATGTTAAGTGAAACTGTGCCAGATCGTTTTTGGCTGACAGGGCAAAAAAGCCTGTTCTGGTGTCATGCTCGTGACGGTGTCAGGCAGCCAAGGGATGTGCACGGCAAAACAACAAATCCCATCAGGCAGCCAAGGGATGTGCACAGCAAAATAACAATTCCCATCAGGCAGCCTCCGCAGCAAGGCTGGCCCTGGGGTGTTGTGGATTTGCCCCTTAGGTTGGTTTTTGGGCCGTGGGTGCTGCCACTCCCCCGCAGAGCTTTAGATGGTGGGGAAGGTGAGCCCTCCCTGCAGCCTCTCCCATGCTGGGAGCACCCAGAATGGCTCTTGTCAAACCATGCTGTCTATGTTCATAAACTTCCCAAGAGTTCCTGTCTGCAGGGCTCTGCCAAATGTGTCTCCCTGGTTTGACAGAGGGTCAGAGGGGGCTTGCAAATGGTATTTCTGCAAGACATCAGCAGGTTGTGCTCTGTCAGGTGTGTCTCAGTTTATTGCTTCACATTACTCCAGGTATGAAGTGATGTTATAAGTAGTGAATGTAAAACCATATAACTTGCAACCTCTTGGGCCCCAATTTTGCTGTGCCATATAGATGTGTGTAATTTTAAGTACTATCAGTGCTTCCACTGACCTCAGTGGGACTACTTAGAGTGCCCTAAGTTAGACACAAATACACTTCTGCAGGGTAGGAGCCAAGGATGACTCATACAAGCACATGCATCACAGATTTTTATCTTTCCACTGCTATTTATTGTTACAACTTATGGTTTAATAAAGGTTAAATGGGTTGAGCTCAGCTTCAGGTTCAGTTATAGAGTAGACAGTTTCTATTCTGGCACATTTCATCTTGATTGAGCTTAACACTTTGTTGAGGAATTGTGATGTTGGCACTGATCACGCTTTATCCTTTTTGGGTCCTTTATCAGCTCCAGCAGCTGTTTTGCATAAGTGCAATGGATGAAGAATATGGATTTTGCAAATCATTTTATTGTTCCCAGCACTCGGCAGTGAGAGATCATTGTCTGCTTAGCAATAATGGCTTTTCCAAAAGACAAACAATTTCTAATAAATCAGACCTCGAAGAATTTAATAGTAAAATTAAATGACCCATCACCAATGGTTTATGCATTATGCAGGCTCAGTGCAAGTATAGTGGAGAGCATATGCAATTACTGAAGATAATTATTCTTATGAGGGAAAATGTTGCTGAGCATTTCTTGTGTTAAATAAATGAGTGAGATTCCTAATGTCATTTAGGAGAAACGTCACAGACGCTTGGAAATCTTAACAATTCAAATTTAATAATTTAAAATGACAATAGCACAGGCAAAGTACAAGAGGCATGGGATTATTCTCTAATAAATCCAAAGTATCAGTTGGGAGGTTATTGTTTTAGAAGACTGGAAACTATGAGGTGCCTGTGATTCAAGGGTGAAGATGAGGGTTTGTGTTTGCTGCAGAACTGTCATCAGTTTTAACTGCATCAGGCACTGTGAAGTCAAGTCTGATGCATGCAAAAGTGCATTTTTAGCTGAAGGCAGCTGGTTCATAGGGTGATGTCTGCTGAAGGTCTGGGACCATAGCACCTCTCTTGCCACCACAAGCTGTGACAGACCTTTAAAGCAACTCAAATGTCAGTGGTCCACAAACCACTATCAGTCCACAGCCTGTCTGTGTGGGGTCTGCATAAGGTTGCCAAAACAAGCAGGCCAGTGTCAGCAGCCTTTTGCAGCCTCTGAAACACTCTGAAAATACCAGGGGTCTAAAAATGGAAGATTAAAACCACTCCCTCAAACAGAATAATTGTTGATCAACAGCAGCCTTAGTATTTTTTTTTTTTTTCAGACCTATGCTGTTGCTGTGGGTGGGATGCTCTTCTTCAGAGGCAGCAGGACTCAGTAATGCTTTCCCTAAAGTGTAGCTGGTGAGAAACAGGAATGAAAGAGGCCTTGGTAGTGGTTTTAACTGTTTAGCTGTGGGAAAGTAGCTTCTCCAGCACAATGGTATATTTGAGTTCTCTGCACTAGTCTCATCTTAAATGAAAGGACAAGAGGCGTGATGGAAAACAGAGTGGGGCCAATGATTAAAAAAAAAAAAAAAGAAGAAGTAGGCAGATGAAAGGATTGCTGTTTACAGAGAAACAAGTGGGGAGCCTGTTTTCCAGTTTCTCCTGCAGGATTCAGTGGGTGAGTTGGTTAGTCAAGCTTGAAGGAGAGTTGGACACAGCTGTCTTCTTTGCCTTCTTTGTTAAACTGGTTTTGGCAATAGCTGCAACAGAAATGGAAATGGGTCAGATAACACATTTCTCATCAGATGTCAAGTCTGGAATCTGGTTTGACCTTCGACAAATTAACTTTCACTGAAAAAAATTCCCAGTCTGGATAGCATCAGCAGAATTCCCCCTTTTGAATATGCTTAGCTTGTCTCTGATGAAAGACAATTACTAGAAATTACCTGGTTTTATGCATGTTACATTATTTTTCAGAAGTGCTTTAGATAGTCTTAGCTGGTAATTCTAGAAGGATAAAAAGTGTCTGCATTATTTATTAAGTAAATGGGTCCCTCTGTGTTGTGATATTTACGAAATTCTCTTCCACTAACATCTGTTATTTGTAGAAGAAAAGATGATAAATTTGAAGTCACACAGTCAATGACATGAAGTGAGATATTTTTTAGGATAACATTTGAGCTTATGGCTTCTGTACTTTGTAAATGGTTTTTTAAGGCTCTGGAGCAGTCTAGATGGAATCATAACTTCAGGGAACACATATTGGATTAGAAATTTTCTTGAATCAGGCTTCCAGGAAAATTGATTACAGATTGTCTCTTATCAGTGTCATCTCATTTTGTTACAGGTTGGTTTTATTCTGGCTTGTGTGCAAAAGACAGAAAATGAATGTATCCTAATGTCTTAAAATATCTTCTGTGCACATTAATTTCAGGACTATCTGTCCCTAGACAAAATAATTTTTCACATTGCTATGAAGTTTGGGTAGAGAAGGCAATGAAGAATGTATGACTGCTGAGATGGAGCTCATTGTAAAACAAACAAAAATAACAGGAAGCAGACTTAGAAAATGAAGCAGCAACAGGAGGTATTGCAAAGAAAGGAAATACGTGTAGACATCAGTGTCCTGATGTTCAGAAAGGGACTTCCTCTTCTGGCTGTAGATAACAACCAGGAGACTTTTACCAAATAATTAAATCATAAGATACAGTATTTAGATATCTAATACCAATTGTGCCCCTAAAATCAAGTAAGTAGATGTAAATACTAAAAATCAGATGTGTGTGTGTGTGCTTTGGTTTTTCTCTGGATGGTAAATGAAAGACTGGCTTTAGAAAACCAAGGCTTAAAAGCACTTTGATATTGGTGGAGAGGAAGGCAGAAATTACATCCTCTTTCTCGCTTTTCTCCCTCTATTAAGAAAGCACTTTTTCTCTGGTAACAAATGCAGAATCCACTTTTAGAGATAATTGTGCATTTTGAGTAGTCTGAACAATTTGTTCTTTTTGTAAAACCTTTTTCCCCTTAATGATTATTGTTCCAGAGATTATTTATTTGGTTGAGAAGATGAACATCTCGTTGACTGGAGGTTGTACTAATGCCTTCTTACCCTCATTTTATTACTGTGTACTGAGCAAAGCTCTGATTTGGAACCTCTCAGCTGACAGTTTCTATTATGCTAATAGAAATCTGTTTACTGGAAATTAAATTTGAATACATGGTAACCTTGCTGTCATTAATAAACTTATTGTTTTGTTTTGGTTTTTTTCAGTTTTACTTCCAGTTTCCACTTCAAATATTGATGGTCTTGAAAGTGCATTTGGATCACAGACATTTTCCAGCACAGAACAAATCAAGAGCTCCTCTCCTATCTCAGAGCAATAGAGACAGCTTAATGTCATATGACCTCATTTCTCCAAATTAAATGAAAGAAGAATTTTCACTAGCTTTCCATGAAGCTCAGCTATTGCCTGTTAATTTTGACTGTTAGTGCTGATCTTTCAGTTGGATTCACAGTGGAAAATGTAGCTTTTAACAGGACAGTTGCTTTCGGGTCTTTCAATGCATCACTTCATGCAGTGTCTCAAGCTTTAATAAGTTCTCCAGCACACCATGATATCATAGCCAAAGAGGGGACCAGTATTTTAATTGAATGTAAACTGAATATCAGCCAGTATGAACATATCCTTTGGTATAACTCCAGAGGACACCTGCTTGAACAGAAAGATGAAGGTGAGTTTTCCCGCTGTTTTCTATCCATCATTATTCCCATTTTAAACAGTATTGGAAAACCCCTGGGACTTTATTATAATTTTCTCTTCCTATCCTGCCATTTTTACAGTGGGGAAATAAGGAGAGAGCAAACAAAGTTCTTTTCCCTCTGAAGTGTTGCATGGGAATTGCACCTGGGTACTTCTGTTCCAGCCCATCCATCCCGCTTTGGTGCCCCACAGAATGATGTTGTTCAAGAGTCATCCCAGTATTCCATACAGAAGAAATGAGTCTTCATCTTACCCAATACTAACTGATGCTTTTATTTATTATTGCCTTTGTTTAAATAATATTTTTCCAAAGGCAAGAATTAAACACAATTCTCCACAACTTGAGACCTTTTGAGCTGGCAGTTGGGGCTTTAATTTTATTACAGGACATTTTAAAACGTAGTACATTTAATTTTTTGGTTTGTGCACCAGTGAGACTGTGGAAAGTAGCACAGTATGTAATGGCCAACGATGGAATTCATGCTGTTTAACCCTTTTGAACTGAAGGAGAATATATTTTCCTAGCCATTGGCTCTTACAGTTTTATCTCTGCTGTTTTTAATCTAAAAAAATGTTTTAGAGATGCATGTGTTTTTCTCTGTTAGTATTAATGAAGGTCATCAAACTAATTGATCAGATCTTGTTGGAAGCCATCTTTCTGCCTTAAGTATTCAGTAACCTTTTTGTACTTATAATGCCATCTGGAGATTAGTTCAAAGCAGAGTAATTAGAAGAATAAGTTATGAAAACAGTTCAAAGCAGAGTAATTAGAAGAAGTGAGTTATGGAAACAGTTTTCCCCCTAAGTTATAAATGCACAGCAAATGCTGTATAAAGCTTCTTGTATTGATTTCTTTTTACTTGGGTTTTGCATGTCAGCACTGCATGCTCAGCAGAAAACCGTCTCAAGAAAATTCTGTGTTCTTTTGCCAACAGAGCCATTTACAGACTGATCTTTTTCATTGGTCCCTTGACTTTTGACTCTGAACGTATGGAAAGTTAGACTTTATAGAGGATAGTCTTCTAACATAGGGTGAGAAGCCCTAGTTAAGAATTAGAACCCCTGTCAGAAAGAGCCAGCAGGCCAGAAACACCCTGGAAAGTGCAGATGAGAGAAGGATGTAAGTGCAGCATAGCAAGCATGCAGAAAAATTTACCATTAAGCAGAAGGATGGGTAAGTGGGTTATGGCTTTCTGTGTCACAAGCATGAAAAGGACATTTCAGTCCTTGGTATACTGTTACTATGCTAGAAGTGGACTGCTCACTGCCAAGCTTTGACTGCTGTTGATGTTTACCCTGTGATTTTTGTTTGGTGAGTTCTGTTTATTTCTTACCCCTCTGCAGGTGACCGGTGGAGGATTGCCGATAACTCCCTCAACATCACGAAGGTCAGTTTTGCTGACCGGGGCCGGTACACGTGTGCAGGCATTAATCATAACGAGACCTTGTACTACACAGTCACCCTGAGGGTTATCTTCACCTCAGGGGACATGAGCATCTACTACATGATTGTGTGCCTCGTTGCCTTTGCCATCACTCTGATTTTGAACATCACCCGCCTGTGCATGATGAGCAGCCACCTCCGCAAAACGGAGAAGGCCATCAACGAGTTCTTCCGCACGGAAGGGGCTGAGAAGCTGCAGAAAGCTTTCGAGATAGCCAAGCGTATCCCTATCATCACATCTGCCAAAACGCTCGAGCTGGCCAAAGTCACTCAGTTTAAGACCATGGAGTTTGCTCGCTACATCGAAGAGCTCGCCAGGAGCATTCCCCTCCCGCCTCTGATCCTGAACTGCAGGGCGTTCATGGAGGAGATCTTCGAGGCCGTGCGAGTGGACGACCCCGACGAGGTGGGTAAGGAGCACAAGCAGCCCCCCGGCTGCGGGGCCCAGGCCACGCTGTTCCCCAGCAGCGCCGAGATGAAGCGCAGCGATTCCCCGGCCGGGGACTCGGACGATGGCTCCCTGAGCGAGCAGGGCCAGGAGATCGCCGTGCAGGTGTCCATCCACCCCCAGTCCCAAGGGCAGAGCATCGACACCGTGTCTCACGGCAGCTGCCACTCCGTGCCTGCTGAGGAAGGCGCCTGCTGAGCCCAGAGATCCGCAGAGGGGCCGAGGAAGCTCGGGTGATCCAAGGGTAGTGTGACAAAAATGTCTGCAAACAAGCTGCCTCAGTCCCACGTGCACAAGAGTTTTCCAAATTGCAAGGTGCCAGAGCTAGTTCTGAAG
Organism: Cyanistes caeruleus; assembly: GCF_971803275.1. Classification (NCBI taxonomy): domain Eukaryota; kingdom Metazoa; phylum Chordata; class Aves; order Passeriformes; family Paridae; genus Cyanistes; species Cyanistes caeruleus. The sequence goes on along the minus strand of NC_141715.1, from coordinate 5,585,797 downwards.
TGTGTATTTTCTGTCAGTGTTGATTTAACAATTCCAGTCTGCTAGAAAAGGCCGTTTGGAATATTGTGTGGGGGCTTTTCTTTCTAAAGCAGGCTGACTATATTTAAAAGAGTTACAAAACAGGAATTCTTTGTCCTTGGCTCCTTAGTAGTTTTTGATACTTCAGATCTATGTGAGAAGTGACCAAGCTGAGCAGTACAACTTGCAATAAGAACTTTTCCTTTGTGAGCTCCTTCTTTCTTCACAAAGTTGAGCTGAAATTCCTTTGAGTCAGTGTTGTTGTCCTGATGAATTGAGTTCTGTGCTCTTTTTGAGTTGCCTCTTGGTGCGTGTAGCCCATCAGAACCATGGTGAGCTTGAACAAATCTGTTTTGTGTCACGTGCTTCTGTGTTGCTATCAAAATGTACTGTACTTAGGAAAAGAATAGTGTCAGGATCTGCTGCTGGATTAAATGAATTGTTGTAGTTTCAAAGCAGCTTAGAGAACAACCAGGTCGTCTCAGTTTTCTGTGCATCTGCAGGAAACTTGTGTGCATTCTAAAAGCTTTTTGCTTAAACTTGGTGCTGATTGCCAAAGCGCCTTACCATGGTCCTGTCCCACAGAACGGAGCAGTGACAGCACTGCTGGCACTGCCTGGCTTTTCATTTCACTGATTTCACTCACTATAGAAAATCCAAAGTTTTATATTGTATTTGACGTTGTGGTGAGAAAAGGATGACAGTAATCACATCGTGGCAAAACTAGTAAATGAATTTATCATCTACAGACAGGTGTCTCAGGCACATCTTCCTGAACAGCATCATAACAAAGCAGGTGAAAAGTAGTGACACTGAGTCGCTCTGCTCTGGCTGGTCCTGTCAGAAGGCAGTGGCAGAGAGAGTGGGGGCTGGCTGAGCTGTTTCCAGCCACTGTTTGCAGGAGGGGACTGACTCACTGATAGAGCCCAGCCTCGTGTGCTGCAGAGGTGCCAGAAGGGAGAGCTGCAGCTGCTGACATATGTAGACACGAGTACTTCACCAAGGATCTCCCACCTGGCTTCCTCAGCTGTAGAGATCCAGCCTCCAGGAATCAGAGTGCAGACAAGAATCTACCTTCTTCTACTCTTTGGTGCTGTTTTTTTTTCTCCTTAACATTTGTAAGTTGTATCACTTAAATAGCATTTTATATCATGTTGAGATTTAGTAGATGTAAAGCTTGTAAGCACTCCACAAATTAATTTCTTACAACTACTGAAAGCATATTGCCATATAATTTTAACAACTTGGCAACAGGAGCGCCATTTAATTTCACACAACTCTTTTTTCTTTCCTTATTATTACAGAAATGTCAGTTGAACAAGTGATTCTGGAGGGCTGCTCAGGATTCTTAAGAGGATTTGACATTGCATTTACATGAGTAGAGGTGGAAAACAAGCAGGCACAGTGGTAATAGCAGGGTGGGGCTGACTGTGGTAATACATGCTCAGAACAAAGGGGCTGAACGAATTATAGTTACCATATCAGAGAGAGGGGAAATGACAGCATCTATTACCATTTTAAACTACCTTCTGGGGAAATTCCTGCAGTCAGACACCAGTTAAATCACCCTAGTTGCCTTTGGCCTGTCGGGTAGGAGTGGTGTTAGTCAGGAAGGAAATTGCTAGCCTTTATTACAGTAACATTCCCACCAGCTTGGTGCCATTTCCAAGACTGTAGCAAACTTTGTCTGCTTCAGGGGAATAAAGCCTCTGTACACACTTCGAGTAGCTGCCTCAACAGTGACTTCTTGTTTTGCTTCCATAGTTTGATGGCACTTTATGTCCAGGTGAGAAGTTTGTATAGTGTTGTGTAACCTGTCTGGTTTCTTTTAAGTTTTTTGAGGTTATCAGTGTTAAAAGATACTCTGTGGATAAATACCTATTTCTCTTAGAAGTAGGAAGCTGCTGGCTTCACTTCTGTGCTACAATGGGTTCTGCAGGTTTGTTGCACATGTGAGAGGGGAGATTTGGGAGTTTGCACCCTTTTGGATGTGCAGGTCCAAAGAGGTGAAGGCTACAAGAGGGAATGATCTGTTTTAATCTCCTTTGTGCCACAGGCCATCAGAATGTACCCACACCTGCCTTATTTCCATATAAACAGCTCTCCTTGCTTCTGTGGAACTGTTGCATGATATGCAACATGATATGGATGTGTTACCCCTAAATGCACACACAGAGAGAGGTGCCTCTACAAAATCTAAACTATTTTATTGCTTCCTAAGAAGCACTTATGATTGACAGATGTCACATCAGAAGTGGCAGCTTACAGGCAGCAGAATTACACTGAAGGTGTGTCAGATGGGTGTCAGGAGAGCAGTTTTGAGACTGATTTGATCTCTTTTTTGATTTTTAGATTTTATTTATGTAGCTCCAAGTTCTTACTGAGCACAGTTACCTGGTGTCTTCATACATCCTATTGCTGATTGAGAGGAAAGAGTGACCATGCATAAAGGTCCTCAGAAATGCAGTTGCAGTGTCAATTGCTGGATAGCAAAGCTGAGAGTTTTCCTGAATTACTACAGTATTTTGTTCCTTAAATGAATTTCATTCCTGAGAAGGACATTGTTCTGTAAGGATTTCAGTATATCAGGAGTACCTTCTGAATGTAGGAGATGATCCTACTCCCACTGAATTCAATTAGAGAGAATTTGGAGCTCTGTGCATTTTATAGGATTTTTATGCATCTGAAGGCAAGGATGATAGTGATGTTAAATGGTAAAAGTGATTTCCAGAGAATGAAATTTGACACCAGTTTCCAAACAACTTGTGAACTATTCTTGTTACCCTGAGAGTAGATGTGTTCACTTAATGTCTTTGATGAATCCAATTGAACATTAACATTGAAAGTGTTTCTCTCTTAACTTTTTGTAGGATGAGAAGAATTTACAGTGGTTTCCTTGCTTTAAACTAAAGTCTCTGACAATCACAAGGCTATTCTATCTCTTCTTTGTGACTTATTTTAAAAAATATAAAATCTACTTGTTATCCAAGAGTACCTAAAACTAACTTTGTAGTGATTATTTGTATTACCTGGATTGTAAAGTAACTGTTTAATGTAACCATGTAGAATTTCATACTTTCATAAAATGAATTGGTAGATTTGCAAAATAAATTGAAAAGTAAAACCTTGTTCTGCTGGAATTTTGTTTTCCAAGTGAGGAGTGCCTGTCTCTCCAAGGTTATGTAGCAGCTGTATTGAGCTCAGCAGAATGTTGTTCATCAGCCTGACAGAGGTTACTGGGATATTCAGTCATCTGAAGGACCATTCCTGCTATGACATCTTTGGATCTGTCTTGTTTTTGCTTTTGTTTTTGGTTTTTTTTTGTCTCAAAGTCTTAACAGCATCTAATAATTGTTCCCAGCTGCATATACAAACAGGTACAGACCTGAAATACCAAAGACCTTGTTTACTTCTTTGTTTCACATTGTGTGTGTGACCTTCAGCCATAAATCTGTTTTATTTGTTCCTACCTTTTTCACATGATAGTACTATTCTATATTGTAAGCACTTTTCTTTTTGTAATCCCTCACCCCAAACACCAAAATTCCACCTTGCTGAGAAGCCTGTAGTGCCTTCCATGGGGGTGTGCAAGTGTGAATGAGAGCAGGATTCACCCACACTGCTTTTAAAGAAGAGTCTCTGGTTGCCAGTTTCAGCACAAGGCGGATAATGGCATTACAGCTGAATATTTGGGGATTTTCCCCTGAGAATCAGCTGCCTAAAGGAAGAATTATTGGACCCATACTCCTCATGCCAGGTCAATACTCAGTCAGCATCTGTTTTCTATCTCCTTGTTACAAGAGATGCATTAATGATAACAGTTCAGTTTTTTAAAGCTCCTGTAACCTGATCCCTCATGATCCTATCCACAGTGAACAAATTCATCTGCATCCATTTCCAGCACTTTTCCATCTGGTAACAACAGATCATTGAAAAGGGAGCTGCATTAAGGATGATTGTACTTTCATTTTAGGTTCACACCTTAAAAAGTACATTTTTTTCTTAATGTTATAGCACTTCTGTGAGTGAAGTCTCCAGCTGGAGACACAGCAGAGACACCACGGTGTCATTCAACTCAGGCAAGTTACAGCTTTATCGACTTCCCTTCAGCCAGGTCATTTCACACCAGCTGAGTCTCTTTCCTCTCCTCTTTTTTTTAATTGGATAGCAGCTCATTCAGATGTCTCCAAATAACTGCCAGCTTTTTTGCATGTGGAAGTGAGAATTACACCATCATTCAAAAAAGAAAAAAATCGTTCTGGTAAATGCTGAAATATCAAAAAAGCTCTAAAAGCTGGGAAGTTGTTCTTTATCCCTGGTAAAACAGTACCTATTCTTCGGTCATGCCTGGCTGCCAATGAGCGCAATAATACCGAGCAATTAGGTCTTTCATTTGCGTTTGGCTAATTAATTGTTTGCACAGTGCCCTGAATATGGAATCATTTTCCTTTTGGAAAGAATAAAAGGATTAAAATGGCTTTATCCCTAGTTGCTCTGAATGTCTTTTATTTATTTAATGGGAGAAAAATCCTCTGTTGCCCCAAATGCAAACCACGCTCTCGAGCGTTATGGCTGCACGGGGACGTTGCCATCAGTGGGGATGTGAATGCATCCACATATGTCCATCCATCTGCAGCCACGCTCCATATGGGATCTGGGGGTCCTGCTGCATGGCAATGAGCGTGCAGAGGCTGGAGCCACGTCCTGTGTGCTGCAGGGTTTGGATGTCAGAGCTGTCAGGGGCTGGAGAGGGATGAGCATCCCTTGGATTTCAGCTGCCTGCGGCACCACCATCATTGTGAGCTGTGGTAGCACTGGGAGGGCAGAGCTCTGCCACTGGACACTCTCTGAAGAGGTTTGTACCAAGTAAATCCAAGGCAAATGGAACCTGGGCTAGGATTTCATGAAGAAGGGACCCAGTGGGCACAATATTGCAGAGGCTGTTGCCATCTCTTTGTTATGTTGGTCCTGCTCGGTGCCTCTTAGTGCTACCATATTATTAAATGTATTTTTCATGTTGAATGGTTTTACAGACGTGCAAAAAGCCACCTCAGTGGAAAGTGAAGGAACATACTCGGCTCCAAGTGCAAGGCAGAGACTGCAATCACACACGCTTCCACTAAAGGGGTTGGAGATAACTGGCTGGAGTTCCTCCTGCCTTCCCTGCTCTCCTATAAATCTGTTGTGGGCCACCTGCAAGAGCTGAAAGTGAAAATCCTGTCCCGTGCTACTTTCTCTTCCTCTGAAGATCAGGACACTGAGAACAAGGTTTGAAGGGAGAATGAGAGGCCACCTAGGACGTGTTCTCAGCCACAAATGCTCATCCTGGCTTAAAAACAGCTGCTGGCAGAGATATTGCATCTCCCAGGCAATCTGTCTCCTGCAGACTACTGGAAAGATTTCCCTAATATCTGCCACAAAGCATCTCTTAATGCATCACCCATCTCATCCCTTCCATGCCTACTGGTGCTACATCTGCAGCCCAAACCAGGGCCACCCCAAACATGCAGGAAAGGATTTGGAGGGCAACACAGAGCAGGGGCCCTACTTGGCTTTATGTGCCTGCCTTGCCTGGAGGAATCATTCTGTGCTCGGCCTAAGCCGGCAGAATTTAACTGCAAGTCAAACTCCTTTTGTTTATTTGATGCCTGGATGTCTGAGTGTTGCTTCTTGAGCTTTGGACCTTCTTGCTGTCTGTGCTGGGTCATGGAAATGTCCCTGACACCGGTGCTGTTCATAGCAAAGGAGTAGCTCCAGTGTTCTGGGTGCAGCAGTCTCGTGATAGCTTTGTACCTGTGTGTGGTAGGGGCTGGAAGGCAGCCACTGCAAAGCCCACGAGCCTCTCCATCCTTATCTCAAGAGATTTTGCAGAATTTCACTCACTTTCTCTCCTTGGTGTCTTCACTTTTGTGCATGAAAATATTCAGAGTATCTTGCCTGGTCAATGGGAGCATCCCAAGTTTTCATTTTTTCTTTCTGCTTTGTTTTTATTTTTGTTTTTTTTTCTTGTTTGTTTTTGGGGTTTTTTGGTTTGGTTTTGGTTTTGGTTTTTTTTCCCTTATGAGTTTTTTCAAGCTTAACTCTCCTAAATAATGACTAGGGAGGAAGACAGTGGACCAGAACAGACATGAAGGAGTTTGGACAACTGTCCTAAATTAGAGGACAGGTTTGCTTTGGAAATCCTATATGCATCACACTCTGTTACAGAAAGTTGGCTTTAACAGGAAATCTCTTGCAGCAGGGTGTCACTTCACTTCACTTCCACAGATTACTTGAAATGCTTTATTAATTCGATGACCTTGTGGGCTCTCAGGAAAAGCCATTTCTCAGTGTTTTGGGGAAAGAGAACTTCTCTGAGCTAAAGGGACTGTTTTGTTGCTCAGATTTATTGCTTGGCTGACTTAATTCACCATTCAAACACGATGATTTTTAGCTGCTGGGCAGTGGGCCTTGCAATGTTGAAACTAATTAACTGCTAGAACTCTTCTGAGCAAGGCTGTTTTCTTACTGGGTTTTGGGGCTTTTTTATAATCCCCAGAAATAAAGCAAACACGATCCTTGGAAGGCAGGGTTGCATGGATACGGTATCAGCACAGACACAGCCCCGTGCTGGATGACTCAGTGTCACAAAGGAAGAAAGGCTGCCAGCTGTCCCCGCTGCCGGCGTGACACCACACAAAGGTAAGAGGAGAAAAGAGGCAACATCTGAAGACAGAAGACAGGAGGGGTGCCAGAGTCATGACAAAGGGAGAACTCAGAGAATACCAAGAGAGGTCTCCACTCTACAGCTCTGGATCCACAGCCATCAAAGATCTGAGCTGTGGACCTGGCTGGCAGGCCAAGCTCAATGGCTCTGCAGCTGGAGAGTCCTCGCACCTCTGTCACCTTCCTTCATCTCCACCACTGGAGCTGCAGACTGTATTTCTGAAAGAACCTTGAACCTCATAGCTCAGACAGATCTAAAGAGCTGCAGTTCCTGCTGGCAGGACCTCATCAAAGCCTTGAGAGGGAGTACAAGGAAGGGAAAAGGGGTTGTTCTTTGTCAGGATGCACCTGGCTGCAGGAAGGTGCTGGTTGTTATCCTGTCGGGGACTTATGCTCATCAAAATATTTTCTGGGAAAAGTTTATAACCCCAGCAATATTTCCTAGTGATGTCTAAAGGTCTAGAAGCTCAAGCAGAGACAAATTCAGTGTCTGTGTACTCCTTCCTACCATGTTTTCGCAAAGCACTTTCAGCCCTGCTCCTTGCTCTGGGTCCAATAGTGCAAGTGAAATATAAATTGCTGCTGCTCACTGAAAGCAGGAATCCCTCCTGGCTCCAGGGAGCTCCCCATCCATCTTTGTTCCTGACAGTTTGATTACCTTTATCATCATTTTTAAATGCAGAGCTGCAAATACCATTAGTGGTCATACAGAATGGCAGCTCGATTGACATGCCTCAACCACAGTGGCCTTCTTCCACTGGCAGCAGGGAGCACAGGCCAGCCCCTCTTCCTCCCAAGAGTTTGGGCTGGGAGTGTCAGCCCCAGCTGCCAATTCCCCTCTGTCTCATTGTCTTCTTCCCTGCATTTCAATTCCATTGTTTCCAGGACTTCCAGCCTTCTTCTGAAGCCTCACAGCCTAGTTGCTCATTCCTGAAGCACAGGAGTATAGAGCAGCACCCCTGGGTGCATGATCAAGGAAATCTCATCACTTGGCTTGTTCTGAGCAAAAGGGGGAGTGCAGAGGATCAGCAGCATGTGGGAGAGGAGACCTTTGCCCCCACAGATGCTGGTGGAGCTCACCTGGCCAGGAGCTTCAAAAAGACCATGAGGTTTTTTGCCTGCCTAATTCTCTAGGTGAAGCCAGAGGAGAGTTAGTGGAGGTTTGTCACAGGGAGGTTTTTGAATAAGACAAAACATAATTTGTTTGGTGTGAGAGTTCAAAATAGCACTGGGGATGTACTCGTGAGCTGCCCCATCTCTTAGCTCTCAGCCAGAGCATGTTCCAGCATCCCCTGGCATGAAAGGGTCTCCTTAGATGTGAGGCGATGGTCTGTAGTGATGCAGGGTCCCCAGGCAGGTGCAAAGGAGAGCTGCTTTACTCCAAAAACCCAGCCTTTTTAAGCAAATTAGCCAGTTAGTAGCTACACAGTTTTAAATCATAACAATCATTCAACCAACCACCATACACGACAGTTACATAACCTGTTTTTCTACCTCTAATTCAGCTGATTCACTTTCCCACAGTCCTTTCTTGCTTAGCCAAAGTAGCAGGCCTGAGCCATGGTTCTACAAAGCCTTCCCTTCGTAAGGTTTTACCTATATGCAACACTTAGAGGCAGTACAGGACACAATCAGGGTGTGAGGGGACAGTGCTGAGGGCTGAGCACGACCCCTCAGGCATGGGGACAATAGGATGGACCGATTCCCTTCAGTCCCTGCCATTTCCCACCCCTGGAAAGGAGCACACATGGTCCTTTGCCAGCCATCCCTGCTGTTCTCTCCTTTTTCTGTCAGCACCTGTGCTTTTCTTCCCTCCAAACTGTCCTTGGAGTGACGCAGCAAAGTGCCAGGTGTACCTTTGCTGCTTTCAGCTCAGCAGAGAAGGCTTTCTTTTGTTTGGCTGAAAGGGAGCCTGGGTCAAGGTTTTTATGTGCCAGGCAAAATCCAAACACGAGAACACGCAGGTGAGCTCAGAGCCAGGATCTGGGCTGGCAGTGGCAGGAGGAGCAGCACTGTGCCAGGGAAACGTGGATAACAAAAGGGGTGGGATGGGATGGGATGGGATGGGATGGGATCCATGGGATGGGATGCGATGGGATGGGATGGGATGGGATGGGATGGGATGGGATGGGATGGGATGGGATGGGATGCGATGGGATGGGATGGGATGGGATGGGATGGGATGGGATGGGATGGGATGGGATGGGATGGGATGGGATGCGATGGGATGGGATGGGATGGGATGCGATGAGATGCGATGTGATGGGGTGCGATGGGATTGGGATGGGGTGCGATGGGATTGGGACGGGGTGCAGTGGGATGGGATTGGGATGGGGTGCGATGGGATTGGGATGGGGTGTGATGGGATTGGGATGGGGTGTGATGGGATTGGGATGGGGTGCCGTGGGGTCCCTCTCCGAGCCGTTGTTGGGTGATGGGGCCGCACGGCAGCCAGGCAGCAGTCCCCAGGCAGCAGTCCCCAGGCAGCAGTCCCCAGGCAGCAGTCCCCAGGCAGCAGTCCCCAGGCAGGGCAGGAGCTCCTGGCCGGGAACCCCGCTAGAGGCAGCTCTTGGTTTGCGCTGAGCTCGGAGCAGCGGCCGAGCATCTGCTGTGCCCGCGGATCGCTGCTCCTGCCGGCCCCGACACGGCCCCGCTCCACCGGGGAGCTGCAGCCCCTCGGCCCAGCCCGCCCGGGCTCTGCAGCCGCTCCTGGCCGCACACAGTGTGCTAAAGCCTGGGTGGGCAAGGAAACCCCCGCGGGAGCCAGCCCGAGCCCGGAGGAGGAGGATGCAGGGCTATGGGGGGCTCAGCGGGCTGAAGTCGGCCCTGGGAGCAGCGATTCCCGAAGGAGAAGGTTGGAATTTGAGGTGTGTGCCCCCCTCCTGCCCGCACCGAGAGCGATTCCCGGCATCCTGCACGGGAGGGAACAGCCACCAAGGAACGGATCGGGTCTGTCCTTTTTCCTCTGTGGATCAAACAGATCCAGCTCCGACTGAAGCAGATTGTGATCACAGCGACTTAATTGCATGGGGGAAACATTTCCTGATGACCTGTGTGCGGGTGCTGGCTCGCTGGGTGCTCCCCGGGCACAGGCTGTCCGCAGGGAGGGCAGGGCAGCCCGGGATGCTGCCTGCTGCCCGCTGCCAGCCCTGGGAGGCTCTGCACAGCCCGGATCCCCCTGCCCACCCTCCGCTTGCTGCCTGCCAGACAAGCCCTCGGTGGCCAGCAGGTCCCTGGGGCCGCCCGCCCCTCTCTGTGGCACCGGCTTCGGCCCGGCTGAATTCCAGCGTTGCTCTTTTCATTTCAGAGCTGCAGGAGAAGCGGCTTTTGGTCACCTTAAAGGAATAAACGATGCGTAAAAATATTTGATCAATTAAGCCAAATGATTTGGCAAGCGGCGGCTCCCGCTGTACCCATCCTCCTCACAATTGTCTCATTATCCGGCCCTAAATCAAGCTGTCACAGCTTTTTTTGGCTCGGAGGGGAGAGGGAGGGAAGGAGGGAGTTGCTTTCCAGTGTTCACCTCCAGAACAGAAACCCTGAGCAGGGAGCGGGTCACTGAATCACCGAGAGCATCCTCCCGGCCCCTTCCCCCTCCGCCCTCGCTGCTGCTCCGCATCAGTGATTGCGGGGCCAGCAGCGGGATGGGATCCAGGGGCTGGGATCCAGGGGATGTGATCCAGGGGCTGGGATCCAGGGGATGCGATCCAGGGGATGTGATCCAGGGGCTGGGATCCAGGGGCTGGGATCCAGGGGATGTGATCCAGGGGCTGGGATCCAGGGGCTGGGATCCAGGGGCTGGGATCCAGGGGATGTGATCCAGGGGATGTGATCCAGGGGATGTGATCCAGGGGCTGGGATCCAGGGGCTGGGATCCAGGGGATGTGATCCAGGGGCTGGGATCCAGGGGCTGGGATCCAGGGGCTGGGATCCAGAGGATGTGATCCAGGGGCTGGGATCCAGGGGCTGCGGTTCCAGCCCGGCTCCTCCTGGGACCGCACTGCTTCCCCAAAGCCCCCGGGCCGGTCTCTTGCTGCTGCCGGGGGAGCGTCCCCAGAGGGGGACACAGCTCATCAGTGGGGCAGGAAGGTCCCCAGGGACCGGGGCTCCTCCCTTCTCAGGTGCCAAAATAATCCAGAGGCTTGGATCCTGCTTGCTCCCGTTCCTGAGCGTGTAACAAGTGTCTGGAGAGCCTCCTCTGGCCTCAGCTGGGACAGAAGGCACTCGGAGCCGCTCACTCACCAGCACAGCTTCACTGTGGTAATCACATCAGCCCCTTTTCATAAAAAAACCATAGGCAATTGCATCAAGAGGTTCTTGATAGGAGCAGGTCCCACAGGGACTGTGTGTGTGTGAGCCCCAGACAGCAAACGTGGAGTTTTTCAGTATTTGTCAGCCAAGAGAGAAGCAAAATCTGTCTCTTTGGGAGCCTCGGTGTTTCATAGGCCCTAAAGAAATCACCTGAGGACCCATTTCCTGCATCCTCAGGACAACGGAGCATCCCTCACCCTACACACAGGGGAGCCCCTCTGAGGAAGAGTCCTCCTTGTCTGTCCTCCCTTGGTGACACCCTGGATACTGTGCCAGACCTGTGTGATTCCCCAGGCCCACTAAAATAATTAATGTAAACTAATTATTATTATTTTATTGATAAACTAATTGAAGACTCATGGATTCACTCTGCTGGGACAGTGAAACAGCTGCATACTCATCTGTTCATGTGAGCACAGCCAGGCAGTCAGAGCATCCCCTTATGCTGCCTGCCCTGCACAGAAACAGCCCAAAAACACACCTTTCCAGCCAGGAAAATCTTCAACCCAAAAAAAATAAAGAGGAGCAAACACAGACCCTGGCATGCAAAACTGCTCTGGATGGAGTTAATGAAAAATGTGTCATTTTCTCCTGCCAACAGCAGCCCAGCAGGGCAGGGCAGGGCAGGGCAGGGCAGGGCAGGGCAGGGCAGGGCAGGGCAGGGCAGGGCAGGGCAGGGCAGGGATGCTGTTCTGGTGGGCAGGATGGGATCTTGCTGGTCCCTGGGACCTGCTGTGCTGCTGCAGCCACCACAGATCGGCTCTGAGCAGCTCTTGTGGGTGCCGTGTTCAATCCACACTGTTTAGTTTTGTTGCCTTTTTAATGCTGTCAAAACATGAGATGCTCCTGCTGCTTTCACAGCCTTGCTAATTGACTGCAAAGAGCAGATTTCTGTTCAAATTACAGCTACTTTTGAACTTTGAACTTGCCTTTAAAATCAATTTCCTACGAGGTTTTTGTCCCCACCCCTAGCAGAGCTGTGAAGCAGCACAAGCAACAACTCACTCCCACGGTGCTTTTTGAAGGACCAAGGGCAGTTCACACACCCTGCAGGGATCCCAGAAGGGATTTTCTGCTCTCATGCTCTTCACCGTGGGCTCCCCCCAGCCTCTGGCATCTCTGGAAACAGAGGACTGGGGAGCATCTGTCAATCCATCACCTGGAAAATGCAAAGAAAAACCCTCTGGGGAGCAGCTCTTGTGCTGAACCTCCAGCAGATGCTGTGGTATCTTCAAGTTTTCCCACTCTCACCTCCCTTCTCCATGCTCCTGTGACAGCTCTTTCCTCCTGATGAGCCCCTTGGATCACAGATGTGCAGGTAATGCCTGGTGCTGGGTGCTAAGTGAAGCACCTGCACGAGTGGCAGTGCCCCTGTGCCCCCTGCCAGTCACCTCTGCAGCTCAGGTGCTCTCAGCCTGTTTTCCAGCTCTGCCAAAGCCAGGAACAATCTGAGCTGCAGAGCAGGGCTGCAGCCCTCCACGCCTGGCAGGCTCTGGTTTTCCTTAGCTGAGGCCAAATAGGAGGTCTGGAAAAGCCCAAATGAACCCAGCAGAAGCAGGGCTGGTGATCTGTGATACCTCCAGGCTGAAAGTGCAAGCCCCTCCAGGGAGACTGGGAAAACCACATTACAAGCCTGGCTTTGGCCCAGCCCCTGAGCAGAAACAATGAGAGGAGGAATGGGGGAACTGCCCTGAGCCCTCTCTGGTCACCCCTGAGCCTGCACTAATGAAAAGCCAGGCAATGGCCACATGTGCAGGGCCAGAGGACGAGCCCAGGATGGTGCCTGCACTAACACACACAGCTCCAGGGCTTGCCAAGACCCTGCTGCCCAGCCAAATGAGCCTGAGTTTGCAAGGAGCTATTTGCCAGAGCAGAAAATGTTGGTCTCCAGCACATGCTTCACTCAACAGATGTTCCAGGTCCTGCTAAGCTGTAAAAAGACTGACCAAGGGTCCCTGATGGGTGCAGATGGTTTCAGCTCCATTAGCCATCAGTAGCAACCCAAAATGCTCTGACCATCGTGAACCACAAAACCAACCTGCTGCTGGGCAAGGGGCCAGAGCCAGCACCAGAGGCTGCTGGGCATGGGCAAGGAGAAGCTGGAGCTGCATGAAAAATCGTGGCAAAAGGACCCACAATGGGAGCAGTTGGAGCAACAATTCGGGGTTTCTACATTGCTTGGTAATTTCAGATCACAGATGGAAATCCAAGAGAAGCATCTCGTAAATCACACGGTCTGTGGGTTTTCCCTTTTCCCCTGCTGTGTTATGATGGAAAATTGCAGTCAGTGTTTCCAAAAGCCATGAAATACCATGCAGGCCCTGGCAGGTTCACATCCAGCTGAAGCAAACTCCGCTCCAGCGTGCAGCTTGCCTCCAAAAGGGTCAGCGAACCCAACAGCTGTGTTTTGCTGACTGGAATTTGCACCTTTCCCCAGCTCATAGTGCTGCTCTCACCTCTTTCCCATCAGCATTCATTTAGAGTTGGTGGTGTGCCAGCCTTGCACCCCTCGAACACAACTGAAACAGAGGATTTCTGATAGGAGACAAGGAAAAAGGCATGAACAGGTGGCTTTTAGAGGAAAAAGAAAGGGATTTTTTTTTTTTTAATATGATTTTGCAATAAAAAGGAAGAAGATGAAGACTTTTCTAAAAATTACCATGCAGCACCAAGCAAGAGAAGATACTTGGGCTCAGAAGTTTTTGCTGCTGCTGGCTCCCTCCATGGCCAGGATAAAACACAGGGAGTGCCACAGCAAACACAGACAGCACTTGGTGCCACGGCTCTGCTTTCAGAGCCACACTCTCCATCTGCTCAGTCCCAGCAGCACAGGGGCAAATTGTCACCAGCATGGTGGTAAACTGTCACCATCCTGCCCCTGATGCTTCCCTGCTGCCTCCCACCCCTCTCTGAGCCCAGGGACTGTCCTTTTTACCCACAGGGCTCAGGATGAGCATTGTCCCATGGACTGGGAGCAGCAGCATCTTTGTGCCACAGCCCAGGACACGCTGGTTGAGGCTGTGTCCCCTTGATTACCCTGGAGCTATGCTAATGGCTTTCTATTTTAATTACATGGAAGTCTAAACATGCTGCAGGGTCTGTCTAATGCTGCACAGTACAGAGGAAGGCCTGTGCATCACTGACAGCCTTATTTTTAATTTTTTTGCATAATAAAGGTAAGGTGACACTGGGGACATGTGTCTTTTATGGTCCGAGGTCAGCTGCCTGCAGGTCCTGAGAGTCGGGAGAGGGAGGGGAGAGGGAGGGAAGGAAGGCAAAGTAAACAGATAAATCCCTGGAACATATGGCCTGTGCTCGGTATCTTTACGCATGAGGCACCCCACTTAATAAAAGTTTAGGATGGAAAAGCCAAATAAAATTGATAATCTGCCCAGGGAGGGTGATTCAGATGAAGCAAGCACATTACAAGGGGGTGACTGATTTACAATTTTCTTCTATTTGCGGTTTTATGACTATTACAGTTATTCTTGTGAATATAATTCATTACTGTGCTATTATTCCCAGAAGTGAAAATCAAAGGTTTATCAGCCAACACCGGCAAGCATGAAATACTGCCCCAACACCCGGCTCCGTGCTGGAATCACAGCTCAAAACCAGACGGGAAGGCAGAAGCCGAGCGCTCACCTCTCCCCGTCCCCAGGTCCCCTCCTGGGACACAGCCAGGGGCAGGCAGCCCAAAGCCAGCAGCAGCTCTCAGCAGGGCAGGGAGGAGGCAGTGAACCAGACCTGTGTGACCACTGTCTCATCCTCCAAAAGCTGATGGACACAGGAGTGGCTCGGTTATTTGGAGAAAAGTAACACTGGTGAGTGCGCTGCTGGGCAGCCCGGGGTGGGCACAGGCAGGGGGGACCCTCAGGAGCTGGAGACCAAAGGGATCAGGCACGCTGCCTCTCCTGGGGCATGGCAGGCTCCCAGGGGTGGCTTTGGGCACAGCATCCCACTGTGCTGCCAGGTTCTGGCAGGGCAGGGTGATGGGCTTGAAACCAAGACAACAGGAGCTGGAGCCAGAAAGAGGGCAGGGTTTTATTTAGACTGACAGCTCTAGCTGGGAGAAATGGTCTGAACCAGGGGTTTAGCCAACATAAAAGCAGTGAAGAGAGTACTGAAATGTACTTGAGGTTGCTGCTCAGTGGATATCTCATTCTGTAGCCCACGCCTAACATAAAAACCATCATTCCTGTGGTGTGGTTTCTCCAGCAGCAGCTGAAGCCCAGCCCCAGGCAGCTGCTGGTGCAGCTTGATGGCACAGCCCTCCCTGGCTGTATCCTGTGGGCTTTCAGGCTTTGCCACTCCTGCATGCCAGCCTCAGCTGTGAAAATCAAGACAAGCCTCTTCCAGCCTCCTTTTTCTCCTCTTTTCAGCAAGTTTTTGTCTGAAGAGCCACACTTTACCTTCCCCGTGACAGATCCTCATCCCAAAGGCTTCTTTGCAGATGCACTCCAGATGTGCCTGACATTCTGCTCCAGCACCAAAAGATACCAGCTCTTGCTTAAAAAAATCTCCAGAAGCCAATGGCAAAGAGCCCTGCACAGCACAGAGACCCTGCAATAATAGAGGAGAGGGAGAAGCCAAAATCAGTGTATATGGGCCAGACCAAGGCTTTCTTCAGCCCGACATCCCAGTGCTGGTTCTGGAAGAGTAGATGTAGTGAACAGACAGTCTGGAGGGATATTTCCCTGGCATCCTCCCATCTGGGTCCCAAAGCTTGTCTTGATGCTTAATAGCTCTTGATGGATTTCTTTTCTTCCTAGGATTTGTCTAATCACTTTTTGAAGCCTTGTAAAGTTTTGGCATGTCCAGTATCATCTTGTAATTAGTCTCTAGCTGAAGGACATGCTGTGGGTGGAGGTTGGTGAGCTTTCAAAGGCTCAGTCTGTGACTCTGGGATCTGAGTCATGTCTGAGGGTGGGAAATGCAAACACAGGGGCCAAGAGTTTACTCCTCATCACCACCGAGTGCCCCAGTGGGAACTGATTCTCTGAAGTCTGAATTGCTTAAGAGGAAATAAAACCAATACCAGCTACATTGTCAGAGTTTGTCCTCAGCTCTCTGCTCTCTCCCTAAAAGATGTGCCACTCCCTAGAAGTGGCACGTCCCAGATAAAACAAGACACCAGAACGAGCCACGATTGCTGTTTAAGCATTTTAGATGAGGAAAAAGCCCAAACCCCAGACTTTGACAAGCGTGCCTGTTGGACTGGGGTGAGCAGTGCCTCTGCCTGCCTTCAAAGTGAAGCACATGGTGAGCACTCTGCTGAGAGGGGCAGTCTGCTGAGGCCGAGAGCTGCCACACAGAAATGTGGCCAGCCCAGCAAAGCCTCATCACAGTCCCTCCCATGGCCCCTCAGACTGGCAGTGCCAGCTCAAGCTGTTCTTCCCCATCCCATGGCCACAGCCAAGCTCCAGGCTGGGGCTGTCCTTGGCTTCCCCAGCTCTGCTGGCACAGTGGCTCCCAGCCCGAGTTCCGTGCAGGAGCAGCTCCAACTGGACATGCGCAAAATAAATCCCATTAAGCCACAAACTGCATGAAGTGAAGGCAAATCAGCTGCAGCAATAACCATGAACTTTCCCTGCTGGAGGCTGGGGACAGGGTGCAGTGGGGCCCCCAAAGTGCCCAGCGAGGACACGGCTCCAGGCTGAGCTAACGGCACATGTGTGGCCGAGGGACTTTAGCATTGTGGTTAATTGTGATGAGCAATAAAATTCCAGCTGGGGATGAAGGTCCCAGAGCCTGCCAATTAGTCCTGGCATCCTGAAGACAGGCTGTAATGGGATTATTGAACCAGTCCTATTATGCACTAAAGTGTTTGGGGAAGCTCTCCACAGTGCCTGGAGAGCTGCTGGGAGCAACTGCACAGAGCTCCTGCTGGGCAGGGATGGAAGCAGGCACCCACCCTCCCTCCCCACAGAAGATAAACACTTTTCTTACTCCCTGGCTGAAACATTTATCATGCCAAAGGGGTTTGAGTCAGTGAGTCTGAGCAGTGACCAAGATTTTGCTGTTCAAAATAAAAATGGATTTGTTTTCTCTCTTGAACAACAAACCCAAAGAAGCTGCATCAGACCCCAGCTGAGAGTGCTTAAAAGGCAGCGCTGGTGCAAGAAGCTGTTTGCTTGGCCATCTCGCTGAAATGGCAGGTATTTGTGATTTGGAGCTTTTTCCTTGGCAGCCCTGATGAGATTTCATGTTTATAACATTATGGTTCAGGGTGTGAGGATGGGCTCAGCCTGCCAAAGGAGCCACTTGCTGCCTCCAGCTCACAGAAGACATTTGGAGCCGGTGGGTTCACCAGGGCAGATGATGCAGGAAGCTTCCTGCAGACTCCTCATCTCAGCAGCTGCCAAAAATACGTGACCCTCTGGCTGTGCTCGCTGCAAATGGAGAGATCTCTCTTTGATGCAGCAGAGACCAGAAGGGCTGTTTGGGTGACAGTGCAGATGTGCCTGCTGGGAGTGCTGCCTGCCCAGTGCCTCCCGGGGAGAGCTCAAAGGCAGGGACCACAGCTGGGTGTGTCAGTACCAGGGCACACACAGTGCCACCCTCCACCCCTCCTGGAGCCCTGAGGCCACCAAACACCCCAAACAGCCCCTGGCCTGGACTGGAGCCTGAGTCTCTGAATTGTCACACAGTTCCCACGGCCCCTGTCCCCTCAGTGCCACCAATCACTGCTTTTGGCCAAAATGTGGGTCCATTTTGCATGCTTGGCCAATGAGATGAACCAATTCTGCACTGGGAGAGGTCATCTCCTGATCATGGCTCACTCAGAAACAGCTCCTTCTCTGGAGCAAGGAGCTGGCTGTCAAAGGGCTCTTCCACCTCCTCAGTGGAGGGATCCAGGAGCTTTCTGCTGCTGCTCCAGCCCCTCCACTTGGCCTCATCCCCTCGGCAGTGCTGCTCCTGCAGGACTTTGGAACAGGAGCCCAGACAAGCCAGGGATGGTGCCTGTCCTGGGCAGGACCACCACCATGGCAGCAGATTCCAGAATTGAATCAGACATTTATTAGGCAATAAGGGATCAGAGAAAGTGGAAAATGAGTGAGGTGGGAGAGGATGGGTCCTGGGTTGTGTCTGTAGGAAGAATTAGCAGGACATGGTTTACAGAGATGAAAAGCTTTTTGATTATTAGAGCAATATTTAGTGGCTGCAGGAGAGGAAATGCTGCTGCTTTTCCCCTGCTAAACAGAGCCAGGACTCCTTCAGCTGACCCAGTGGAGGGCAGCCACCACAGCTGAGACTGTGCCTCATCCAGGGAAAAGTTAGGAAAGGTTCTGCTGCCGGATCAAGGCTGTTCTGCCCACGCTGAGCTGCAGCCAGCCACTCTTTAAAGAGCTTCAACAGGGTCTCACTTTTATCTGCAGTTCATAAGGAGCTTTGCTTTTCTGCCTGGAAGCCTAGGCACGAGGTGCCTGGAGGTTGGGATTTATTTCACCTTTATCATCCTGGGCAGACATGGCCAGGCTCCTGGTCTGCATGAGCTGTTTAACTTCAGCCAGCTCAGCCAAGGTGATGTGCACATCCCAGACAGATTCAGGGAGCTGCCTGTGACCCACAGCTCTCTCTGCTGTCCCCACCATGACAAGCAACAGTGACAGCCCACAGCCACACTCCAAACTGACTCTGAATCCATCATTTCCAGTGCATTAATTCCTACTCATTATTGATCACCTTGTAACACACTGGGACTGTGCTGTGCTCCCTGGGCCCTGAGTTATGGACCCATCAATGCCTGGCTGCAGGAGAGGAGAGGAGAGGAGAGGAGAGGAGAGGAGAGGAGAGGAGAGGAGAGGAGAGGAGAGGAGAGGAGAGGAGAGGAGAGGAGAGGAGAGGAGAGGAGAGGAGAGGAGAGGAGAGGAGAGGAGAGGAGAGGAGAGGAGAGGAGAGGAGAGGAGAGGAGAGGAGAGGAGAGGAGAGGAGAGGAGAGGAGAGGAGAGGAGAGGAGAGGAGAGGAGAGGAGAGGAGAGGAGAGGAGAGGAGAGGAGAGGAGAGGAGAGGAGAGGAGAGGAGAGGAGAGGAGAGGAGAGGAGAGGAGAGGAGAGGAGAGGAGAGGAGAGGAGAGGAGAGGAGAGGAGAGGAGAGGAGAGGAGAGGAGAGGAGAGGAGAGGAGAGGAGAGGAGAGGAGAGGAGAGGAGAGGAGAGGAGAGGAGAGGAGAGGAGAGGAGAGGAGAGGAGAGGAGAGGAGAGGAGAGGAGAGGAGAGGAGAGGAGAGGAGAGGAGAGGAGAGGAGAGGAGAGGAGAGGAGAGGAGAGGAGAGGAGAGGAGAGGAGAGGAGAGGAGAGGAGAGGTCATAGGTTGCAATCCTAACACATTCTTTGACAGTACTTACCTGTTCCAGGCAGAGCATAACATGCTCAACACAACTGATCTGTAGTGGATTCATAGGTGGAACACAGCCCTTTGTTCATGCACTCCAGAGGTATCTGGGAGCCAGAGAGGAGAAGAGGTCCAGGGCATATCAGTTGTTTATGCTTTTAAAGATTTTAGGGTTAGCAACCAGGATTTATCCTGACTCACAGGTGCCCTGCAGGGTCCCCTCAGCCTTTGCTGCCTCACTGAACATGCAGGCAGCAAGGGGACAGGGGGCAGGCTCAGTCTGGAGAAACAGTACTTTGATTTCTTAAAAATTAGATGGTCAAAGGCTCATCTCACACTCGGGACTCGGGTACAAGAGGAGTACAGGAGGGGTGACAAGCAGTTTTTCATGCACCAGGGAGCAAAGGGATGCCAAACACAGACAGGGATACTCAGTGAGATGAGGAGCTTGAGGTAAGCAGCCCAGAAAATACTGTGAGTAGCAATGTTGAGTGCCCAGACCCATTGGTTGTAAAAGGGTTTCCTTCTGTCAGAGGAGCTGATGTGCCTCCAGATGACCTGCCTGAGACATGAGAGAGGATGAGAGGCTGGCTCTGCTCCCTTTGGGACCATCACCCCCTGTAATTCACAGAGCTCACACCCAGCTCTGTGGCTGTTCCATCACCAGGCAAAATCTCCTGACTGGAGCAGCTGCTCAGCTCTGGACAGCTGAACAAACACTCCAAGAAAGCAGAAATCTCCGTTGTGGGACACCGTGCTGATCAATGGCTGCATGCACCCGCTTCCTGTAGGTAATATTAATAATTTTTTCTCTAAGTAATTTTCATGAGCTGCAGACTGAGAAATGGCAGTCTTTTGCCTTCGTCAGAAACCAGAGCAGCTCTGCATATGCATTAAAACCCAGCACACGCAGTTTATCTGAAACCACCTGAACTTCTTGTTCTAGTGCAGTGTCTGCCAGCATCCATCCGCCCTGGGAGGTGTTACCTGGCATTTCTCTGCTCAGAGACCTGCTCCCTCAGGGCCTCGGTGGTTCAGATCATAATTCCTCAATAAGACACAAGCTGTTGGAAAAAAAAAGAGTAAACACACCACAAAAATGACAGGGAGCCTGCGAGCACATATGGAGAAAAGGCAGAGCAGGTTCTGGGTTTCCCACCCCTGCTCTCTTGGGTGTTGTGATAAATTCCCAAACCAACGGCAGGCAAAGCCATCCAAAGCCCAGATGTTTTGCAGATGTTCAGTGGGAATTGTTCTTGTCTCCATGCTTCCATCACATTTTCATCTTTAGAGGCTCTTAATTAGCCACTTCATCTTCTGCCAAACCCTCTTCGGTTTCACAGCCTGCGTGCTGGGATGGGGCCAGCCTGGGTGCAGAATCCCAGCAGTCCTGTTCCCACAGGACCATTGCAGTTCCCTCTCTAACCCCTATGGAAATACACAGCAGCACATCCCCCCCAGCACCCCAACATGTTTTCCAAGTAATTTATTTGTATGGAACTTAGCAGCAGGCTTAAAACTTTCCATTTTGACTCCATAGCTCTAAAACACTGATGCTATAAACAAATGGCAGCACCTCAAACCTCTGGGCAGAGGCTCCTCCTGTGGGGTGATCCCCTCTGGAGCCAGGCTGCTCCTCAGGGCTGAGATGTGCTCCCCCAAAAGGGCATGGGGCACCTGCAGAGCTCTGGAGGGCTCAGAAGGGCTCGCACAGCCTCTCTCAGCCCGTGCAGGAGCGGGGATGGTGATGTCCCCTTCCCACCAACATCCAACCAAGGAGGGAAAGCACAGGGATGAAGCAGGACCTGAAGCATCACGGAGCTCCTAAGTGACTCAGAGGAGGAGCAGCCAAACAGAGCTTCCTTTATTGATTTATTTATAAAGAATGAGATATTAATGCAAGACCTGTTGTTTGAACAGGTTTCTCCTGGCTGTGCTGGGAGAGGAGCCCCGTGGTGAGGGGGGTTGTGTGGGGAGGTGTGTGAGGAGTGCTAATCCCTGCCCGGTCCCCTCCTCACTCCATCTGTTCCTTCAGATGATTCACTGCGACTCTTAAAACTTCTGATTCCCCTCTCCCCACCCTGAGCAGGGAGTAGCTGGCAATTAAAATATTAGCAGGGGGGAAACACTTCATAACGCATATGATTATTTCTTTGTCCGAGGAATTTTAATTAGCTGAACACATGGAAGACCAAGTTTTGCCAGTCAGACCCCAACTGATGCTGAAACCTCACTGGCTGCCTTCTCCTGCCCACAGCGTGCCTGGGATGCTCTGTTATTGCTGGGTCAGAGCTTGTGCTTCCAGATTTCCCTGCAACTTTATTATTATTTTTATGTCTTGTGTTTTACAATACACAGGCTTTACAGCAGGGCACTTTTTGTGATGGTTTTTTACCTTGGCTTTGTTTTTTGCTCAGGAGCATAACAAGGTGATTGGATTTATGGGCAGCTCTGGGTTTTCAGCTACAGTTTTTCTTAGCAAGATCATCACTTGTGCCACTATCCTTGCTGGCCTTTTTCTCTGGCTTTGGTCGTCCCCAAGAGTCACAGCCCACATTAGACTCCAGCTGTTGTTCAAGCAACCCAAGCAGGGGTCACACAGGAGCTATTGTAGCTAAATAAAAGTTTCAAGAGCAGCAGGGTTTTAAGAGTCTTCTGAGATATTTCTGCTGTCATGTTAGCACCAGTTTGAGCAAAGCCCTGCTTACTGGGGACAATGGCAAAAAGCACCCCTGGCTGGAGGGCTAAGGATTAATGCAGCAGTCCTGGATGACCAGCTGGGGAATGAGAGAGCAGCCAAGAGCTGCACAAAGCCAGGAGCTATAAATTGGGGGTGGGGGAGGAAATATAAAAAGAACCAGGGTATTCTTTCTTAATGATGCCAAACCCCGCATTCAGGTGAGGAAGGTGTGATCCAGCTCCAGCCCAAGCTGCTCCAGGAGGAGCTGCCTCATGGCAGGGGAAGCAAAGGCTCCACCCAGATGTGAATTTGGGTCTGTGGCTTTGGGGACAGCAGCTGTGAAGGCTGAGAGATCCCCAGAGGCCATCGGGGATGAGCCTGCCTGCAGTTTTCTTACAAAGGGAAGCAAAGAGCATCCTCCAGCTGAGATCATGGTGAGAATTTGGGAGGTCCCTGCCAGGCAGCCAGCAGGCTCTGCAGGCTGAGTCTGGATCCAGCCCCATCTCAAGCAGGAGTCTCAAAACACAGCCTCGTCTGCATTTTACTGTAACTGGGCTAATGAGATTCACCCGCCAGCCACAGCGTGAGGAAGGAGACCCATCAAAAACCTTTACCTCCTCGATTTTGTGGAGTTAACATTTGAGCTTTGTGGGTTTATTTAGTTGGAGTCCCAGACTGAGCACCAAAGGTCAAAGGGATGCTGGTACTGCAGCCTTGCTCCTTCAGCATCTCTCGAAGGAGGACAAGGCCACAGCTCCCTTTCCACACCCTCATTTCTGACAGCTTGCAGAGATGAGGATGTTTCAGTGCTTTTCCTTACACTTTGCAAATATTGCTCCACGTGTTTGGCCAAATAGTGGATGTTTCCCCCTCAAGGGTAAATGGAAGGGATTAAAAACAGGGGAAGCAATATTGATCAACACTGGTGTTGAGAGGGCTGGCACTGCCCCAGAGCTGAGAGGGTGATCTCTGCTAGTCCCTTCCTATGAAATCTGCCTGTGGAAAATAGAAATAGTGACACCCACCTGAGATTCATGGGCAGCACGTAACCTCCACCAGCAAGGTGTTACCACCACACTATAAACCTCCCCAGAACTGTGCCCAGCCAGGCCAGCAAGACATTATTCCATTACATTTGGGAGCAAGATAAGAAATCTTGTATGGTTTCCCAGCAAGGGACAGAGCAAGTAGGGCTGTTTTTTGGGGGTTTTTTTCTGGCAGAGGCACAATAAAGGCCAGAGGAAGAGGGGACCAGCCTTTGCAGGCACTGGGCAGTGTGAGCTGGGAGCGAGGGATGCTGATGGAGCACGGCTGAGGCCATCTCCTCCCCACACCAGGTGTCTGCAGGACACAGCTGCTGCAGGACCAAGGCCAAGCTGGGCTGGTGCAACTCAAAAATTATATCAGGAAAATGACACCTCCAGCTTTAGCAGAGACTGAAGGGAAATCTCAAAGGGGTGCTTGCTATCAGCAAGCAAAAAAAAAATGAGGGCAAGGGTGTGGGATGGAAGCAGAGCTGCAGCTCCTCTGCACCTTCCACTCGGTATTCATCTTTCCCAAACTGTTGGAGGACTCAGTCTGGGCTGGGCACATCTGTCCTTCATCCCACAGGGGAGTCACAGCAGCCCCAGGAGGAACAGTGACTGTCCTCAGCAGCTGTGGTCAAAATAATAATTAAAAAAGAGGCAGAAAGCAATCGAAGCTCAGGTGAGTGAGGTGAATTTCATATCAGGTAGGAATTTCCCATGGTTGCAGTTTGCTGGCTCTAATGCCACTCTCATAAAAATGAACATTTTTTTCCTTGGGAATATTTCAAGATTGATGAAAAAATATGAGTTTCCTCTGGGAGAAAGGGTGGGAGAGCCAGAGACATTCGCCTAGTCCCATTTCTGCCTTCAGGGAGAAAACAGAATTAATGGGCACTGGTTGAGCAGTCACATGTTGAGCTGAGAAACCCCACTGAGCTCTCCTAAAGCTGTGCTGAACATCTCCTCCCATGGAAAAAAAATAAAAATCTGATATTGCATTTCACCCCAATTCAGGCTTCAAAATGGCTTCAAAATCCCATTTATGAGTACTGGGTGGGGTTTCATGTCCCAGCTGGCAGCAGATGCATTCTGTCAGCAAGACCTCTGCTCTCTGCAGAATGCCCTGCCCAGCCTGCCCCAGTGTCACCAGTTTAATTAGCCATTGTTCCCAGTGCCTGTGGCTCAGCTTAACTTCATGTGAACAAACCCTGCTGTGCTCCACAAGCTGGACTCCTGCTCGCCCCAGGGAGAAATCAGCGCCTTTGTCTCTGTTTTTTTCCCTAGACTTCACACCTGGCAGAAATTAAAACTCAGAAACTGGGCCCAGTTGGATTCATGTATGGCTTGGTCACTCAATCCTGTCTTTTATCTAAGGAGGAAAATAGAAAAAAAAAGGGACTTCAGGGAAATGAATCCTCCACTGAAGTTTGATGTGCAGCCTTCCAGGCTGCTGCTGTGTGCCTGGCAGTGGGATTATAACCCATCAGAGGAGCTCATGCAGGGAAGAACATCCTCACCAGATGCAGGAGGGGACAGAGAGGGCCACATGGGGCAAAACCCATGTAGACTGGCTGGAAAAACTGGGATTCAGGTGCAAAAAGAGTTTAATAAAAAGCTCAAAAAGGTTATAATAAGGAGATAATGGGAAAAGTGATGTCAAGAAAGGGAGGGCCTGTTCTTCATGCTCTGCTGGACTAGGCAGGATGGGCTGAAGCAGCAGCAAGAACATTTGGGGCTGGAAATCAGGGAAACCCTTCCAGGACAGCAATTAAAGCTAGGGCAGGCTGGCTGGGAAGAAGGCAGGTGCTGTCACTGTGGGGAGCAGCCCAGCTGCTCTCTGTCTCTGGGCAGAGCAGAGGGAGCTGATCCTGTCTGGACATGTGGCTCTGGACCAGAAAAACTGCTGAGCTTTCAGTGGCTCCATTTTCCACCGGGCCAGCCCCTGCCTGACTCCCTTGGGGATACATTCACAGCCACTTTTTGTCACTTTGCCACCTGATTTCCCAAAAAGCAGCAAGACCCACCCAGGGCTCGGGTGCCCAGCTGGGCTGGGGGGCCACCCCTCCTGTGAAGGGAATTGGATTTACTGAGCTGCAAGACAAACCTGTGCATTCCTGGGTGAGCCAAGGGGCTGGCAGTGTGCAGGGCAGGGGGACAAGGACAACTGCCTGCAAATTTGTCATGGGCTCAGACCGCAGAGGGGATTGGGAAAATACCTCACAAAGATTTGCTGAAGTGGGGTTTTTCTTACTTGGCTCCATGAACTGGATCAGGAATCACAACTGGCGTCCCAGAGCACTAAAGTAATCTCTTTCCCTTTGGATACATGGCCAGAGACTTCTCCAAAAAGGTAGAAGACTGGTGATATTCTTTTTCCCAAGAAGAAGTACAGCACAAATGGGACAGATTGCTTCTACCAGACTGACCTGCATCTCCCTGCCTGCCTCAGCCATGTCCTGCTCCTTCCCCAGGGCTCAGCCAGCAGCCAGACCTGCCCCAACCACAGCAAAGCCCCCTCCCCATGGCAATGAGCAGCAGTGACCCCAGGAACAGGGTTTCATCTCACTCTCAGGGTAGAGGAGGGGAGTGGGAGGGATGTGCAGGAGGGGGTAACCCTGCTGCTATGGAGTTTACCAGCTTTTTATGGTGTCTGATTTTTGTCATCTGCAAAGCTATCAGCTGAAAACGTCAAATTAGTGCTGTTAGTCCACTGCACAGCTCTTATCTGTGTCTCTCAGGATGGAAGACACTTCAAGATGATTATTGTTCCCCACTGCTCCTGAAATGAAATTGGCCCTCCCAGAGTGCTAAAAGGGAACCGAGAAATTGTTTGCCTGAATTTGCATGAAAAGCCCTGGAGACGTAATGAAAGCGGGTGACAAGCCCAGTGTCACCTTCTGCCAGCTAAATAACAGAGAGAAAATTTCCTTTGTGTTTCTGCTTCACTTTAGGGCCTTGGTTCCCTCTCCTGCCCTTTCCCCTGGCCGGTCCCCGAGCTCCTGAGCCCTGTGCCTCCACCTGCCCCATGGGGCTGCCTGTTTGGGAGCCTGGAGGGTATTTTGCCACCTGAGAAAGGATGGTCTGTCCTGCATGGAGATCTGGACCCTACTCCCAGCACAAGAACAGTGTCTGTGTGCCCAGGGCACAGCTCCCCCTCCTTCATCCCAGGCACAAGGTGTGGCTCCCCCTGTTCTGGAATATCCCATTGTGCTGTAGCTTTTCCTCAGTTTAGGAAGTCCTGCACACTGCAAAGAGGCGCAGTGACACAACTTCAAGTCCCGGCCATTGAAGCTCGATATTTTCTTTTTGATCTGCCTATTTGTCTGTGAGTAAACAGAGTAACACAGTCCCTCAGGACAGACTGTGTGCTTCCAGGGCTGCTCCTGACTGCCACGGGACCATCAACCCAAACCTGCTGCACCCTGGATGGGGCAGGAGTGTAATGATGGGGTTCTTCTTGTTCAAAACCCACAGCATCGAGGAAGGCAGTGCTGGGGAGGGGCTCCTGGCTGGGCTCAGGGCAGCATTTCAGCAGCCAGCTCCTGCAGTGCCCAGATGGGGCTCCAGATCCAAGGGTTGGCCCAAGCTTGCTCGTACATTTGTGTGTGTGCTTGCCCAGGCTGGGCAGACAGCTGGCTCAGGGAGAGCTGCAGCCAGCTTCCAGCTGGGAATTTGCTCACAAGTCATAGTTTGTGAAATTGCTAATTCCCACCAGCCTTGTGGTGTCTGCTGCCTTCTCCCTCCAGCGCTGGTTATTCCTTGCCTTGAGGCTTTCCTTTGTAGCAGGAGCACCTTTTGAGATTTCATACTCCAGGAGGAGGCCTGGAAATAACGACACAGACAGGCAGGAAAGCTCAGAAACCCGAAGGAGAATACTGAGATCACAGAAAATGTGAATAAATGTAGAAAGTCACTGTGTGTTCGGTTTGGGTTTGCTTTGTCAGGGCACTGCTGAGCCATCTCCACCCTGAGGACTGTGGAAGTTGCTTCCTGAGGGTCCAGCCTCTTCCCAAAACTCCATCCCAGTGGTTTTTCCCTCTTGTGCCTCCAGCCAAAGGGCTGCTCCAGCACCAGTACAAACAACTGCATGGGTGGAAATGCCTGGAGGCTCAGGGAAGAACTGAGCTGCAGAGACCTTAATCCACTTTGTTTCTCTTCTAATTCCCACGCAAGGAAATGTCTTGGAGGCAGGACCAGTTTATCTGGGACCCCCTCCTGAGTTTTCTTCCCCTCCCATCAGCTGGGGAAGGCAGACATAAGTTCCTGCTCAGCAGATGGGAGGAAACAACTATTGCAAAGATGGAGAGTCCATCAGTGAACCCCAAACTGGTCCCAGGGCAAAGCAGGGACAATCGCCCAGGATCTGTCACAGGGCTGCCACCATGGGGACCGAGTGGGACATCACCATCTCCATATCACATATTCTCAATAACCAATATTCTGATTGGGTTTAAACCCCTGGGGTTTCTCCCTTGCTGTGTTCCTAGTGGTCCCTGACCCTGAACTCCATCCTGGTTCTGTCCATCAAAACCCATCACCCTGCCTCTGTTCGGGGCTCTCTGTCTCTGGATCTGAGTTTGTTCCCATGCTGAATAAATGGTTTCATGGACAGAAGCCTGTCTCGTTGGTGTCCCATGCTAGTTCCTAGTAACTATAGCTTCTCTGGACACAATTCTGCAGTTGAAGAAGGCAACACCACGGGGTGTTTCCTCCAGGTGTGTCTGTCT
The DNA here is from genome assembly GCF_971803275.1 of Cyanistes caeruleus. Taxonomy (NCBI): domain Eukaryota; kingdom Metazoa; phylum Chordata; class Aves; order Passeriformes; family Paridae; genus Cyanistes; species Cyanistes caeruleus. The sequence continues at coordinate 5,557,997 of NC_141715.1, read as the reverse complement.
GCCTTTGGCTCCCTGCAGCAGGCTCTGCCCATTTGTCCTGGCAGCATCCCTGCCTGCACTGGCTCATGGGCACCTCCCACGGGAGGGAACACAGCCAGAGTCACACGAGTGTCTTCTTGATGCCTGCAGAAACCGTGCTGACACGTTTTCTCTCTTCCCCGTTCTCCCACCTCCAGCAGTGGGAGTTCTCTCGCTGCTTCACCTCCCACGGCCAAGCGAAGGTGGGGTGTTGTGTAACAGAGTCCTGGGGAAGGGAAACTGAGTCCCAGCAGGGGGACAAGGGAGGACAGCCAGTGACTCCTGCTCCCCTGGGGACCAGAAGAGCCTCTTGGAACAGGGCTCAGGCACAGCAGGAGCTCCCTGCAGCTGAACTCATTGCCCTGGTGGGAATCAGCGTGCCCAGGGTGAGACAGGAGGATCTGTAAACAGCCATCACAACCCATCACAACCATCACAGCCCTGGGAAGCCTTCTGTGCTCTGCCTCCCTGCGAGAGGAAGAAACCAGATGGAAAAATACACAGCTGGGAATTCAGAGGGGTCTTTCAGAGTCAACAAGGGCTGGTTTCAGGGTCAGAGAAAGAAGCTTGTGGGTCAGCAGTGAAATGAAAGCAGCGATTACAGTGGGAAAATGTACATATGTATATGTGGCCAAGGAAAACCAAATAGTGGTTCTTATGTTATGTTATGGATGATATGAGCTGTTAAGAATTCAAAAAACAATGAAAATACCAGGGAAAAAGCATACCCAGAAGGGCTAAGGGCAGTAAGAATGGAGTTTTTAAAACTGTATTTGTATTGTTACAGACAAATGTTTAATAGAGATGGCAGAATTGCTAATGATACATAACAGGCAGCAAATATTTCTGTTTGGTATTTGGAAATGAGCAGGCAGCTATATTTGTCTCACGTCAAGCTGCTGAAGCACTTTCTAGTTCATTAATTATGTGGCCTTATTAAATATCATCTGCCAGGAATAAACACTGGAGAAGCAGTAGGCCAGGGTGCCTCAGCTCCATGCCCTGCCTGAGCCAGATCCTGGAGTGAAGCCCAGAGCCAGGGATGCTGCAGGAGGTAAAGGTGAGTTGGCTCCTGGGGAGAAAACAGGGGGTGACCCAGATCGGTGCTGCCTGCTCTGCCTGGCTTTAATCCTACGCAAAGTAAAAGACAAGCTGATATAAGATTCAATTAATAAAGAATTAAAGGATAGAAATCTAATTAATGCCAGTCGACATGGTTTATGGAAAACAATGTCTTGTCAAACAAAGCTGGCTCGTTCTGTGGTTAGTTGATGTTGGGTGAACAGAGGTGGTGCAAGGCTGCACCAACCCACAGTTCCTGGGGTCTGGCTGTGAACTGGAGGGTGCCTGGTCCCCCAGATTTGAGGTTGGCACTGTCAGCAAAGGGTGTGCAGTTAGGGGTGAAATGTGGGGTACGAGCAGCTCACAGCATTGCAGGGACTCTCCCCCTGCACAGGCTCCTGCCCTGCTGGCACACTGGGGCTGTGGTGACACACACAGGGACCCTGCTGCCACCCCCTCAGATCCTGATGGTAGGAGTTTCTGAGCTAAATGAGGCAGAAGAAGACCCTGGGTGGCTGCCCCTCCTGCAGGAGGTACTCTGGCTGTCCCCACTGATGATGTGTGAGGTGGAAAGACCTCACCTCAACTCTTGCTCTTTGCACAGTCAGCCCACCAGCTGGTTTCCTTTTTTTTTGTTGTTGTTGGTGATTCCCTTGTTGCTTTTGTGCTGATTTCTTCCTTCCCCTTTGTTTCAATCAGGGATTAGATTTTGGAGGCAAAACAGACCCTCAAACAAGGCACAAGGAAGGGGACAGGCATCTGTGTCACGTCCAGTAGTGTCCTGCACATCTGGTAATCTGTCTTCACCCTCAGTGCAAGGGCATGCAGGGCTCTGACAGGCACTGGACAGGCATCCCCCACGTGCCAGGAGCAGGGGTTTTTTATTCACATTTCTCCCATTCTGCACAGCACTCTGCTTTCACTCCTGAGGAGGAGTTATCCTTAGAAGAAATGCAAAGATGCTCTACAAAGGCAGGTCCCCAAGTAGCTGTCACGTCACCTTGAGGTGCAGCACCAGAGGGGGACTGCGAGAGCTGCTTGGATAGGGGGGCTTGAAAAGTCTCTTTATCAATGGGAAGGAAATGGAGAGAACAGCTTCTGTTCCAGGTATGTGAGCAGAGGAAAGAGGGGAACATCGTGGACATCCCAGTGCCCTGGTGAGCTCTGGTGCCTCGAGCCTGGCTCACCATGAGCTGCAGCGGGGCCACATCGCTGTGCAGCTGTCCCCTGCTGGGCAGTGTCCCCTCTGAGCAGTGTCCCCTGCCGGGCAGTGTCCCCAGATGGGCAGTGACCCCAGGTGGGCAGTATCCCCTCCAGGGCAGTGTCCCCTCCAGGGCAGTGTCCCCTCCCGGGCAGTGTCCCCAGATGGGCAGTGTCCCCAGATGGGTAGTGTCCCCTCCAGGGCAGTGTCCCCAGGTGGGCAGTGTCCCCAGATGGGCAGTGTCCCCAGGTGGGCAGTGTCCCCTCCCGGGCAGTGTCCCCAGGTGAGCAGTGTCCCCGGGTGGGCAGTGTCCCCAGATGGGCAGTGTCCCCAGGTGGGCAGTGTCCCCTGCCGGGCAGTGTCCCCTCCCGGGCAGTGTCCCCATGTGGGCAGTGTCCCCAGGTGGGCAGTGTCCCCTCCAGGGCAGTGTCCCCTGCCGGGCAGTGTCCCCTGCCGGGCAGTGTCCCCTCCCGGGCAGTGTCCCCATGTGGGCAGTGTCCCCAGGTGGGCAGTGTCCCCTCCAGGGCAGTGTCCCCTGCCGGGCAGTGTCCCCTGCCGGGCAGTGTCCCCTCCCGGGCAGTGTCCCCATGTGGGCAGTGTCCCCAGGTGGGCAGTGTCCCCTCCAGGGCAGTGTCCCCTGCCGGGCAGTGTCCCCTCCAGGGCAGTGTCCCCTGCCGGGCAGTGTCCCCTGCCGGGCAGTGTCCCCTCCCGGGCAGTGTCCCCAGGTCCTGCCCCAGCCCCATCCTCGCTCCGAGGCTCAGCCCGCTCCTGCCTCATTGCCATTCCGTGTCCCCGCGGCGTCTCCTGACACCGGATCATTTACAATGCCCAGGAGGCAAATACAATGACTCATTATTATTAGTTAATGAAGCATCCAAGCACTAAACCCACAGTCTGCGAACGGATAAAGAGCTCAGGCTGAATCCGATTGAGCAGCATCTCCCCGGCTCCGGCGGCAGCGGCGGAGCTGCAGCCCCCGGCCCCTTCCCACTGCGGCTGGGGCAGGAGCCGCAGGGAGCGGCGCCGGGAGCATCCAGAGCCCTGCCAGAGCCGGGAGCGCTGCTGGCTGCTCCCCCTGAGCCACCTGGCACAGCAGAGACCCCCAGAAAGGCACTGGGATCCCCTCCTGCAGCCGCAAATCCCCGGCACGGAGCTGGCTTCAAAGCCACCGGCCTCAGGGGACAAGGGGCACCAGGGGACAAGGAAATGTTCTGCATTTCGAGGGGTCAGGGTGGAGGCACGAAGGACATGACATGTCCTTGGCTGGCAGCACGGATAACATGGGATTTCTCAGGCTGCATCTCCCTTCCCAGAAGAATAAATATTTGATAACAAATTACTTTGAAGATAATCCACTTAATCCTTTGCCATGTCTCCAGGTTTCAATATAATTAAAGTGTGATTAATGTTCTAAAGAAAAGCTAAAACCCCATGCCTCTTCTTGCCCCCTCTCCCCAGGCTGCAGGGGATGGGCACTTGACAGGGATGATGGGATCCTACCAAAATCACTGCTGGTGGCCAAGTAAAGTCCAGAACTGGACCTACACACATCCTGCATGGCTCCAACCACCAGGCTTGGAGCAAGGACAGGCAGGCCAGATGTGCTAGTGGCTCTGGGAAGGGCTGACACAGGCATGCACTTCCCAGGAGCTGCTCACACAGATGGATCCCTGGACTGGGAAGGGGCTTTCGACTCACATCAGCTTCCTTCCAATTCCCCACCAGCCTCTCACTTCCATTAACCCTTGTCCCACACTCTGGGCTGTTGATGTCCCTCTGGTGTCCCAGTTTAAGGCTGTGGGGTGCAGAGCTGGTAGGATGCTCTTTTCTGCATCTCCCAAGGGCTGATGCAGTTCTAAACCAGGACTTTCAGCTCCTCAGCCCCATAACCCCACCTCCATAGAGGCAAAAATACATTATAGTGGTGTCTTGGCAGGGATACACACGTGACAGTGCAGAGCTGTGTGGGCCGGGGAGCAGCACAGAGGGGAGATGTGTGGGCTGTGCCCTGCTGATGGAGTGGGATCACCTTTCCACTCCTCAAACACTGAAACCAGGGTTGAGTCAGTTGATTAAAAATAGAGAGTGAGGGGAGGTGTGAAAGCCACGGGAAAAAAAGGAAAACAGGAGAAAAATAAAGAAAAGCCAACCAACCTAAGACAATCTGCATTTGCCTCCCTGAAGGTCCTGGAGCTGGGAGGTGGGGGCCTGGCACCTGGGGTATTTCAGAGCTGAGATACCTCCAGGGAGCCAGGTGACATCTGCCTGGTGAGCCCAGCCGTGGCAGCACTGCTCCCCATGGGGATGGTGGCAGCTCTGACTTGTCACACCTCACAGCACACAGCGAGGGGTCCAAGGGATGGCTGGGGGTGGTGGCAGCAGGTGACACCAGTGGAGTTAGAGGACAGGACCTTCCACTGCTCTTCACTTCCCAGCACAGCTGTCAGGGACTCTGATGTTCAGAAACACCACAAGGTGCATCCTTCATTCCCAGCAGTGTCCCTTGTCCTGGAGCTGTTTGCAGCAAACCCAGGCTGGATTTTCTGGATTTTGCTGATCAGTGTTGAATGAAATTCCCTACAGACCATCACCACAACGTGTCTGGGGCAGCACTGGCAGAGCTTGTCCCAGCCACACGTGTGTCCCCTACCCTCAGGGTGGAGCAGAGGAGAGGAAAGAGGCAGCCCTGGCTTCTGACACTCATATGTTCCACTTCCCCTGTGGGAAAGCAGCTTTCCCAGCCAGCACTGGGAGGATGGATGTTGTTGCATGCAGCTCTGCTCTTGGTCCTGCATGACTGATGCCACCTCCTTGTCATCCCCAGGGAATTCCCCAGCTCTGAGCCAGCTCCTTTCAAGGCTGGGTGCCCTGAAGAGTTCCCAGCTCCAGCAGGGGCTGAGGGGAGACAGACAAGCAGCCACAGTGGTAGAGCTGAACTGGGGTTCTTGTAGGAGATGATTCTGCCAGGGGACACTGCAGCATAACACGGGCACAAAGCCTTGGTGCCAGGCAAGCCGAGCTGGCCGTGCCAGCCAGGGGAACGTCACTCTGTGCCTGCACCTAACGAGGACACGGATCCTGGCTAAAATTAACACCGTGCTTCCACTTAACAAGTCCTTTTTCACTTGCTCCAGCCCTGGCAGGGCTTTCCTTGCTGTGTGCCCTAGGATAGTTGTGTCTTCAGGTCAATCCTGTTAAGAGAAGCTTTGTAGCTCAGGACCATTCATCAAGAAGTTAAAACCCGCCTTAGCTCAGGGAGCGTGGGAGAGTGGCACAGGGCTGTGCTTATCAGACAGCTCAGCCCAATCAATGTGGGCTCTAAGGACACTGATAAAGCTGCAGTATTCAGAATATGAGGTTTAGCTATTGAATGTCAATAGCTGGCCAGTGCTTTTAAGCATCAAACACAGCAGGCATCTCACTGCGAGTCAGGATGCTGCCCTGGAGCTGCTTCTGCAGCCGGCACGCAGGCAGGGACAGGAAAATCTGCTGAAGAGAAGGAGCCAATTGTCAAAGCCTGCCAAACTGTCAATGGAAAAGGAGTTACACTGCTGAAGGATCAGTTATTCAACAGAGATGGCAGTTTCATTGCTGGGATGAATCACAGAGCCGTGGCAGCCGTGGTGGGGGAGCTGTGCAGCCATCAGGGTCCGTGCTGCTGGAAGCTCTCAGCGCGATGCTGGGCACCAAGGGCAGGGTGGGTTTCCAACAAAATGCCATCAGTTTTTGCAGGGCTTACATTAAATGTTAATGATAATGATAAGGAATAAAACTCAGCACGTTCTAAATTTTTCTCTTGCAGGTGCTCAGCACAGCACAGTCTGCAAGGCAAGAGAGCTCTGCTCCGTGTGCTTTGCTTTTGCTGTACCCCGGGGTAGCCCTGAGGAAGGGAAGAAACAATTGCTTTCACAAGCCTTCCTCCCTTCCTCTTTCCTCCTTCTATTTTCCGCACTGAATCCAGACTCCCAAACAAAACCAGGCAAAGAAACTCTCCTGCTGGTCTCTGACAGAGTTCTCTGCAGCAAGAGGTGTTTTAGGAACATCCTGCTGGCCTTTCTCTCTCCCCTTACAGGACCTGAGCAGCCATAGCTCTAGAGACCGGTGGAAAAGGGGTTAAAATCAGCCCCAACCAGCACCTCCAAAAACCACCTGGCAGTGCAGGAACCCCAAAGTCCCTTCCCTGGCTGTCCCTCCCCACTGTCCCCTGAGCCCTGGGATGCCCCTGAGGACTGTGCACACACTGAGGCACCTGAGGGCTCACCTGGGGCAAGGCCAGCAGGCAAGTTTTGTATTTATTTCCCTTGAAAATATGTCCTTAACGGGCAGTTAACATTATGCTCAAGTGACAACGAATTACACATTTCATTTAAGAGCAGGCACAAGGAACAGTGTAATTCCCTATAGACTAATGGTGCATTTCTCCTCACAGACAGTCAATTAAATATTTAATCAGCACAATAGCCAGTTAAGTATTGTATATGGCCATAAATACAACCCAATACATTTCCATGCCACATTAAGCTGAAGCTTGTAGACACTTGTCTCCCCAGCATCAGGCACGACAGCTCGGTCAACGCATCCTTCGAAAGCAGATTCTATTTATTTTCTGTCATATTAAGCAGGCATCATTTCTGTCCTGTCCCAGCCAAGTGTATTAACTCCTCAGCAGCACCATGTGAATAATCTGCATCAAATTGTGGACTGGGGGAAGATTCCTGCCTTCCTGCTCAGCAGCTGTTTGTGAGGTGACTGCAAATTTATTTGAATAATTTCTCTTGGGGTCACATCCTGGAGCTGCAGCAGTGGCTGGAGGGCCACGGCTCTCTGTGCTCCTTGGATGCTTTAGAAGAGATGAAAGATTCAGCAATTAAGAACATAAGCTAAAAAAAGAAAGGGAAAAAGGAGAATTCTGCTTCTCCTCATTTAATAGAGAGGGCTGAGGTTGGAAAAGCATTAAAATTTAGGTTTGCAGACAGGGCACTGCCAGAGGGAGGGAGGGAGGGAGGGAGGGGGCTCATGGAACACTCCAAGGACACAGCAGAGTGCTGGCTGTGGGTTCTTGGTGGCAGCACAGAACGGGCTGTGGGCACAAATGTGCCCCATGGACAAGGCCCCAAAGGAGAGCAGTGCTGGATCTGGGCATGCAGGGCCATTCCAATGCAGTGTCCAGAGAGAAAAACATTAATTCCTCTTTCCCACCGTCTGGGAGATGTGTTCATTCCATCAGTGTCTTCTTTCAGGCTTGGTTTCTGCTCTGCTTGCTTTCAGTCCCCGCTTCCCAAGCTCTCATCGGCTCAATTATAACCGTAAGAATAAATCTATTTACGGGGCATTGTTGCAAAATGAATCAATAAACCTGAAGCAAGCACAAGGCCAAATCCTCAACATCCTGAAAGGTTTTGTGTCAGCTGCAGCAGGGGCTGCCTCCCACATCCCCTGAGTCTCTCAGGTGAGTGCTGTTTGCAAGCACAGGGGTCATTCCTGGGACAGAAAGTTAAGCACATGGAATGACAGATGATTTTCTTTTCTGGCTTCTGAGCAGCTTCAGATACAACTCAAAATCCTCTTTTTAGTTTTGGCAGCCACAGTGATCAGCACTGGTAAAGCAATGACAGGAATATTCTCCTTGCTTGTGGAGTGCTTGGAAAATGGGGTTTTTACTTTATTTCAAGCACATATCAAGGGCACAGCACCTAAACATGGCAGAGCTCCCAAAAATCGGGGACCATGTAACTAGAGGGGTGTGCCACAGTAAATCCTGCAAAATGCTGCTGTAAAAGGCTTTTCAAGGGTTGTGAGGCACCCTTTGGAGAGCTGGAGACTGTGCAAGGAGAGGTCAAACTATGGGAGGAACACCAGATTTTGGTTCATTTTTCCTGTTTTAGAATAGTTTCTGGAGAAATCTGTTACATTACATAAAGGTTTGGGAAAGTAAGGACTGTAACTCGCTGGAGGCCAATGCACAGACAAGGCACCCCAGGCTGAGTGGGCTCACACTTTCCCAGAGAGCTGTGGGGAGCAGCCAGAACTGTGAAAAGCAGCTTCATGACCTCACAGAGCTTCATTCTGACACAATTCCATCCTCAGCCAGCCTAGCAGCATGCTTCTGCTGACTGCATCATCTTGGCTGAAGCACAGTAAGGCTTAAAGCCACATGAGTGCCCTCAGTTCTGTGCCCCTTGCCTTAATTATAACCTGAATTTCATCAGGAGTCAGTTTGGTACTAGGCACAGGGAGAAATGGAGCTGGGAACCTGCCCACAGGTGTCCCCAGCCGCCCCCATGGGCTTCCTATTAATAAATCCCCTTCCATTAGGAAACAGCAGGCAATCACCAAGGGTGGTTTACACTTTTCTGTCTCTGTTGCTCTTAGTTCAACCTCTGCAACAGCTGCCAGGAGCCATAAATCACCAGGCACAGTCCTGGAGCTGGGGATCACTGTCTTGTAAAACAAACATCTTCCAGATTTTGTAGCACCTGACGCTGGTTACAAACTGCTGGCTGTCAAATTCTTCCTCTTCCATTTATTTCCCAGCCCCTCATCTCTGCTACTCCTTTTCTGCTATATATCTTCTGTTTATTGTTATTTCGTTCCCCCCTTTGTTTTAATAACTCTTTTACTGTGGATTCTTATAAAAACAGCTGCTCCAGCCAGTAAAAGAAAAAAAAAATAATATCTGGAAACAGATGCCCTGGCATTGCTTCAGCTGTAATCTGCTAGATTTATAATTCCTCTTCAGTTCAATATTGATTCAGAATAAAGCAACTCAAAACACACTGGCAGCTCACATCTTTTTGTAGTCTTCTCCAGTCTTTCTTCTTCTCTGCCACAACATTTCTTTTCTCTTCCTCCACACAACCAAAATATGTGGAGAAGCAATCCAATCCAAGCTGATGAGATATACCCTGGTGCCCGTAGAGCAGAGGGTTTATGTCTGTGGAAGCTCAGAGGAATTATGTAGCTCATTTTTTATTGTTTTAATTTCTTTCCTCTTGTCCAGCATTATCTGTCTCCTTGCAGCACTCCCCCCGAAGTCACTGCCCTGTATTTCAGGGACTTTGGGAGCTCACAGGGAGGCAGTGGCAGCCTGGCAGCCCCGAGCCAGAGCACAGGACCTGCCAGAGGATACAGCTGGGGCCATTCCCCTCGGGCTCTGGGTGCAGGAGCCCAGGGAATGGGCACTGAGGCTCCTGTCAGCCCATCTGCCACTGAACAGCTCCCCAGGTGGGGAGGTGGTTGTGGGTCTGGGGGTGCACCAGAGCATCAGCACATCTTGAGCAGGTCAGCAGGGGGACAGACACCAGGAATGCCTCCCTGCCTCTGTGCTCAGCTCTCAACAACAGAGGTGGGGTTAGCAGCTTCAGTGTGTCACATCTTCTGTGCTGTCCCCTCCTTCCCACAGGAGCAGCACCAGGATTGAGCTCTTATGTGAGCTCTCAGGTCTGTCAGCCAGAGAGCTGGGGCCTGTGACCTGCCTGAGGTTTGTCACAGCATCCTTGAAGTGTGCCGGTGCAAAACAACTGGGATTTAACAAATTGGCAATCTCTGAGGAGGAAAAGAATAAAAACTGTTCTGTTGAAGCATTTCCAACCAGCTCTGTGGTCACTGTATTTTTCTTTCAAGAAGTGATGCGTTGGCTGAGATGCACAACCCGCACACAGCCCCCCAGGGTGGCCTCTCCCTGCCCTTCATCTCCCGCCTCTCCAGCTCATTTCCAGCACAATTCCCCACTGCTGTCCATCACCACTGTTAGTTACTGTGCCCCTCAGCACTTCCAGGAATGTGCAGCCTTTCCCACACAGTCCCTGATGCCCATGGCAGGGACAGGTCCTGTCCAAGCCCAGGGAGCGATGGGGTCCCATGGGAAGCAGGATGGTGTGGGGAGGGCTTGCTTGCCCTGACAGCCACTGTGCCAGGAGCTGGCAGAGCAAGCTGGGATTGTCCTAATTTGATTATTTGTTGGCTGCCTTCAGGGTGCCAGAGGACAATGCACACAGCCAGGACACTCCCGTGGGCTGGTGATGGAGATTCATTAAGATTATTGCATACCCCATTACAGTTGCGAGACTCTCTGGGGCTCTGGCATGGCTCTCTAGATTTGTAGTCACATTGCTCTTCCTTGGTCTGTATTTCAGGGAAGAAGGGGGAGTTAGGCATGATGGTGGCTGGAGAAACAGTCCATGTGGAACTATTCCCATAGGAGAGTCCACGCTTTTGCAATCTCTGTGCAAGGAGCAGGGAAATGTGATTTCCCAGATGAGAGCATCTTTTCCCCAGTGCTGGACACATTTGCTGTGTTTTCCTTCCCTTCTCCCTTCTCAGACAGCCCAGCAGCAAAGAAAAAAAACCAAAAAACATTGCTGTCTGAACTCTGGCTCACTTGGTTCCTCCCTTGCTTTCCTGGGCAAATCTATGTGTCAGCTTCAGGCTGAAATCCAAGAGCCCCAGAACTGACTTTCTTGTTCAGTTTCCAACAAATTAAGCAAGCAAACACCAGAACTGTACAGGAGAGTTCTGGGGGCACAGAAGAATATGAACCCCTTTGTCTTTGCCCTGGTAATAGGGGGACCCCCGATACCACCCCTCTGACCCTGGCCCACCATGAGAGTGACCACACAGCTCAGGCCAAGGGACTTTTCTGGGTGTTATTTCCTTTCTGCAGTCTCTCTGTGATATGGACAGGGTTCAGCCTGAGGTCTTCCTGGGTGGAAGAATTTTCCTGTCTCCTCTGAAACTTTTTGATGTGTTTCCCAGGAGGGAAAGTCTGAGGGAATCCCATGGGAAGTGCTTTGTCTTACAGTGCTGTGTACTGCAAGATGATGGTTATTAGCACGCTCAAAGCAGCTGTCAGTTATCTTTCATCCTGCTGTATCCCCTGGGAACGAGGCAGAAAGCTCTGCACAGGGCTTTGCTCAAGTCTTTAACACAGGGCTGCTGAATTAACAATCCTCAGCAGCAATAACAGCAATGGGATGTGACAGCCACGGCCTGGGATGTCTCTGGTGCCTCGTGTCAGCCCTGCAGAGTCACCTGCTAAGCAACAGGGATGTGGGACACGCAGGATTTTGCTTCCCAGGCTTCCTCCAAAAGCAGCATCATCCCTCCTCTGTTCCTACTCCCACCCCAGTCCAACATTACTCCTCCCATGTCATCCCCCCTGCAGAAGGAGCCAGGGAGCACTGAGAGCCTGTCACAGTGAGTGTTCCTGATGGTCCCAGGTTAATCACTGCCTCTCACCAACACTGACACTTAAGGTTGTTGTTTGCTGCCCCAGGAGACTCATTACTGGCTGCCTGACAGGGCAGGGGGAGAGGGAGGAGGAGGATGGGAGGGATGAACTGCAGACTACAGGGGGAGGAGAAGAAAGGACATCTGGGATCTTCAGGATGAAGGCAGTGCTGAACTTCACCTCTCCGAGTGCAAACGTCTGGTCCGTGTAAGTCACTGTAGCATCTTCCCAGCCAAGGAAGGGGAAAATTCCTCCAGAGGAGAGGCTGCCTGTTAGAAATGCCTGTTGGGACAGGGCCTCCCAGGGAGAAAACTGCCTCTTCATTAACATCCAGATAATCTCTATGCTCTTTTGTATATCAGAGTTAAAATATAACAGAATTTCAGTTGAATTACAAGATTCAGCTGATGGGAGCTGTACAATTCCTTCCACAATGTCTTTGTGTGTCTCAGAGGCCAAAAGCTTTATCAGGCTCTGAAGAAATAGAAAGAACAAGATCAACCCTGGGGATGTGAATAAGAAAACACGAGGTACCCAAACCTCTGATGTTAAGATACGAATTCACTTCTAAAAGATAAAAAACTGGTGAAACACACTGAGCAGCTGAGCAGCTCCATCCCTGGCTGATGACTACCTGCAGCCACAGGGCAGCCTGGAGGAGTGAGGCTCCCTGAAGATGCAGAGGGCAATGACTTTGAGACACAGTTGAAGGTCTGAGCTGGCCCAGTAGGACTCATCCCACAGCAAGCTCCTGGTGCCACAGAGCTCCTGGCTCCCCTGTTTACCACCATGGATCAGCACCAAAGCTCCAGGGAGCAGCTGCCCTCCCAGTCTCATCCTCTCATCCCATCCCACACCATATCTGCCTTCCTTCTCTGCTTCTCAAACACAGCTTTTTCTGCCTTTCTTTTTAGACACAGAATATAAAGGACAGAGGTCCTGGTTTCCCTCTAGCTCTTGAACACAAGAGCCCTTGGAGAGGATCTATTTTAAGAGAGGAGAGCCTTCTCACTGCTGGCAAAGCAGCCCAGCAAGGGCAGGCTCAGCGCCGTGCCCTCCAGTCGGGCACTTGAGACACCTGCTAACAGCCACTCCAGCTGCCAAATGCTCCTCCAGCAGTGGCAGAAATCAGTGTCTCCACTACAAACTCCAGCAGGATCCATGGGGAAGGTGAAGCCCCCACTGCACACCTTCTGCACTGGCTCATAGTACGGGTGGCAGCAATGCCACCTTTTCCCTGGAGTGGGCAAAAGCACCTGAGGGTGGCTCAGGCCCCCTCCAAGGCTGACCATGTTGTGTTTATCATTCCAGAGGGCTGAAGAAGCAGGAGGCTCCCATGGGAAGAGCTGCCCAGGCTTCCCTTGCTGAGGGCAATCATTTTTTCCTCGATATGAAAAATCCTGAAGCTGATTTTGTCAGCTGCAGAAGGCAGGGCAAGGTCCCACAGAGGCCACTTGGCACATTTTGTCCTGTGCTCAGAATCGTAGAACCATTTAGGTTGGAGGAGACCTTTAAGATGATGGAGCCCAATTGTTAACCCAGCACTGCCAAGTCCACCACTAAAGCAGCCCCAGGCTTGTGCTCCAGGGTCACATCTCATCTTGGAAAGCCCCAGTGTGTCCATTCCAGCCTTTCCTGGTAGGTCATTCCCTGCTTTTTTGTTTCTCCACTTGGGAAGGTGCTACTCGACATCTGTTCTGAATTTGAGTCTCCTCTATTTAGGTTTTATAGCCCTTTTTCCTCTCCCCTTGATAATTCAGATGATATTATCCATATAACTTAAGTTTTTAATCACTTTGCCTAAATTTTCTTCAGATCAGTACTATTTTCCCTTTCCATATTTTTTTAGCAGTGGGTTAAGCATCTTTATCCCTATTTCCCCTTTCCACATGGTTATTTTCTGGTGGTGTAAACAGAGTTTTTCACACTTAGTAAATAATCTGTTAAAAGAAAGCTTGAGCATACAAGCATTCTGATCCACTGCAGATCCACCCTAAAAAAGACTTTGGACCCCAGTGATGCTCCTCTCACCCCAGAATGCACCCAGCACTAGAAGAAGAGCAGACCCATCCTCCAGGTTCAGCTCAGTGATGTATGAATGAATGAATCCTGTTCACAGGAAAGCTGCAAACCTCCACTGAAATCAGCTCTTTGTTGCTCTCACATATTCATTGGAGAGTCTCTTTAAATTCCTCCTTGTCAAAACCATGCAAGCCCTTGGCGAGCCCATTTTAAGAGCTGGTACCTGTTCCAAGCACTAATGGCTGCTACAGGGAACAGAAAAGCAAGGCTGAAGGCTACGATGTTCAAAGCTGCCTTAATTATTAGAGCGTGAGCTTCCAAATCCCTTGAGAAGCCCAGAGAGTGTTGGCCTCAAAATTCACAGTGTGCTCAGAGAAGCCAGGGAGTTTTGGGGACATCTTGACTGCAGTCTGTCTGCCTGGCTCCACCGGACTTGGAATGAGTCCGATTCATTGCAGCAGCTCTGAATTCAGAGCAGAGGGAGCAGACAAGGCTCATTGCCTATTCCAGCCAGAGAGACTGCAACAACATTTGTGGTTTTCATTTTTTCTTTAAAATAAGGTTACTTGAGTAGACAGCCAGGAACAGACCCTCTGTCTCCTCATTCCTAGATTGAGCCCCACTGATAATTATGCACAAACTGTCAGGGCTGCTTTGGAGAAGCAGTTCTAGAACTAAAGCAGCCTGACACAGCTTTGTGCAAAGCTTTGCCTGGAGAAGTGGTGTCCTCGATGACCACCAAAGTCCAGCGGGCAGAGCTGGGACCATTCAGACCCTGCACAGTGCAGCAAGAACTTTTTCTCTCAGCCACTAATTTTCCTGAAGGCTGGGCAGCCTGGCCAAGGGGGGCATGGATTCATGTTACTCCCGAGGAAAAATGTATTCCTGTGCAAAGGAAATTTCTGGATATGTCAGTGCATCTGTTTGCAATGTGAAATGCGTGAGGCTCCCTCCTTGCTTCGTACCCTGCTCCACTATTTATCCACCCAGCAAGCCATCACTGCCTCATCTTCCAGGACTGTGCTTCAACTTAGACATCAGCAATTTCCCCTGCCACAGGCAATCAGTGAAATTACCTGATTTAAGGCCAGAGGAGTCAAAAATGTCACACTTTAGAAAACTCTTTCCACAGCTTCATTGCTTTTGCACATCTCCAGGCTGCAGACAGACGCAGTCACTTCTTCCATTTGCACCAGGCTGGAGGACTGACCATGGGTGATGGCATCACTTTCCAAGCAGGACCCTGAGCATCCTCCTCCAACATCCAGCTTCAGCCACTCTCTCCTGACCTGCACTGCTGGGCTCTGTTTGTCCAAAGTAAATTCAGGCAGATTTTCCTGTTGATCGTAGGGATTTTGCTTGCTCAGGTGGATCACTGGTTTTATTTTATTTATTTTTCTGCTAAAAGTCTGTTCTATGCAGATAAAACCCCAGGTCAGTCACGCCACAGGTAACTCCCAACCAGGGCACAAGGATTCATGGATGTTGGTGCTGTCTTTTCATTTCTTGGGAGGGATGGGGAGAGGGTTGGATGCTCTCCCGCAGTGACAAGGTTTGCAATTTCGTTTTAAAAGCCTGTAATCATCTCACTTCTGTGAGCTATTCAGGCATTTATATTGTTTTTCAGCATCTTGAGTGCTGGCTGGAAGCAGCTCCAGGGTTTGGGGGAGTGCAGCAGGATCGCTGTGGGGGGCTGTGCTGACAGGCACCCCCACACTGAGCAGAGAAGGGCTGTGCTCCTGCCCACAGGTGAGCAGGTTCCTTAGCATTGTCTTTTATCAGAAAAGAAAAAGGGGGGAAAAAACCCCAACAGATCAATTCTGTTCACATGAAATTTTAGCTGAACTTCAACTAATAAACACCGAAGGATAAAGAAATGCCACGAAAACAAAAGTCCTGTTGTGACACAGCCATGGCTGAGGTTCATTCATTTTTTAGAGATTGTTTTTCCTTTTCTCCTCCTGGCTAGAAATGAGATTTTCAGAAAAGAGACAGCATCACCAGCATACAAACACATATCAAAAAAGGAGCTGACTTTCCCTGTGGGTGCAGCCATCTGACACAGGACGCAGGGTGGACGCAGAGACCTGGATGGGAGCTGCCTCACTCCATCCCCCATAGTGGTAATGTGTATCTGCACCATCTGGGAACCCAGGGAAAAAACCTAACAGGCTTTTGGGTGATATTTTCCCCATTTCCCCCTTGCAGATATGCCATCCCTCTGGCAGCGTTTTCTCCCCGTAACCCATGCTGGGAGGCTGGCACTGCAGCTGGAAGCATGGAAAGCCAGCTCTTGTCGCACTTATGACCTTTCACCAGGAGAGAGGGGATCCCATAACCATTCACCTCACTTACAGGGATCCAAAGGACTCCCTGCTTTCCATCAGCCACCCCTGCAGAAGTTCCAAGGTCGAAATGCAGCCCTTCACATGAGTCAGTCCTTGCCCTGAGGAGCTGCAGTCGGAGGAGACCAGAAGGCAGGAGAACACTGATTCCCTAAGTCTGTGCCATCTCGTCTCCATGCTGTCATGCCATCTGTGGGCTTTATCCCAGGAACTCCTGTCACATCCACTCCCATTAGCATTTTTCAATGCTCTCCTGCCCTTTCCCAGCATCTGCTGACCAAGTCCCTCTGGTCAACACTGCTCCTCATCCTTCATCAAGGCTTTTAATTTTCATGATGCTGTTACCCACTTTTGCTGCACTCTGCCCTGCAGCAGCTCAGCACATGAGCTGCAAACCAGGCAACCCAGCTCACTAGCAAAGAGAGCTTCCAGACGGGGATTGAGCTGCTATTAATTTATCCTATATTTGTTTTGAAAAGATGCCTGGGGAAGGTACACCATTTCCCTTTCCAGTTAGAGGCTTAACAGCCACAGGCGTTCTCCTTTCTCAGAAATGTAAATCCATGTTTATTTTGCATGTACCCAATCAATCCCCAAGGAATTGCATCCAACAGGCCAAAATCAGAGTTCTGTCTCCACCAAAACACTTCAGGACAAAGAGAAGAGGTAGACATGCTCTACCTTTACTTTCGCCCTAACAACATCTTTACTTTAGATGTTTAGAAACATCTATTTCTTTGGGACCGAGGCAGCTGCATGGAGTATAAATTATTTTAATTGGTAAGCCCAACAGGACTCACTCCCTCTTAAAGCAGAAAGTGAAGACCTGGAACATCCATTTCCAGAGTGATCACTGAGGAGCAGCCAGACTTCAATTCCCACGAGGCTCTTCAGAGGGCTTAATCATTCAGGATGCTCTCACATATACAAAATACTAATCTACCTGCTGCACCAGCCATAATCTGTTCCCAGTTAAAACTTGTGCAACTCTGCTGATGCAAATTTATGAAGCAAACATTTAATTTAGCGAGCAG
This sequence comes from Cyanistes caeruleus, assembly GCF_971803275.1. Taxonomy (NCBI): domain Eukaryota; kingdom Metazoa; phylum Chordata; class Aves; order Passeriformes; family Paridae; genus Cyanistes; species Cyanistes caeruleus. The sequence goes on along the minus strand of NC_141715.1, from coordinate 5,541,086 downwards.
GCTCACAATCCTAAATTTAAACATATGTCAAGCCAGCTAGTGGCTTTGTTTTAATTAACTCTCAAACTTTGTGGCTGTCATTTCTTTATATAAACGGGGATGTTCTGCCAAGGGCAGCCTGTGAGCCTGTGTGCATCCCTACGAAACCTCCTGCTATTTCACAGCCACTTTTCAAAGAGCTCTTGCAGAGGCAAGGGGATGTGGATGTTATTATAAGGGTCCATATGGCAGTACACTGGCACTGCAGCATTAAATCAGAGGTATTGTAGCTTTCCAGCCTGGATTCTCACAGTACCAGGTAATGTATATGTAGCTTTATTGTTGTACAATTTTAGTGGCTATGCATTATTCAGGAGCAGCCTAAGTCTCTGCACTGCCGGAGGTGATTCAGTGATGATAAAGGGAATACGCTTTGCTCTAAAGGCAGGAGTGAAGGGATTTCACGGGTCGCTATCTTCTCCACCCACGGAGAAACAATGGAAGCGTTAACACTCCGGGTAAAGAAATCAGCTGGCGACAAATTCTCATCGATAATTAAAATGAAAGCACAAGCTGCCTTAACATGTAGTTAGACTTAGGAACTGTAACCTGCTCTCTAAATTAAATGCTTTCCTTGATAATTTGGCTCTCGCAGCAGACACTGAAATCTGCTGGAAGATGCCATCTAGTGGGTTATGGAAGTTTATTTAAGTTTAATTCCACTCGCTGGTGTGGGGCGAGGGTGGCAAGAGCTGCAAACGTGGGGTGCACAATGGTTTCCGTAGACTTTTTGCTGTTGCTCCAGGAAATTAGGTATTTCCCTGCGGAGGTTTGCATTGGAAGAGAACTAATATTTATTTTACCAGTGCCCAGCAGGGCACCGGATTGTCACAGCTTCGCTGTTGACACAGCCGAGCCTGACGGCTGTTGTGCTGGCAGAGCATCTTCCTGAGCGCCGGGGCTGCTCTTCATTGAGGAAACGGATCTGCTCCCCATTTTTGGGAAAGCTCTGCCGCCATTGTTTGTTTTTTTTCCCAAAAAGGCCCTTCAAACACTATCCTATGCCTCTAAATTATGTGGTTTACGTTATAGTTGAAGCCACTTAATTGCTATCCGAATGAACAGCACTGTTTTTTAATGCGAGCCACGGCTGGGGGTGGATTTGGAGCGGCCGTGGCTGCTGCTGTGGCCGGCGATGGCATCTCCATCCTTGGTGGAGGAGAGCGGACTGTCCCCTCCTGGGTCTTGTGTGCCCCTGGGGCGAACCCCAGCCCTTTGGGGACCACCTGGACCCTTCGGGAAGCAGCTGCAGCGTTAACCTTCATCCTGCTCTGCTTCTCCCAGCCCAGTCCCCGCTCCCATCTAAGGACTCTCCCCCATTAAGGGGTTTTTAGCCAATTAACCACCTTAACTCCCCCCACCACCGGCGGCCGGTTCGAATCCCGCTCCGGCGGCGCCCGCCCAGACATCCCGCCGTGCCGCGGCATCCTCGGAGCGCCGTTCTTAGAGAGTCATTAGCGGGGAGTCATTAGCGGAGGGTCATTAGAGGAGGGTAATTAGCGGGGAGCGGGGGCGGGGTCTCCCCGGGCGGTGGGCGGGGTTTCGGAGGCCACGCCCCCCGCGCGCGCGGAGCGGAAGTGCCGGAGTTGCCGCCCGGCGCCGCCGCCGAGCGCGGGCGAAAGTTGCGCTCCGGGAGCGCGGCGGGGGCGGCGGGACCGCGCTCCCTCCTCAGCCCCGGCTCCTCGGCCCCATCCCGCTGCTCAGCCCGCTCCCGGCAGCCGCTCCGATGCGGCGGAAGCAGAAGCGGCTGCTGCAGGCGGTGGGGCTGGCGCTGGCCGCCCTCGTCTTCTTGCCCAATGTGGGGCTCTGGTCCCTGTACCGCGAGCGGCAGCTGGAGGGCGGCGGCGCGGCCGGCGGGGACGGGGCGGCCGCTGCGGGGGCAGCGGTCGGTGAGGCGCCGGTGAGTGGGGGGGCTGAGCTGCCCCGAGTGTGCAGGGGAGAGCGGTGGCAGCCGCTGGGTGAGGGTCGGGGGGTTCCCGTGACAGCCGCCGGGTGAGGGTCGGGGGGTTCCCGTGACAGCCGCTGGGTGAGGGTCGGGGGGAGCGGTGGCAGCCGCTGGGTGAGGGTCGGGGGGGAGCGGTGGCAGCCGCTGGGTGAGGGTCGGGGGGGTTCCCGTGGCAGCCGCTGGGTGAGGGTCGGGGGGGAGCGGTGGCAGCCGCTGGGTGAGGGTCGGGGGGGTTCCCGTGGCAGCCGCTGGGTGAGGGTCGGGGGGGTTCCCGTGGCAGCCGCTGGGTGAGGGTCGGGGGGGTTCCCGTGGCAGCCGCTGGGTGAGGGTCGGGGGGGTTCCCGTGGCAGCCGCTGGGTGAGGGTCGGGGGGGAGCGGTGGCAGCCGCTGGGTGAGGGTCGGGGGGGTTCCCGTGGCAGCCGCTGGGTGAGGGTCGGGGGGGTTCCCGTGGCAGCCGCTGGGTGAGGGTCGGGGGGAGCGGTGGCAGCCGCTGGGTGAGGGTCGGGGGGAGCGGTGGCAGCCGCTGGGTGAGGGTCGGGGGGAGCGGTGGCAGCCGCTGGGTGAGGGTCGGGGGGTTCCCGTGGCAGCCGCTGGGTGAGGGTCGGGGGGGTTCCCGTGGCAGCCGCTGGGTGAGGGTCGGGGGGGTTCCCGTGGCAGCCGCTGGGTGAGGGTCGGAGGGTTCCCGTGACAGCCGCCGGGTGAGGGTCGGGGGGTCTCCCCTGTCGCACGGGGCGTGTGCGGGGCTGGGTGCGACCCCCTCCCCGTCACAGAGGGGGCCGAGAAGCGGCAGCCGCCCCCATAAGAGGAGGGGGCAAGGGAGGGAGGCCGGGTGGGCTCCCGGCTGGGAAGGAGATGTTTTATGTCTCCTGTGCCCGCGTTGGAGGGGGAGCGCGAGTACTTCCTCGGCAATTCACGGGTGCGGGGACGGGAGGGTCTCCTTGCCTTTTTTTGGCTGAGCGTGGTAAGGAAATAAAGCAAGGTCTTTGCTTGTTGCGCCAGGGAGCGAAGAAGGGGAGCTCGTCCCATCCGTGCACGGAGAGAACGGCAGCTCTGTTTCCCTAGGGAGTGCCTCCGTGCCATTTCTCTTCACCTGCCTTGCAAGGGCGTGGGGCGCAAACATCACCTGTTACTCTGCGTCCCTGCAGAGCTCAGGGCCAGGGCTAGCAGCGAGTACCAGGTGGAGCTGGAGGATTATGTCAGCGATGCTCCTTTGGGAAAAGAGAATAACTCTTCCTGAGAGGCAGAGGATGCCTGCCGGATACGTGGCCTGAGGATGTTGCAACACATGGCTGCATTCCTTTCTTGTGCCACTGGTGTAGTAGTGAATTTAACATCCAGACCTGTGTAGTGAGTGAGTGAGGATGGCTGGATCAGCTAAATTAGACGATTGGAAGCACAGTTTAGCTGCACTTACTTTTGGCTGTGTAATTGCTTTGTCCCCTTCTGGGTTTAGCTTTGTGCCATTAAGAATGATTGGGACTTGAAAGCTTGAAATGTCATTGTGTAACTATCAGTTCAGCTGCCACTCTAAAAGGCTCTGCTTGTTCAAAACCACTTAAAACTCTTAGTTGTCTAAATCTTTCCCTCCTTGGAGACTTCCTGCTGTAACTGCACCGTAAAGGTGGAGAAACCTGCTGTGACAATTTCTGCTCTGAGGGAGAGAAGGCTCTCAAAAAGCTGTACTCAAACTGGGGCTGAGCTCTTCTTTCCCCAAGAAATGCTTTTTCAAATCAAGCTTTTCAGTGTAAGTCTGGATAAAACCATGCTTGTGTCCCATGCTACTGGGGAAAGGGCTGTTGCCTGTCATAAAACATACATTTGCAGCAAATCCTTAAACCTGTGCAGAAGCCCTTTTGATATGATCACACAGTGATCATTACATGCCTGGAGTTCCTGATGTTAGTGCCTTATGCTTGTATTTCTGTGAGATGCAGGGAATCTATTTTGCATGACTGCATGGTGAAAATCAAGCTCTGCTCCATAACTCCATGTGGCATGGTGTTAGGGCAGAATGAAGACCTCTGTAAAATCATGTGTCCTCCAGAGATAACAAGGAGAAAGTTGCTAATTATTCTTTAAGAGGCTTCAAAGTGACAAGTTGACTTGAACGGTTGTGGTCTTCCAAAATTGTCCTTGTAGGCTTTGGGTGGGTGTAAGCCAGGCAGTATCTCTCTGCTGATTTCAGTGTCCTTGCAGTGTTCTCAGTGTTTAGGTATCCTGAGCTGCCCGTGTTGTACACAATGCCTGCTCCATTTTTCTTTGTGTCTCTGTAAAGTATGGCAGCTGTCAGTGAATTGAGATCTGCTTTTGTTTTGATGGTGTGTGGAGCTGGGCAGAAAACGCCTGTGCAGCTCGCAGGAAAATTCGCAGTAAAACCTCTGCACTTGTGTAAATCAGAGTTGCTGGGTTTTAGGTTGAAGGCTTCATCTTCCAGTCTAATTAATGTGGAGTTATGGGCTGCAGGGGGTCTGTGAGTGAAGATGTATTTGTGTCATGTGCTTATTTTTTGAATGATTTGGCCCTGCAATGATAGCTCCAGTTGCATTGAGCAAGGAAAAACATAGCCTAAAGGACAGCAGGCTGTCTTGGTAAAAATAATTTCAGATGAAGCAGAATAAAAACAACTCGAATGTGATTTTGTTTTTCTGTTTATTTGTGTGGGTTTGTTTTACTGTTGTCATAGAGGTATCTGCCAGCTGATTGCAGAGAGTTTTTTGGGCATCCTCACAATCAATGGTTCCAGCCTCTCTTCCTTGGTCCCAACAAGCATTCATGGGTTTTGTACTTAATAATCAACTTCCAGCTTGTAAATGAATATGCTGTTTGTCTGCTTGTTCCCGATGCCGTTTGAAAGAGCTGACTTCTTAATACAAAAACTCCAGATGATAGGAGAGAATATAATGAAAAAATATATTCAGAGCAGTCAGAAAAGATTTTCTTCTGTTTCTGGCTTTAATTTGCCTTTTTGTGCAGGCTAATCTTTGAATTGAGGACATTTCCTATGTACTTCAGAATTGAGCTTTTCAATGAAATCTCTGTCCAGGCTCATTCTTTCTCTTTAAATGGTGTCTGCTGTTTCAGTCGGTAGTTTTATCCCTCAGAGTAACAGCAGAAGGGGGAAGAAGGTTTTAAGAAACAGCTGAATTAAAGCTATAAAACAATCCTTAGAACCTTGGCATGATGCTAAAATTTTGAAGTTTGAAACCATCCAGGAGTTTTTGTTGTCAATATGTGCTGCATGTTACCTTCAGTAACATGGTAATATACATCACTAAAGGTGATTTGGCTTTATTTAATCTTTCTAGTGCCTAAAACAAATGTGTCAGAAAATTAAGCAATCAGAAACGATGTAAATATATTCTAGGAAAGATTATTCTAAATGGTTTCTGCGGAAGTGCCTAGGCAGCTAATTGCTTCTGTATTTACATGTTCAGGGGAAACATTATGGTGGCTGAAAATAGTGTCTTGCTTTAATAAGGAGGGTGAAGTTTCTGCTCTTTGCTTCTGCCTTTGGGTTTGCTCTTTTGCAGCTCTGTGGGTGCTTCCTGCTCCACGGAGGAGAGTTGGAGAGAAGTCATCAAGGTCTTGGCCTCAAGGTCGTGCTGCAGATCTCCATAGAAAAGCTGAAGCTTTGAGTTAGTCCTCATTTAACTGCTGTGTGCTCAGAAGTGGCCTCTGTCGCTCTGTACAGTGGCTCGGCAGAGATGATCTGGGATGTCCTTTTTTCCTGGGGTGTGTAACAGGTCTGGCTTCAAATAGGGATGGTGGCATCGTGGTACTGAAGTGTTTCTGCTGACAGCTTAGAAGCTGCTTTCACTTCATGACTGTACTGTTTGCTCACCACTACGTGTGTCTCGGTGTGCTCACGGAATGCAGATTGACTTTTCTGTAGATTCATCTTTTTCTTTTTTTAACAACTATTCAATAAGTAAAAACATACGATCTGTGGGTGTGGGGGTAGGAAGAAGCAAAAGGAATGCAGCTATTCCTTTTGTCTCTTGGATCTCTGCTGTCTGCCTCAGAGGCTGCTGAGCATCCTCAGCCGAAATGTTTAATTGATGTGGATGTAGCTTTGCAGTGTGTGAACCCTGGATGAGTTAGGCTGTGGGCTGGTGGTTTATGCTTGGGCTAATGCAAGTATTTATGTGGCTTCCAATGCTCTGCAGAGCTACTGCTCTGCACTTCTGTGTTCAGGCTGGAGATGTGCACTCTGTGTGAAACCTGCTGTTCTGGGAATGTGGCATTTGAGCTCGGAGAGATACTAAGCTTGAAGGTTTTTCTTTGAATTGCTGGCTAAAAGCACTGTAGCAAATTAGCTGCCTTTCGTAGCAGCGCGTTTTTATCTGATATGATGAATGCTTTATGGAGTCACCCTGTAGCTTGTTGTAGCAGTAATTTGTGCTCTATAAATTAACTCGGGAGCATGATGGAAGTGTATAAATCACATCGGTGATTGTGTGGTGCCCTCTGCTGCCGGCTGGCTAGAGTGATGTGGGGTACACCCTCCTGCTGCTTCCTTGGCAATAGGAAACCAACTGCAAACCTGGGATTGAAAAATGGCTTGGGAGGATGCTGCTGTTGGAAAGTTTGGGGCGATAAACTTTGGCTTCAGAGTCATTGAGCCTAAAGTTTGCAGCCAGCATGGCTGAAAATGCAGCCCTGGTGATGATCTGAGAGGGGAGCTATGCTCTGCCTTCCAGGCTGCCATTGCTTGTGTCCTTCTCAGCTGGGGAAGGGGACAGGCTTTGCTCTTCTGGCCTGGGGGCAGCTGTGAGGTTGTCAAGGTTTGTCACCATCATGGTGTGGTTGGCAAAAAAACTAATAAGGAAGAGGATGTTTGTTAAAAAACAGGGTCAGGGCTGAGGAGGAGAGGAAAGGGGCTTGGGCGAAATTAGAGGAAAACCTTTTCTGCTCTCTGCCAGCCAGAAGGGAATTGGACAACCAGCCCGCTGTATTTGACAGGCAGAGTCCTCTGGCAGGTGGACTGGTCGTGTCCTAGACCTTGCTGCTGCTCCTGTTGGGGCCTGGCTCTCTGCAGACCTCCTGGGCACTGCTGTGGTGGCAGCTGTGTTTGCCAGCACTCATCAGCTGATGTAAAGGGAGACTTTGAAAAGCTTATTTTTGTAAGTATAGTGTAAAACAATTGGCATCAAAGGACTGGAGTGCAAGTGCTACAGCTGAACAAGCCTGTTTTAATTTAAGAGTGACTGGTTGAATGTGGGCTGCTCTGAAGTTTATCATTTCAGTGAGTGCACTTGTAAAATGAGCAGGGCTTCCTGGGCTAGGTAAGCATGTCCTGTACTTGTGATTGGCAAAGAGAGCTGAAGTGAAGGTGAAGTTTCTAAACCATCTCACAGCTGTAAAGTGCAAAGTAAAATTTGAAAATACATTTATAAAGAAACTGGAGTTTTCAGTGGCCTTTACTCAAGGTCTCATTGTGGTAATCACCATTGTAATGGCAGCACAGAGTTGAATGAACAAATGGGCTGTATTGTAGGTCTCCTATGCTGTGTGAAAATAAAAGGTTTATTATGCTTTTTTATTCTTCATCCCCAAGCAGGTCCTTCTGTTATTGGAAAAGTTTTTCTGTTTCACTGTTCAAACGTGCTCCATATGCACTTAATTGCTGCAACAGTGACCTTTCTTCATGGAAGGAAGATTTCTACTGCAAAACTTTTTGACTCCTGGCACCTGGACTATGCTTTAGTTCACTGGTGAAAACCATAATCATGTGGTGATCTCCAGAGCTGTGTGTTTTTCCTGAAAGAATATGAATCAAATTGCAAGAGACAACTGATCTAAGAGCAACCACAGTTATAAATCTCCTGGCAGATAAATGCCAGGTATTTAACTTTAGAGGATTGAAAAACTAACGGGAAGTTACTTATTACCAGTGAGGAGAGTTGGTGAAATTAGGCAGAAAACTGCTATCAATCAGACTTTGTTATATAGTGCCACCTTCCACTAGCTGTTTGAATACAGCTACAGGCATCACTGGGAAAAGATAAAGAACTGCAGTTTACCTTCCTGTCACTCTGTATTTGCTTCCTTGTGGAGCCAGCTGTAACCCTGCTTACTTTATGTAGGAACAGACCCTGTCTAACTCTGAGGAAATTGTATCCAGGTGTTAAAACAACTCTGCATGCTGCTCCTGTTTGTTTGCAGCCTTTTCCTGCAGCAGGTGAAGGCAGGCAGCCTTCAGCTTCCTTCTGGGAAGTACAGAGCTGGTAGGAGGGATTCCGCTGTATGCTGGAAATATCAGTAGAAGAAAAATTGTGCTGCTGGAATTTGTTTTGATTCTTCATGAAAGCAGCCATTTCCACCTGTGAGCTTGTTATCCCGTGGGTTTTAGTGGAGCTGCCAGTGGTAGGTTTTATGGAGTGCACCTCAGCCAGAGTGCAGCGAGTTCCCTGGTACTTCAGCACTGTGTAAAAGCTGCTGTGATATCTGCCATCAGGACACTCTCTTTCTCTAGTGTCCATCCTGTTTCATGCTTCCATCCTGTTAAATCTGGGGAGTAACCTGAGTTAACAGTGCTTCTGTTTAATAGTAACATGAATAATGCACAATTCTGTGTACACTCGGGGAGAGAGGTGGCTGCAGTGATTTTTGTGCATATGAAATTTTTTATTAGTAATAGGTGTCCTCAAGTCAAGTGACCTGAGTGTGTGTGTGTAGATTTTTCTTCTGGATTACATTGTCTAGAAAACTGGAAAGGCTGAATGGATTAAAAACTGTCTGCTGTGATGGCAAACAGACATTAATGATTATTTTAATAATCACTCATTTAAGTATTATTTATATGTTGCTTCAATCAGTCTGAGCTAGATTGGGAATGGTTACTTTCTGTTAATTTAATTTGCTCTCTGTACTTATTCTGAAATCAAATTTCTGTCTGACATTTGCACTTTGTCTAAACTTGATCTGTCCCTGAACAGAAAGATTTTGGTCAGTCCTAGACCAGGCTGGTCACTTGCATATTCCTTCTAGATGCAGCTTGGCCTGGGATTCCTCTGCTTCTAGAGACTTGTATAAATGACATTCTATCTTGCCTTCAGGCCCCAGATTGTTTGCAGAACCAAAAGCTGTCAGTGGAGATTTTTAGCGGTTCAGGGGTAGTGTGAATCTGTTTATCATGTTTCACAGACTCCTGAACAAATTCTGGTGCCTGAGTCACTTTCAGGAGTATAACAGTGTGATGCTTAATTTCCAAATCCAGGGATAATAGCTCCCACTTTCTAATTTTAAAAATCCATGTTCTGCTTTCAGACTGCCTTTTGTCTTCGTGGAAAAAACTTAAATATTGTCTGTTATCTCTTGAAGAGCCTGCTTGTGGTTTTCCCTTCAGGTCATGACTTCTTACAGCTCAGGGAGCCAGTAAGAGCTACTGGTCCTGCTTTACTCCACATGAAGCCTGGCCTCTCAGCCGCAATGATATCTTTTCTATCGGTGTAACCAACACCCCTGGTGGTATTTCCTGCATTTGTGTTATCCTGCGTGGGTGATGGATAGGCAACAAGGAGTGGAGTGTTTATCTACACAGCTTTGTTAAGAATATAAGTAGTAGTGGATATCAAATTATGGCTGACTTGTCAGACTCTGCCTCTTTTGTTAGATTTACAGGGTCTGGCAAACGATTGGAGAAAGCTACAGATCAGTAAATCAATATGAGTACAAAGAGTTGCCAGGCAGCCCTCCTTTTCAAATGCCTGGTTAGAAGAGTAACTTTTACTGTGTCTGAGATCTGCTGGCAGCTCTGCACCCCCTAAAGTACAACATATGGGTTGTTTGACACGTCTCCTTATTGTTCCTTGTGTAAACTTGATAAAGCTTTAACTTGCAGCTTCAAAGAAAGGAGGTCCACCATTTTTTTGGTCCTTAAATTTGCTTTTCTTTTTAAATAATTACCTCTCTTCTCTGGCCTTTTGCAGTTCCTCCATTTTCTCTAATCTTAGCTCTGGGTTATAAGAGAGCTCCCCAGAGTATATATCTATAATTAAAGCTTTTAAACCACAGTTAAAGTGGAGCATCAGCGGCGCTCTGGTGCAACCACTATCCAAGGGAGAAACTTGCTTCAGTAGAAAAGTTGTTGATTTAATTGCAACCAAAGTCTCTCCTATCCCACTCATGGAGTTTCCTCTGATACTACTTCATGCCTTCCTGCTTTGCTAAGTTTTCTTTCTGAATCTGATGACCATTAATGGCACATCTTCTGTAGCTCACAAGAATAAAAAGGTTTTATTTAGTCCGCCTGTCATTTTCTGGAAACACAGGCTGCCAGCTACTGCAAATCATGTCCCTCACGAGTACATTCAGAGGCCTGGAGGGTTTAAAATGGAAACCCTGTTTTAATGAGCAGACTCGTGTAACTCATGTGGATATTTTGATTCTTTCCTTGGCCAGAAATAGAAAGCAAAGGGAAGGAGGACAGAGTCTACCAAGGCTTGAGTGTGTTGTGCTTCCCGGCTTGGTGGAGAAGCTCACCCTTAATGTCACCAGATAAAATGGCTATATTTTCCAGCCTCAAATTCTTATTAATTTTCCAGCTTTGATAGCTTTTTCCCTCTCAATTAGCACACATAGCAGAAAGCAACTTCTAAAAAATGTCTTTCAGAACAGTGAGTGCTGACATCCTTCCCTGTTAGGCTGAGAATTGCTTCTGCCCAGAGGTAACTAATTTCTGATCAAAGCATCTCCCCTTGCTACTAATGTGTATTTTTCATGTGCATGCCATCTGTAGCTGATCTGGCAGTGACCTGACACCTTTCCCTGATGGAGCTTTCAGAAAGAACTTGTCCTGTTCTTTGTGGTTGCAGATCACAAGGCAACTGCTAAAGTGAAGCTTCCAAAAGTCAGAATATTTTTTAAAATACACAGAAAATGCAGCTGCTTACTGAAACAATGACCAGCAAAGGGGTTAAATTTCAAACAAAAAGAACTCGTGTCTTAAACTTGGATGCCTGTAAATGAAGCCTGTCTTCCTGCTGTAGAGCTATTTGGTCATAAAAAGATTCACAGAACAACAGTAAATCAGTCTGTCTCCTGCAAGAATTTAAATTTTCTGGATGCATGAAATGTTTTTGTTTGAATACTCTCCCTTTCAAAAAATCTGATTAGACTGGCATTTTGTCTTTGTTAGTCAAGGTCTTGTGATGTTTTGTGACTTTACCAGATCTTATCTGTAAACACTGTCAGCTGTCCCTCCTCCACACAGAGCTGCCTTGCTTCAGCCCTCCTGAACAACTGGGGTTTTTTTAAAAGCTTAAGTTGCTATGAAAAGTTCTGCTCTGTTTGATCCCTAAAGCCTGAAATCCTTTGCTTGCAGCTCTGTGTGCAAGCTAAGGTGACTTTTCAAAGGAAAGTCATTTTGTTCTCTATCTGGATATGATTATTCAGAAGATCTAATATTTTAATCCCTATCGTAGCCAGTCTTGTTTTTTTTCTCAGTGGAAGATCACATAGGCTTGTTTTTCTATAAGTTGCCTTTACTTGTGTTCAGATTCATTTGGGAGGTTACTATTACCTAGTTGATCAGTCTGGGAAGGAAACAATTTTTCTCCATGATGGCAAAGAACTAGATTTTTCTTTCTTGAGCTTCCCCAATGCTTCCCAGCCTTCAGATGAAGTCCAAAGAAGAAATGTTCACAGGGACTAGTAAGGATGAGCTGTTTCTTAATAAATAAAACAGGTGAAACAGTTTGAGTGTTCTTAACACTTAGACTAAAGTTTTCAAAGATGTCTTAGAGTATGATGTTCCTTTGAAAAATAAGAGTCTTATTGACTTTGATCTAGGGTATGGTATAAAAATAACCACAACCAGTACTGGCATCCCATAAGATTTTTTTGTTTGTTTGTTTTCTGGGGGTTTTTATAATCTTTTTAAAAGACTAAGAAGCTCCTTCACTTCTGCTCAGACTGACTTTAATCTTAACTCTGCTTCCTTGGAAGCGGCTCTCTTTAGAGACTGTAATTTCAGCTCAGATAAATACAAGCAAAATATATTCCATCACTGAAGAAAATCAGAACCCCAAAAACTAGATAAATACAGACATAATGATGTTGTAAAAGGCTCTCATTGGGCAAGTAAGTAATTTTCTTTAACATTACAGAAGGTCACTGAAATTTAGCCTGTCAGTCCATGTTAGCCACTGTGTAACAGGCTTATTCAGGGTCTCAAAAAGAAGTGAACCCTGTAATTATCTTCTGTCTTCTCATTTATCTCCCAGGTGGCCTGTTGCCAGTGTTTTATGTGTGATAGCCAAGTAAGAAGGAATAACTCTTTTCTTCACTCCTGTGCATGTTGGTTTTGCTGATCCACCAAATACTCTCTGGGCTGCCACTTCCCTTTGATTCTCAGTCTGTGGCTTACTGTGTCAGAAATACTTCAAACTCCTATGGATATCTTGCTGTTGCGTGCTTCCTAATTTTTTTATGTGTGTGACTGTTTTGGAAACTGATTCAAGGCACTAATTTAGCTTAGGAAAAAAAGTCTCCCTTCAGAAAACCAGCATCTGCTCACAGGTCTTATTCGCAGCAGTGAAGAAGTTATATTGGTACAGTTAAAGTGTTTGGAGTGAGATTTCTCAAGATTATTTTGCTTGCTTGGTACTGAGGGCATGGAGGTAAACTGCAAAAATATCTGCAAAGTATTAGAGGACCTGGGATTTTAATGTAGAAACTGGCAGAATTGTATCTGATTAGGTGTCTGGAGAGCAGAGAACTATCCAGGTTATCATTGTTGCTGTCGCAGCTGATTTTTGGAAAGGTGATTCTTGACCCATTGTGCCCCAGGCTGTGTCTGATCTTTGGATGTGAATTGTGTGCTCTGCTGATGAGGATATGGAAGGTGGGAAAAGTCTTATCTGCAACATGTGAAGGTCCTACTTGTGTTGTCCTTGATTTTGACTGCTGCAGAGAATCTGTGTATAAAAGATAACAAATTTTCGTTTATTGTACTGTCATATTTTCTGCAAATAGGAACTTGGACCTGCTGATTACAGAAAAAGAGTCCTTGGCAAAGCAATTGCAAACTAACAAGTGTCTTGAACCTCAGTCTGTACCAACATGATTTTACGTGCATCTTGGCCAAATCTGTTATCAGCATAAACTAATACTGGTCACTCTGGGTGAAAGGCCTGAACTGTGGAAACAACTGATGGCTTGTGGCTTTTCAGGTGCTGATATTTTTATAATAAGAGGCTGCTCCTGGTAGAAATGCATCTGAGAAGCCATGAATTATCATGAATACGTGAGCAGAGAGCAATGGCATTGCTGATAAATTAGCTGGGAATTGTCAGTTGTGTAGAAGAACTCAAATATTGGTTTAACCTGAAAATGTGAAATTAAATAGAAAAGAACAGATTTTCTCTCTGGATACTTGAAAACAATAGCAAGTCATGTGATAACTTGTTTTAGAAATTATTTCTAGAGGGTATGAGTTTTCAAGCCTAATGCAGTGAAGTCTATTTTTATAGTCCTTGAAAACAAAACCTGACAGACCATATTTGCCAGCACTTATATTGCTCTGGTGACAGTGCTTCTTTTTAGAGCATGCCAGAGGAAATACTCTGTGCTGGAGCATATGTCAGTGATTAGTGGGACCAGTGCTGCAGGATGAAGTGGAAGAAACATGGTTGTGTGAAGAAAAAGCTGAATGGACAGAATGTGAGAAATGTAGCGGTTTATGGGTCGGGTTTAGGGTAGGAATGGAAAATAGCTATTTTTAGGGATATCTGTATGTATCTGACATGCTGTCTTCCAAATCATTGAGGTTTAACTGAGAGGATAACTGCTGTCTTTCTCTGTGTGTTCCCCTTAATTTCTTCCTCATGTAGAGAATGGTTTTCCCTTTGAATTGATCACTGTATTATGCAGGTGTTTCATAATGCAGATATTTGTATGCTCAGGGTGAACTGAAAACTTCAGGAAGTCAAAGACTTTGGTGCCCAACCATTTTGTGAATTTGTGGATTTAAGGCAGAGGATGATCCTCAGAAACCAGCTGAGTCCTTCCAGAGCTGACATCCTGGGCCCAGAATTCTTACCAGTCAAGCCCGTGAGGTGTGTGCTCATGTTTGGGTTTGGGGTGGCATTTGTCACCTCCTTCTCCCCCAGGGCTGTCCTTGGCATTGACCACCCTGTGCAGGATGCTGAGGTCAGAGCACAGCTCTCAGCCCAAGTCCTGCACAAGCCATCTGGGACTCTGGGTGCTTGTGTTCAAAGTCCTGGGGTGCAGGGAAGAGGATGGAGCCCTGCTGCCCTTCTCAGGGATCACTGACAGCTCTTCCTCAAGAGCTGCAGGGCAGGAGCTGCATCCTCAGCTGACTTTGCCTCCCTTCTTTGACCATATAAAATAACAAATATCCGTGTTCTTTGCGTGCAGACAGGCACAAGTGATTCATGTGCAATATAGAGGCACCACTGTACATAAGCCATGCACCAAAACCTGGGAAATCAGGTGAAAAGCCTGTCATACCCAGTTGTTTTAATGTGATCCTGAAAGTGCCCACAGACCTCACTCAAGGACACAGACCCCACTGTGGCAAACACAAAGCTGCAAGTTGTGCAGCCTTGTGATTTTTCAAGTTTCTTGTATATTTAGCCCTTGACATCATAGGTTAGTCATCAGTCAAGTGCTGTAAAAATGTTCTGCTGCTTCACCCTGTTTTTCCTATCTTGTCACTTATATTGGAGTGCTCCAAAATGTTTGCTATTCAACATAAATGGGAATAAAATGGAAATGCTCTGTTCTCTTTATCACAATTGATGCCTGTACTTGAACTTTGCCAGTATTTGTTTATGAAAACTGCTTGTTTTCCCCTCTGAAATGTTTTTGTCAGAGCAGCTCAATACAACTTGTATTAGGGGAAGTCAGAAGAGGCTGGAGAATCCCTGAAAACCAGGAAAAGGATAGATTAGACTGCTACATAGAATGACCCAGCTGGTATCAAAATTAGACTGCTGCTGCAATGTGGACATTTGGCTATTAATATTCAAAGAAATAATGCAAGAAGCCAAGCAATATTTAATTAAATGCAAGTTATAAAATAACTGTCTTGAGCTCACTACACTTGTGATTTACATTAGATTTCTTTTTGCAGATTTTTCCCTCATATTTAAGTGTTTTTAAAGCTGTTTTCAGTCTGGTTTTTTTGCTACCCTGGAAAGTTCTTGCTTTTGAATAACTCTTGAGATAATTGGAAAAACAGAACTAAATTATTTGGGCCCTTTAGGGAAAAGTGAAGGCTTCATGAGATTTGATTTGTATTTCTATAGCACACAGGAGGCCTAGTCAGAAATCTGCAAGGAGAAAGTAAAACACCCAAAGGCAGGCTGCTTCACATAAAGTAACCCAAACTGAAAGTATATATTTATTTTCCTTCCCTGAAGTTGCTCTGTAGAAAATACATTAAAAATTGGATTGTTTGCTGGTACTTGTACCAAAAAAAGGAGTTTTTCAGCAGTGTAATAATTGGATTTTGTACTGTGTCACCAGTACTGCATGGAGTTCTGAAAGGGACATTTGGGTTTTCACTGGTGACTGAATCCAGTGTTTAAAGACCTTGGTGTTTTCAGTCTGATGTGTGGTGTCTCTCAGTTCTGTAATTGCTTCATACTTGAATCTACTGGCTCAGGCATGAGATTTATGGATCCAGTTTCTTCTTCCTTAGTTTGTCAGAGCTGTGAAAGGAACTAACTTTGAAAACTCGATTATAGTTAATCTTTGTTTTCTTACAGCTCTTAAGGATCTAAACATTTAAGAGGAGCACCAGTTTACCTCACTTGGGAGTCACAGCTTCACAATGACAGGGTGTCTTGAGCAAAATGTTTTCAAGCTCATGGAAGCTGTGTTTGTTGATTTTTTAGATAGGAGTTTTTTCTCTTCTGCTGGAGGGTGTTGAAAGCTGTGGCTCTTGAAGTGTTGTGATGTTACTGTGGACTTGTTCATCATCTGCAGTGATTTTTACTCTGGAGGTGGAAGAGAATACCAAAGGAAATTTCCTTCCATCCTGCTTAAGAACTTTGTCAATTTGACATGAATGAGTTTGGGTTTGTGCTCAGTGCTGCTGGATTACGCAGTTGGGATTCTGTTCTGGCTTCCTAAACGAGAGCAGCATGTAACACATCGCCATTCTGTGTGTGCAGCCTGCTCTGGTTCTGTGCTGTGTGCCATCAGCAAGAAGGGTCAGGATTTAAATAATGAGATCAGATCATGCACCTGGGTCTTGTTTGAAATCACAGGGTAAAAAGCCTCTAAAACCTCTCAGCAGCTCCTCAAAAGAGGAGACTGGTTGGCAGACAAGACCCTGAAAACTGATTGGTTTTCATGTACTCTTAAAATTTAATGAAATGTAATCTACGGTTTTAATTGCATGTCTGGGTTTACGCATTTAATGTTGACTTTAGCAATTCTGCTTAGTATCTAATGAGGCTGAACTGTTTGTGTAACAGTGAACCTCCTTCAAAAGATCTTAAGATTAAGAAATACTTAAAAAGCAGGGAGGGAGAGACGGCAGTTGCGAAGATATCACCTAGTTTCTTGAAGCTTCTTGAGTTTTAAGTGTCCTTTGTGGTTCAAAGTAATCTTGGCTTCAGTTTGTTATGAAAATTTCCTCCTTCCTGGTCTGCAGAGTGGCTTGGGAGATCCATGGCGAGTGTGTAAGAGATTGCTGTGATCTGCAGCCACAACAGTGGAAGCATCAAGCAGGCTCTTTAGCAAACGTAGTGCAGAACAGCTTTCCAGAGGGATGCTAGAAACATCCATTTCTTCATCTGCTCCTCAGGCAGCATCCTAATCCCAAACCCAGCAGACAGAGTGGGCTGCAATGGGCAAACACTTGGCACTAACTCTAGGAAAGCTGATGGGCTGTGAACTAGAAGCTGGCATCCCGTGGATCTGACACAGTGCTTGACATAACTCTTAATCTGTGTTAATGGAATTTCCTGAGCAGCCTTAGTTCTTTCACTGTCAGCAAAGGCAGATGTTTCAAGTCTGTGGGGTTGAATATTTGCTCCCAAGGTTCCCACCCAGCTCCAAGGTGGGAACTGCATTCTGGCTCAGCAGCTCAGTGTGCAGCTGATGCAGAAGGTGGTTGCAGCACTCTGGGGTGGTGATTATGTGTCCTCTCTTGCTTTCATGTGTCAGAATAGCTCTGGTTTCTCTCCTGGTCTGCACCTTGAAAGGAATGTAAACATTCCTGTGTATATATAACAACCTGTAAACACTGAGGTGTTTTGGTATCTTGCAGTGTAAGGGACCATTTAGAAACAGGGGCATTGGTTGGATGGGCAGCCTTCAGAACGAGAAAGGTGTCTGCTGTAGCTTTTGCTGCTCCATCTATTTCTGTCATCGTTTCTATTGCTAGAATGGGACTGGCTGTACTTCAGAAAGGCTATAAGTTGAAACAAGTTACAAAACAGCACCCAGCAGGGTATAATCTCCTCCAAATAAGTACTTGATAAGGCGTTTCAAGACATAAGCCTTCTTTAAAGAGTAAAGGAAAGTTCATTGGTATCCAGACAAAGACCCTTTGGCCATCTGGACTTGACTTACTGTTGTCTGCTCTGGCTCTTGGGTGAGGAAGTGCTGTCTGAGCTGTGGATATGAGGTGCTGTGCAACACTTAAGCTCCTTTGACCTAATTCACTTGCTTTTTTGCTGGAGCATGGATTAGCAGTGGCTTGCTGGTGCAAAAGTAAGCAGCAGTTAATTCTTGTAAGTCAAGTATGACTGTGATTTGGGTAATGCCATCTTTGTGGAAAAAACAGGACAAATTCCTCAAATGAAGTGATAGAAGAGTGGCAGGGGCGATCCTGGAGGCAAATACTGACACGGCAGATAAGTTGTGTGTTCAGGTTTGGATGATGCTGGCTGCTTCTGACTGCTGCTTTCCCTTTCTACATCATGACTGATCTCAGCTCAGCCAGAACAGGCTTCCTTGGAGGCCTTAACACATTCCACAGGATTCCAGATTGTTCTGAAAATGCTTTCTAAATGCTCTCTTAATTAAAGATTTCTCTAAGTCAGAATTAAGTTATTAAAATGTTCCAGGCATTTTCTAGAAGTCTTTTGAAAGCTGGCTGTACATTCCTTTCAAAGTTGATCTACTGCCTGAGCTACAGAGTAATATTGTACTGCTTGTGGGTTACAGATAAGTTCAAATAAACAAATTATTAGGGGTTTTTGCAGTAGTTTGCCTTTTTGTGAACTGACACTGCTACTGAGTCACTCTTTAGGATTTTGCAATTGTGTAGTTGTGGTTCTTTAGCAGTTATGGAAACAAATGTTTCATGTGCCTAGCAAGGCATTTCTAAAATCCCTGGGTATGTCAGAGCAGGTAGTGCTGCATAAGACAATACACTAACAGCCATCTAAAGTGCTTTTGTTTTACAGAACCTGTGTCCACTTCTTAAAGACAGGGTGATTACAGATGATAAATTTTGATAATAAATCATACAGAAAAATTGCAGTGTGGCAAGTTTGCTCACCCAGCTGTGGTGCTGCAAGTATTCAATGTGCTGCTGAGGTGATCTGAAGGTGACAAGTGCCAGAGAAAGAGAAGCTGTGCTGTTCTTGGTCTGTCCCTGCCAAGTTCTGTGAGAAGAGATGCTTCTCTGCCACCAAAACAGTGGTTAGAGTATCAAAGCCAAATCCTGTTCTGGCTTCAGATACATGTACTGACATGGATTGAGTACTGTTCTGGGTTTTAATTAGACTTTCAGTGTTTTAAAGACACACTGCAACCAGAAGTATTCTGTGTATCAAACTGAAAAGGGTGTGTATTGGAGGGAAGTGGATTTCTGTAGCAGTAAAATGGAGTTCTCAGCTTAAAATAAATGTTTGTAAGAGAGCTCTGGTTCTGCTTCCTTTGCAAATGCAAGTTCTGCATAGATTATATTCTTGCACTTTGCAGGTAGCTTGGAGAAGCTTCAGTGGAGTTGTCACCTTTTCCTGGCTAGCACAGTTAACTTCTGCAGGAAGATGATAATCAGTGTCCCCTTGACTCAGCCAGTGTTAGGAAACCTTGACTGCTGGTTCCCAGATAAAGTCAGTGTACAGGTCTCTTCCTGAGCTTGCAGTTGGCTTTGGCATTTTGCTATTCAGCTCTATGAAGTTGCAAAAGGTTTTATAAAAAATTAAATCAGAACCTTGTCAGTTTATGTTGCTTCTGCTGGGAGTCATGAGCAGCTGTGAAAGAGCTGATAAAGTTGATGTTCCAATTCTGACTGGAATTTGGAAGAACATTTCAGGTTAGAGCTTTGCCTGAAAACAAATGTGTGGTTGTAGAGAGCACTGTTGTCATGTACATCATCCCAAAATCTTTCACAGCAAATGAAATGTTAATTGTTTTCTGTTTGCTCGGCAATCTTTTGGTGAATCAAAAGCTGTGTAATTATCCTTCCTTATTAAAAATTCAGCCATGGGAATGGATGACTGTGTCTGTTTGCTGTGCAATTTCTATTAAGTAACAGGAAAGCCTGCTGAGGGGTCAGTCAGCAAAAGCATTTCTGGGAAACTGCATCTACGGAGCACATGGGAGCTGAAGACAAATAAGTGTATTTTGTGTTCTGAAAGAAGGATGAGAGGCAGCTCTTGCAAACTTTGCACTGAGATCAGAGTCTAAGCAGTGAGGGTAGTGAGTGCATTAATCTGTGGTGCTGAGAAAAATGTTTCTTTTCCTAAGATAACCAAGTTTGACAGGGTTGTTTATCTCCCTTAAGTTTCCCGGGAGGTATGAACACAAAATATGTTGTGCTCTGCCTCCTCTATCACTGTGCTGGATAATTCCTTTGTGAAACATCTTGCCCAGAGAGGTCAGGTTTTTAGTACAAGCCTTGCTCCTCTGTTCCTGCTCTGTTTTTGAGAGTGTTTTGCAGATGTGCCTGGTTTGTGAGAGGTGCTTTCTCCAGGGCAGCAGAGGTAAAAGGAAGTTTAGAGCTGCTCGCATTTAAAAGACAAGGCAGCATCACGGCTGTGTGAACCGTTGCTGCTCTCTGACCCACAAAACAATAATCATTGGGAAGATGGAGTTTTTGGGGAAGGTTTACAAAGTTTTTGGACCACTTCACTGCAGTTTGGAGCACAATTTGTGTGTTTGTTTAGAGGATTTCCATTTGCAGCAGTCTCCCTGTGCTCTTCGTTGCTCTTGGTTTGGGTCTGGCTGGTGGAGTGTCCTTAGTGATGCTGAGCTGTGCTCACAGTCCATTTGCTATTTAAATTGAACATTTTTGCCTATGTGTAGCACAAGCTGTTGAAGCTGGCTTTAGCCTTTACATTCAGGAGTGCCTATTTGGGCCATAGGAGCAGCAGCTAAAGAACCTTTGCAGCAGGAAAATCCTATCACCTTGTTTGAATAGCTTTCATTCAGAGAGAATGGAAGACCTGGGTCAAAACTGAGTTCCTGACTGATTTAAAATCCCTGCTCTCATGTACTTCTTTTGAAGCAGTAAGCCACTATTTATTTGAGATGAAGTTGAAATTTAAAATCCACAATGTAAATTACTTGGGAAGGGATGTCATTTATGCACCCATAATGGTGATAAGCTGAATAAAACAATTGCAGGAAACTTATTTCTGGGGGAGAAGCCAAGGGAGGTATTTTAGCCGTGGCACTTTTATGATAACTTCTGGAGCTTGCTCCTCTTAACAGAAAGATTATGGATGTTTTACTGGTACAATCAAAACCAGCTGGGTTTGGAGAATTTTAAGGAGTTGTTTTTTAAAGCATTTTTATAAAAACCCAAGAAGTCCAATTAGTAGAATTCAATTCGTAAGAGTTTAAAAATTAATGGTAACTTACCTTATGAAATATGGATCACTTGAGACTAAACTAAGAACAGACATATGGTTTTGATTTTTTTTTTTTTCTTCTTTAAACACTGGCATAGTGCTAAGGCCAGACAACTTTATTTTCCTGATGCATTATAACCAGCTGCAGATGTTTTAGATGTTATCGCTTCTAAATGGGCTCTGACAAATGTCTCCTGGAAGCCAGCAGCTCTAAATATTACATACACTATTCTGAGGAAATGTTGAAAATAAAGTTTTAGGAATTAAATGTTCAGTGTCTGAATCAAGAAAATTTACTTTCTGCCTTTCTCAGGGGGATTTGCTAGCTGAAAACATTATTTTGTGAGACAGACACAGATGTTAGTCAAGACACATGTGGAGACTGGAACAAATATTGCCACAGATGGTCTTGCGTGGTGTTATTTACTGGCCCTCTACTGCTAATACTGGAAGGTGGACACTTGAAAAAGATACCTTGACGTATAGCTAAATGCTGACCTAGAATTTGTAACAGGTGTACAGCTATTCAGCACTAAAGCAAAAAACCAACTGAAGTATTTATTAAAACATATGGAAACATTGTGTTTTGTGCATCAGTGAGCAGGGCATGGCCCTCTGCTACAGAAACTTTTGTGATATTTCACTTACTCTGTTCAAAAAATTAAAGTAAATAGTTTTAACTAAAGATTTTTTTGTGCTTCTTGTCTTCTGCATGGCATTGAATCCTTTGAATCACCCAGAAGGACATTATCACATATATATGGGATACAAAATGTTGCTTGCATATGAGATGTGTGGCTTTGTGGGGGGAGAGGGACCATGTGAATATTGATATGGGAATTACACCTGATGTCCTTGACTTGCAAAACTCAGGCAGCTTGATTCATCACTGCATAAACCATTCACATTCATTTTTTTCATTCCCTGAGAGTGGGAAAATATCTGTGCTTTGCTGTAGACACCTCATTAACATGTGATTCCATATGCAGCTCTCAGAGTTCTCAGGTCAACACAGGAGAGGAGGAAGGAGGTGTCCTGAGGGGACAGGCTGAGTGACTAAAGGCTGCAGGCTGAAAACTGAGTAGTAGAAATACCTCTTCAGGCAGGGATGTGCCAAACAGGCACTACATCTGATAGGGCTTGTTCATGTGTTAACAGTTCACCAAGTAATGGTGGTCCTAATCACTTGAAATTTTGCTGGTTGTCTTGCCAAAAATCTTTATAAAGTTGTAAGGGAAAATGGGGATTGCTGAAGTGTTACCATAACTTTTTCTTTTGTGTGTGTGTGAGAGCTCCTTTTGGTAAAAAGGTATTTTAGAACATAGTATGTGCTTATGATATATATATATAAAAGGTTAATGATGCATCTAGTTTGTACCACACAGGGTGACCAAAGGGAATCTCCTTCCCCTCTGTGTTACCCCTAAAGAGCCTCGCTCCAGCTTTGGTCTGGTTTAAATATA
Source organism: Cyanistes caeruleus (assembly GCF_971803275.1). Classification (NCBI taxonomy): domain Eukaryota; kingdom Metazoa; phylum Chordata; class Aves; order Passeriformes; family Paridae; genus Cyanistes; species Cyanistes caeruleus. The sequence continues at coordinate 5,518,851 of NC_141715.1, read as the reverse complement.
AGCCAGCTTGTGCTCACTGGAATCCCTGGAGTCTGCCTGGCACTGGGGAGCAATTCCAGGAGCAGATTAGGGCTGGAAGCATCAATGGGTAAGTGCTTGAGCAGGGACCTGCATGCTTTGCTGGGAGGGACATGGCACAGTGCCCTGGGCAGGAGCCGAGCCCAGCAAATGCAGGTCTAATGATTTGGATTTTGCTATTTCACATTAGTGTTTAAAACTGCTTAGATATAATCCCCCCAGCAAATCTCTCTATGCTCTGGGATGGTGAACATTTGCTGCTGCACACTGATTTTTGAGTATGAACTGGTTACACTGAATTCTTGTGCAGTTGAACAAAGGCTCTCTCTGGTGCCTGGCAAAGAAGAGAAGTTTTCATGTCTGATTTTGTTTGCACAGGATCATAAAATGGGTCTTTGTATTAACATGCTATAACAAATGAAACATTCAGGCAGAGGTTTGGTTTGGTACTTGCCAGTTGTGGTGGCTCTGGAAAATCACAGAATATATGTATAAAATCCTTGGAAAGGAGGAGAACTTCCACTGAGTTCAGAGTCCAGAGCTACTGGTTGCATGTGTTGAGTTGGACGTTTTTTCTTGGCTTACAAATTACTACAAAGAAAGTTTATACACTGAAGGCTAATGTTCATAATACGAATCTTTTCTTAGTGGTTGTTCACCTGAGCCACAAAGAAGTTTCTTCTTCCAGTCACCCAGGAAATTTCCACTATCTCTTGAACTTGCTCTGTTTTCTTGCCATAATTTCATCAGAAAAAAAAAATCTCAAAGATAGTACATGCCCCTCAGCTGCAGCTGTCTGAACATACTTAAGCTCAGAGGTCCTTTTTCTTTACTGTGCATGGAGCCTGAATCCTTCACATTCCTGATTAAAAGACAAGCCACAGTTCATTTTTTGAAATATCAGTCAAGAGCATGCAGTATTTTTATGCAGCTCTCAGAAGATTGATCTGAATACTCTGAAATCCATAGAAGCTATGAACTTTGGCTTGCATCTTCTTAAGGAAAAGAAAATTATCCTACCTTTGATGGAATTTAGCAGAAAGTTGGCTTCTATTTAACTTGAAGGAATTTAGGGTGGTTTCTCATCTCTGTGGTCTAAGTGGAATATCTTGGCTTGTTTGAAACAACTGCTGCTTTTTTTAAATGCATTTAAAGGAATTTTGGTGGTTAAAGTATTTGATTTTCCCATGTCACTCATCATGTACTGTGGTTTCTTCATTTTCCCCCTCTTGGAGGAAATGTTCAGTGAGAGCTGCTGCAGAAAGTGTTCCAGACGGTCAGGAGAGTTCTTAGAGGATAGAGGATTAAGTGATGAAGGCTTTTATAACTGCATGAGTATTGGGTTGGGGTTTTTTGGGTTTTTTTGTTGTTTGGGGTTTTTTTATGCAATGTTTTTTCTGAAGCTTGCAAAGAAGATTAAATAGAACTGTGTTACTGTGGAGTTGTTTAATCAGGCTCTTCTTTGGCGGTCACTGAGATTAAAATGTTAACACAGGCTTGATGCAGTTCTAGAAGCTAAAGCAAGTACCTGTTTAAAGTTTTATATATGGAAGGTGGCTTAAATTGCAGCAACTAATTAGATTAAACTGTTTGGAGATGTTAAAGTAGGTGTACTAAGCAGACAAAAATGTGTGGAATTTCCCACCTACTAATAATTATTTTTTGATTCCTTTAAGGCTGGCACTGAGGTGTCCCTTCTCTTTTGGCAGAAGCAACTTTCTGCTTTAAAACCTTTTAAACCTTGAAAAGGTTTTTAAACCTTGAAAAGGTTTTTAACCTCTTTGGTTTGATAAGCCTGAAAGTTAGAAGGAGGTAGAGATTGATACATGTTCCTGTATGAGGAAGTATGAATGTGAATTTGACTTTTGGAGTGGTAGTTATGGCAGGAAGAATAGTAAATTAACTGCCTGAATGTGCTTTGCTGCCTGAAAAATAAGGATCCAGTAACCAGGCCCTGTTAAGGAGGACTTTGACTGGAGTTGTCTCAGTAATAGAGGCAATTTGATGATCTTGCCCCCATTTTCCAGTCTGCTTTCTCTCCATTGTGCTGGTACAGCCCTGGCTGGGGACTTACTGCAACCAGATCGATGAGAGAAGTTGGATTTGAGACAAGAAAAAAGCCTTTAAACTGAGCTCTACTTCCGAAGATGATGTGTGTAGAACAGCAGTGTAATTCAGCAAAGTGTTTTTGCTCTGCTGGTCTCACCTCTTCAAAGAACTTGCAAGGATTTACTTCAGACCATGGACAAAAGTATCAGGATTTATGAATCTAAGATTAGCTTTACTTGAAAGTACAGAGCAGCCTTGATTTTTGTTCTTTTATGCAAATTGGAAATGAATTCCACTAAATTGCATATAAGAATCTTACTTTTTACTTTTCGGTGAGATTGACATCTTGTTATTACAGTAAGTGTTCTGGTCCTCCCTCCTGTTCCTGTAATTTGTGAAAATCCAGTCCTACATAGGCTCTTCTGAGCAGCTGTCCTAAATGGGATTACTGAAACAGACATTTATCTGAGCTTTTTGCTTTTATAATTCATAATAGCCAACTGCTCTGGCTTAGGCTTTTTGGGACAGTGAACTTGTCTTGCCTCTTTGCACAGTGGTAAATTTATGGAAATACATAAATATTTCCTAATCTGGGAGCATCATGTGGACACTTAAATCTTCAAGTCTCTTTGCTTAATTCAAATTTCAAAAGCTGTTCTTAGAAGTAAAAAAGACTAGTTCACTTATGTGTGGCCTCTAGTGTTTTGTAACATGAGGCATGGGAAAATAGGTCTGGTTGAAGTCATCTGTGAAGAAGTACTGAGAGAGAAGTGACACTTCTCTCTGAGGTAGATACTGAGGAGGGGTGAAAGTGTTTCCTTGCTCTGTCTGCATGATGAAGTGATTTTAGATGCATCTGAAAGACCATTCTGGTTAGCAATTTGCTGTGAAGTACCAAGGCTGATTTTTAGTATGTGTTAGATGTGGGTTATATATATGGGTCCTCATTCAGTGTGCATCTCTTAATAGCATAAAATTATTCAAAGTTGACTTGTTTCCATGCATTAAATGTCTGGCATATTTATGATTCTCTTGCCTTGCTAGCAAAGATGGTAACTTCCACATCTAACACTTAGCTCGTGTTCCAGGAAGGCAAAAAAAAAAGGGCTTTTCTCTTTTTTTCTTCTTTTTTTAATATTACCTGAAAATATGTAGCTTGTCTCCCAGTGGTCTTGCATGTGCTGACACCCAAAACTGGCACTGTATGTAATGGATTTGGGATTCAGACAAATGTTCTTGGGCAGAAAACACTTGCCATATAGCATCATGTTTCATGATCTCATGGGGTGAGACTGCTCACAGGATTAGGTGTGGCTGCCTGTGGTTTGGGCTAAATAATCTGCCTGCTTATTACTGCTAGTTTTGGTAACCAGTGTGGTGTTTTTTTTCCTCCCTGAAGCTTGGCAACCACCCTTCCTGTGCAGTTCCACCTTTACTTAAAAAGCCATCCTTCTTACCACAGTCCATCTCATCTATGAATCCTTACCCTGAGAGCAGCACTGCAGAGGGGATGTTTTCTACTAGAGGTTAGCTGATTAAATGCTATGAGAAATTATTACAGCTACTTGAAAGCAGTTGCTGCTGTCTTTAATTTTACAGTGTCATGTTACTCTGTCTTACTTAAGTGCCAACACTCTCCAGCTGCCTTTTGTCGAGGTCATTGTACATGGCTCACCTGTAAACACGTTCTCTTCTCTGGGAGGGCAGAACAGATGTTTCTGCCTCCAGAAGATGCTCCAGGCACTTGCTGCAGGAGATGGTCAGCAGGCTGTCAGAAGCAATCTTTATGGGCAAGGTGGTCTTTCACAAGGAGATGTGTTTACAGAGCATGAAATGAACATTTTTGCACAGAGGCAAATAATTGCTTACAACGGAGACTTTAGTAGCAGATTTGAAGCTTGAATGATCATTAGTAAGGTCAGCTGGAGCATGCACAATGTCCATCTCCTGAGCAAAGTCATTCAGGACTTTTTAGCTGTTCTTTTGTGCTGGAAGGTTTTAAGATGTAATGTTCACGCCATGAGCTTGTCACTTTTGATAATAACTTGTGATAGGCTGTGTTGCTACATCTGTGTATATAGTATAGTTTCTTTGTAATCATTCTTGAATGAAAAACTAGTTTTTGACTTGCAGGAAGAGAGGAAGGAACCCCCATGCCCATTATCTCAGTCTTGAATTATTATTTAATAGTATTCCAGCACTGGCAGGGTTTTTAAGATTCTCTGCATGGAGTGTGTGTGTAACAGGCTGTTGTCACAAGCAAAAGGGATCTCTGTGAAAGCTTTCTGTGGTCAGGAGATGGGTCTGAAGGGCAACAGCTCTCAGGCAGTGTTGGCTGCCCAAAAATGCTCTGGGTTAATGCTCTCACTCCTCAGGTCAGAGCTCTTTCTTGGGCTGTAATGAAAAATGGTTTCCAAAGAATGGCTATTGGCAAAATTAACCAGATTGATTCTTCACTTATGACACAGATCAAGACTTGAACTTCAGTCTTCTATGGTAATAAGACCAGTTCATCATCACTAATTGCATCTCCTTTTCCCGGCAGTTTCTTCAGCCTCCTTACTCTCCTCCAAGGTCACTTCCTCATTCAACAGATGTGCAAGTCTGACAGAGCATTTAAAAACCACAGAGCTTGAAGGAGATGAAGTTTTTGTTAAAGCAGTTCTGTGTGGTTGCAATTCACCACGTCACAGAATTCGGGAAGTCTGACTGCTGTTAATTGTGAGTGCAGATAAACGTCAGGGCAGAGGGAGCCTCTCCTCCCTGCACACCACAGCTGGAAATGCTTAAGGCTCAGAGTGCTCCATTTTCAAAACATCTGTGCTGCTTCAGGGAGGGAGGAAAAATTGCTGGTGTCACAAAGGCTGTTGTGAAAGCCTCTTTAAAATGCTGTGTGTTACACCCATGATCTTCCCATTGCTTTTCTGTAGGACATCATTCTCCAGAGGGCAGTGGCTCTTCCTTCATTCACATTGTGCAGAACAGCATTAACCATAACCCCTTTCTGCAGAGTTATCCTTGTCTGTGCTGAAAGCCAGAGAACGTGGCTCTTAAAAGGAACATCTGAGCATTGCCTGAATACTTCCAGAACTGTCCTTGAGTCCAGGGAACACACAAAATCTAGGATACAAGTTGTGTTCCCATTAAAAGGAGGCTTTAAAACAGTTTATGCTGCTCTGTACAAGGCTGAACAGAGATTCACCTTCAGAATTCCTCCAAGGAGGTGAAGTGGAGCTCCCTGTGTGAGCTGAGCAGCCAGCACTGTTTTGCCAGTGCTGTTTTTGCCATGAGGTGTTACACCATAAATTTTCAGAGGACTCGAGAGAGATGAACACACAATGAATTAGTCAGGCTAACACGACCTGCTAACAGCCTGCCCTCTCTGAAACAGTCCCAGCAGTGGGAACTTAATTCTTTTTTCCTGTTTAATGAGACTTGGTAGAACAAACACCTAAGCAAATCTGAGAGACTGTAGCTGTCATTCTCTGCTGCATCTCATGTATAACCATGCGTTTTATTTCTTTATTGATTTTTTTCCCTTTTTGTTGATGTTTAAGCATGCTTGCTTCAATATGAAGCAAGACTCATAAAAATATTATATATAACATATTCAAGTCAAATTGGGTACTTCTTTATTCTGGTATGAGAAGCTACAAAAACTATTTCAGAGAATGTCCTGCTGTACAACAATTTTTCTCAGTCCCATGGAGCTTCATTACAGCGAGGTCAGACTATGCCGTAGAGAAGAGAATTTATATTTTATCATAGGGCTAACTTCTACACTCTTGTAATGACCCTGAAGGACAGTAAATGTTCTAAATAATTCAGCTTCTTTGGAATTCAGTTCTACTGTGTTATAGGAGCTAGAATAGATCTAGGAAAATAGAGAATATTGTGATATGTTTTAATGTGATGCCTAAAGGATGCTCATGAGGATGTTTGGCTGCTATAACCCTATCTGGGAAGTGGACACTGAAAATTTCAGGAATTCAGTGTGTTCTCAAGGGAAAGACCTCCCTTAAAATCCTTGTGGCGAAATGAAACTCCTCAAAATCTAATTGCCTCCTGGCCCAGGAATATATTAATTTCACGTAGTTGAAAAGCCTCTTCCATAATTTCATGTGTGGTACTTCTCATTTCATGTCTTGGCCTTTTCTTCTTTGCAGCAGTGTGGAGAAGTGAGAGGGCTGTTTGTAATGCATGCCCTTCCTTTTCTGCCCAGTCATCTCTGCCCTCATCAGCATCCATTATTTTGTATTTTTCTGTGTGTGATGTTTTTGTAAATATCTCAGGATGAAATTAGCTTTTTTCAAACAGCAGGACAGAGTTCCATACAGTCATGATGATAGAACAGCTGCTGAACAGCTGCATAAAAAAATCATTGAAGTCTCACATTTGTACAGCTAATGTCTTCTTTACCCTTTGAATTGGATCCTAAATTTTTGATGCTTTTTTCTGTGGCCAGGACTGCTTTTGAATTTTAATTCCATTCTCCAGTTAGCGACATCAGCAGATTTAACAAGCCTGTTTTCTATTCCAGTATTGAAATCGATAGATAATTTTACAGGGTCTAGAAAGATTCTGGCAAAGATTGTTTTGACACATGACCTGAGTTTGCATCAGAATGTGTAAGTTTTGATGAGATTTGAGTGAATTCCAATTAGGATATTAGCAATAACAAGACTGAGTATGCTCAGTTTTACATCACTGAGTGACACGTCTCTTTTCTCTCCTGTCTGCCTGGTTGTTACATGTCCCACAAAGCAGCTGCTTGTTTCTTCCTTTTTAATCCTGACACTGCTGTAGTTAGCAGCAGTTTGTCACTTTTAAGATGCCATCCAAAAGTGATTTGTCACCTTCTAGACATATATAATGTTTTGGTGTCTGCATCCCCAGCCCTGCTCTTCCTCAATTCCCTAGAAGTGTTCAGCATCTCTCAGTTATTGGAAATACTATCTGCCTTCCACAGACAGCCTAACACTGTCAGCCAGACTCAATTAATTTGTTTATCCAGCCTCTATTTTCCCCTATTGCACCCAAATCAGTGGTCACTGCTAGAGGGCATCTCTAGAAGGGACCAGTGGTACCCACACAGGGTCTGGCCTCTAGACCGAGCATTCCAGTGTGGATTATGTGGTCCTTTCCTGGCCTTGGGTCACCCCAGGGTGCAGGCATGGACAGTTAAGTCTTGGGGGGCACAAAGATGTGTGATATTCATAATTTCATGCAGTGTTTGAAAGGGGTGGAATGAAGCCTCGTGAGCAGCTTGCTTGGGAGAGGAGTATTAAACTTGGGAAGTGTGAGGAGATGATGCACATACAGTGCCCAGGAACAGGAGTGCTGCAGGGAGCTCTGCCAGTGCTTTCCCTGTGCAGGGAGGAGTGGGGAAAGGGTGCCAGACGCTCTCCCTTGCTGGGTACATGTGCTTGACACCTCAGCTTTCAACTGCTGAGAGAAGCCTCTAAACATTACTGTAAATTCAAGTTATTTTTAAGGTGCACAAAACTTGTCCATGGGATAACCTTCCCCGAGTGGTTCCTGGTGGGTTTTTAGTCCTTAGTTGTGTGATACGTGTGTTCTCTGAGTCACTTTCACCACCCATCAGTGGTGACCTGGTCTCCTAGGAGAGGTTAATGACTGAATTTGGGATTTTTGTGCAGTAACTCTGATTTTTGAGAATGTGGGAATTTTGTGCATTTGCTGGGTACAACATACTAGTTGTGTGAGCAAAAGTTAAATAACTCCTTGAGAAGAAGAGCCCTGTTAAATGTTGCTTTTTAGTGCTGATGTCTTCAGTTTAATATAACACCATCAAGAAGCAATAAGTTTGCCAGGAAGGTGGTAAGGAATTGTCTTTAAACAGCTAGAAGGGAAATAGGGGTTTTCTGTTGATGAAAGCCAGAAAATTATGGTATTGCTGCTAAGAAAAAGCTGTGCTGAGACTGATGCTGTTGGTGGTAATCAGGCAGCAAACCTGTTTTGGAGCACCACCTGAAGTAATAGTAAAAGTTTATTGAAAACAATGATTTTTTTGATTTTTTTTTTTTAATTTTTTTTTCCCTAAACTAAAGCTGTCAGAGTGATTGTTGATTTCCCAGTGTCTGCAAGGCAAATGAGCAGTGTCAGCACTGAAGTTACTGCCTGAAGAGTGTGGAAATCAAAACAAAACAATGTTTGTGGCTCTTTTTTCTTTATTGGAATTAGTGGGAACGATTTGGTTCAAGATGTGGGTGTTATGTATGCAGGCTAATTGTTCCTGGTAGCAGGAGATAAATGGGGGAAGAGTGCACTCTGAAAATATCTGTAGGCCTCTTGATGGCTTAAGTTCCCCCTGAAATCCTTTTGGCTGAGTATTTATTGTGTGACCTGTGTGCATTTCCAGGGACAGTTCAGGGTTAAGCTGCAGTCATGGTCTGCTGAGCAAGGTGAGCTGGCAGAGCATGTCTGGGCATCCTTCCCTGTGTTGGTGGATGCTGTTCATAGATGTTCTGACATCCTCTGCTTTTGGGTCTGACTTTTCCATAGATGACAGTCAGATTGTGCCTCCTCTCAAATATCTGGCTAGAGATACTTCATTAATTTTATATGTAACTCCTAATGATGGGTGAAGGCTCAAAAAAAAAACCCCTAAAATACAGATTTTTATTTTTTTTTCCCCTCCTAGTAGCTTTCAAAATTCAGGGAAGAAACAGTTTTTAAGCATGATATGCAACTTGCTGTGGGAGGCTCTGTGCTGACATAAAACACATTCTCAGTACCTGGCACACAATAAAGTGGCAGCTACAGTTCTTATTCCAGTTTTTGAGTCATATCTGTCATGTAGGTTTTGTATGGATTGAACATATTTTTCCATTGCGCTGAATGTTGGGTATTTTTTCACCTTTTTGGAGATTTCAGGAGAGTGTTATTAACCTTTCTGAAGCCAGTGTACTGTGCTTGCTGACAAATCTTTGCCCCTCACCAGGCATCAAACCTTCCATAATGTGCCCTTGAATTTTGTTTGTGTAAGTTTGGCAGCAGCCCAATTTCCATGAGGAAAGGTAAATATCTGATCTACACTGTCAGCTGTTGCAGACTGCAGCAGCTCTGTCAGGCTTATGGATGCCTTATGGTGCTCTGCCTGCTTTTTTGGGCAAAATCCTGAGCATTTCTGTTTACTATTATGAACTATAACTGTTGGCAAGCTTTCAGACTGCCTCGCTCATCTTACCTCAGAAAACATGTTCTCATGCAGTCTCGCTTGTGCCTTTATCACAGAGTGCAGGGTGTCCTGGTAGTATACTTTGCACATTGGTAAATCCCCCAAATTAAGTGTTTTTCTCTTGAAATGTCAGTCTCTGCGGAAAGTACTTAGAATTCTTCTTTTGCATGTCTAGCAGGTAGGTTTTGTCCTGTCCTTTCTTCAGTTGGAGCATTAGCAGCCTTATCTTTTTATTATAATTTGATTTCTTTTTTCGTACCAGTTATGCCAGTTTATACCAGGGTTTCTCAAGGACCTAGCACCCAGTCAGGTAGATTCCACTGAAAGAAAGGCACAAATTGCCATATTTTATCATTCAAAAAGTTATAAATGCTGTACATTTTTTCCTGTATACTGAAGAAAGCCAAATTTGCAGTCACACATTTGCCAGGTCCACATACATGCAGCACCACCTGAATTGTCATTTTGTATTGGTTGAGTACTGGGAATTTCACCTCTGTGTCGTATTTCTGTACTGAGGATATTCAGGATGCTCATTGTGAGGTATTTTTAATGAGATTTCTGCTAATATTATACAGAGTTTGCCTCTATGCTCGTGTATAAAATATTTGGAAGTTGTGTTCATCTGAGCAGTCGTTGATTGGCTTAACATCCCTGTAATCTGATCTGGAATTTATAGCTCGAGTACAGAGAATTCACCAAAATAATGAATTAATAGGTTTTGTGTCCTGCATTTTTATTAAATCTTAATGCAGATTATTCAACTATTTTTGCAGATGCAACATAATCTGTAAGTCTTACTGGAAAGTCAGGTTTCAGGATCAAAGTGCTCCAAAGTTTGCCCTTGTAGGAAACCTTGTGGGCTGTTCAGTTGAGTTAAATGGAGTGTGGATATCTGCAGACACGTGCCAGGTTCTGCTTCAAATGGTCACTTCTCAAACTGATCTCCAAACCAGCTTGCTCCCTCCTTCTGTGAATGGAAGGCTGTATTTTAAGAGCTTCAGCTAGCACTAGATCCTGTGGAAAGCAAAGTGCATCTCTCTGGATTTCAGGCCCATAGCTTCTGCCAGGAGTTGCAGTCCAAAACCAGCTCTTGGACATGTGATAAACCAATAAATGTACCCTGGTTCCTTGGGAGAGCTCATCTAGTTTTATATTTCCAGCAAGTTGTAAAGAGAAAGGGAACATGGGAGGGGTGAGAAGTCCAATCTTATTTGGAATGTCAGTTCAGAGATTACTTTTGTGTACATCTTCATTTTGTGTGTTTATTGTCCGAGCCTCTCCTGGCTCTTGTACCTCAGGCGAGGTGAGGAGCAGGCTGTCTCCATCTCAACCAGAGGCTAGCCTAGGGCCTGATATATTCTCTGGGAATTTTGTAGGGTGTTGCTGTATCTTAGAGCAATGTTCTTATTGCTTGAGGGGAAAACAAGGTGGTTTACCCCAGCTAAATGCCTGCAGGAACTTATTCCACAGCGTTCAGCAGATTCAGAGACAGGCTCAGTGTGGGAGGTGGAGCAGTTCTGTAGATGGAAAGGGCTGTAAACATTTCAGTGAACAGAGAAGATGAGAGAGCTGTTGTGGGCAAATGAATTCTAAAACTAGGCCAGCTGGGGTTTTAACAGCTGAAAGGAAAGTCTGAGACTGAAACTGCTGTGCTATCACAAGATGTGCTTAAATTCACGAGGAACTCGCTGCTTGGTGCTCTGTGCTGACCTCGGAAGGTGCTGTGCCTCTGCAGGCCTGGGCTGAATTAGTCAAACAGTAAGTTCAGAACAGCAGACATCACAAAACTATAATATTATATCTAAAGGTAAGCAAAGAACCAAGTGTGAGATGTTTGGCAGAGATAGATGACTAAGCTGGATGTCATATCACTGTCCTCAGCTGATGTCTGCAGACTTTAATCCACTGGTGAGCCAGGACTTCTTGCGAGATGAATTTTATTTTTTTTTTGTGCTAAGGGGTTTTCAGCAATTGATGGTGAATAAAACTCATTAACTGAAGGAATTTAAAGGGAGGGGGGAGTTTCAGTTCAAACAATTACTGTTCTAGCACTTGATACAAAAAACTTATTACATTAGAAAGCAGAGTCAGCTAAAAACAGCGGGATGTCCCATCCACCAAGGAGCTGGTTCTGCAAGGAATATATTCTTTAATAGCTCTACAGCTCCCAAATGTCCCTGGGCATTCTCCACAAAGGCTCTGCTTTGTGCCTGGCTGCACTGATCCCTTCAGCTGGTTCTGGTCCAGCTGTGGTTTCATTCTCTGACACAGGGTAAGGACTGATCCAGGAGTGCCCACAGTTATCTGGGCTCTACTGCTGAAGTAAACAGACAGGATATTTCCATGCTCCAGAGTCTGGCCTCCTCAAAAACAGAGCACAGATCTGAATTTCAATATTACTGCTGTTATAGGTGGGAAAGAAAATGATGGCCAAGGGATAGCATTCTGCAGGAGAAATTCAGGTCTGCTTGGATGTGAGTCCCAACAAGCTGTGAAGATGAACTTGGCTTTTTTGTCTTTGAAAGCACTTAAAGATTCTGCATGATGTGGTGCCATTTAGTCCTGTGTTTCCTTTTAATAGTTCCTGAAATGTTGAAGGTATAGATTATGTTAATGTACCTTTTAAATTTTTTATGGACTGAAATAGCTTCAAAAATTAACCTTTTGAAAACACTTGGGTAGATCACTCAACAGGCTTTTAGCAGCCTTTCTTTCCAGTATCGTGCTGCCTCCTGTTCCAGTAAACGAGGAACTTTGATTGACTGAGGTTATGTTCAGCTTCCTGGCCCAGGAGCAGCCTCCAGCTGATGCTGGTGATATTTTTATTTTTCATTAGTTCATCTGAAAGTCTCAGCTGTTTTCCTGCCAGTAAAAAGGATGAAGTCTGTTTATGCTGCGTGAGTGCTGTACCAGTTTGTTGTTCAACACTTGCTAATAGAGCTCTGACAAACCAAAACAAGAATTTCATTTCTTCATGGTGCAATAATGCTGTCTATTTATCAAAGGGTTACTTACATTTAACATGGATAATCCCACCATCATTAAAACCTGAGTTTTCTGCAGTGAGAGGGAGGATTCCTCCTGTTTTCTGCTAGACCTGGCTTCCCTCACATTTTGCTTCCTGAGCCACCTCAGGTACTGTAGGCTTTGGAAGACTGGAAAGAATCTGCCTATGGAAGTTTTCTTTTTCTGCTTTACTGTGTCACAGAATGTGACAGTTGGGTTGTACCCAAGTGTGTACTCTTGAGTGTTCCACCGAGTTCACCTCAGGTTGCAAGTTCCTTTAACAAACAGAGGAATGGGTCTTATTTGCTGCTTTTCCTTTCCCTGTTGTTTTTCTTGAATTGTTTTTGCATCCTCAACATCTTGTTGTAGCGTATAAGTGCAGAATAGACTTACTGAGGTGCTGGGGTAAATGAAGAGGTCTGGAGTGAGCAGATGCCCAGTTTAACACTGCTGCCAAAAATCATGGGTCTGATTATAGCTCCTTGGTTTGAAAGAAAACAATAAATCAGCATTTGAAGAGGGTTTGAGATCTGTACAGCGTTATGGTTAACATATATGCTTCAGCAAATCTTTTTTCCTCATGTGTAGAAAACTCTTGGCTTATGTCTTCATCCACATCTTTTTTTTTTTTTTGGCTGCAGCCAGGCACACTAAATAGTGATTAAACAAAAAATTAAATTTCCATTTTTGTGCATTTGGCATTTGAACGCTGATCAATTGCTTTGGCGGCGTGTTAAGCAACAGTGTGGTAGACAACAGAAGGGGCTTATTTACAGCAATCTGTCTAAATCCATTTTCAATGTATTGCTTAATATGCCTTTTTACTTTAGTTCATTTTCAGTTTTTAAAAAATGAAGGCTGGAAACAGGAAGGAGAACAGTTTAAGATATTGCTGGAGAAGTAATCACTCCTTAGTGGTAAACAACTTGCAGCTCCTAAGGAAAAGAGAATGTGCTTGAGCTGAAATAGAAGTTATGGGCTTGTTGGAGGAGTTAATGGATGGAATTCAATGGCTGGTGCACTTACACAGCCTGACTACATGATCATAATGAAGCCTTCATGCTTTAAAATGTGCTTTTTACATGCTGTTTACAATTGACCATTTAAAAAAAAAAAAAAAAAGCAATATTTTTGCAAAATGCAAAGCTAACGCAGAGCAAAAGTGAAAATTGCTGACCTCTTTTATAGGGATAGAAATTCACGTCCATAATGTGAATTTACCCTAACCATGCAGAATTGACAGCTCCAATGTTCAAACAATGGTCACTGCTTTCCACAGATAAAATGCACATAAGGGGGGGATATGCTGGAGGGTTTGGACAAAAATGTTCTACCTCCTGCTATGCAGTTAGAATTAATGAGAAATTAGGATGAGAGTGGCAATTGAGATGAAATACAGCATTACACATATGACATAGCTCCCCATAAAGGAGATGCTCATTTAAGACTTAAAGCAAAAATCAGTCCTAGGAAACTTGCTGTGTTTTGCAGATTGCTCTGATATCACAGTCTAGAGCATTTGTTGAAGGAGTATCATCAAGTTATGTAATTTGCATAATTGAGTCAAATCCCATGCAGCATCCCTGAAGGAAACCACTAAAAAAAGCAACATTCTGGTCCCTGTATGCTGTGTCTGGATTTCTAGAGCTCAGACATCTTTTACAAAGGTGGGGGGGGGAGCAAGAAAGAAGGAAAAGAGCTTCCAAAATCACATCAATGTCAGCAACCTGCCCATTTTCCCAGGGAGAGGGACTTTGAGGACATATGTGTGCATCCTTCTTCTGCCCGTGGTGGCATCGTGCCTGCAGCCTTACACACAGCCCTGCTGATAGTGGTGCCATGAGATAAGAACTGCAGTTGAGGAGGGGGAAGGCAAATGTTTTATGGTTCATTCTGACTTCTTTTGGTGGTCTGCTGAGATTAGGTTGGCGTTGCAAGTGTGGTTCTTAACCAGAAATATGGCTGTGATTGGGCTGCTGCAGCTCCACCTTCCCTCCAGGGCTGTGTGGATGGTGAGGGCTGGCAAGGTCACCGAGGCAAAGACACTGATACTCCTTTTCTAGCACTGAAAATCACTTCAAAATTAATGTTTAGACACTGTTGACAGAACTTGTCAGTGACTCACAGCAGACTTTTCAGTTACGCTGTTTTAACAGCGACCTGCAAAACCAGTGTAAGCATTGTATGTTTGTTTGCAAGGGATACAGTAAGAAATAGTCTAACCTCTTAACATTTACCCAAGCTGAATTAAATGTAGTGGAGGACTCCAGTGTTGGATGAAGTAAGGTAACTTCTCTGCCCAAGACCAAAAAAAGCTCCAGAATGCCGCATGTCTGCCATGACCTGGAACTGCATCTACTCTTCAGGATTCTAAAAGCCACTTGGAGGTTTATGTTGATCCAACAGAGGTTCATGTTGTGCTTATCCTGTGTGAATCTCTCTTGGTGTTCAGTTGTCCAGGGCAGAAACACCATGAGCACTGCAGGCAGAGGAGCTGATAATGACTCACCCTGCACAGTCCTCATTTCATTTTGCCGATGCCAACATGAAGAAATGTTGATCCTTTTAAGTCTCCAAGACTGAGACTTGTACTGAGCTGTACAGAGCCTGTTCCCAGGACTCAGGATCAATAGCTCTTGCTCTGTGTACCTCTGAAGTCCCACACTGCAGTTCAGAGAGGTCTGAATAACTGATACATGTGCTTCATAGTTTTCCCTCTTGCTTAATTTAAAGCTTGTGAATTGCTGACATGTGTGGCCCTGACAGGATTAGCTTAACCCAGCTCAGATATTTTTGTGTGTAAATTTATCTGGGACTGAGAGAAATACATCTGTGTGCTTGACTTTCTACTGTCCATCTGCCTCATTGGTGCTGTGTGTAATGCAGTGGCAGTCTGTGATTTTTTTGTTCTTTTTGTTTTTGTTTTTTGTTTTCCTTTATTTTAACAACCCTGGAGGATGGTGTGCTGCTGCCTCCTTTCCCTCTATCTCAGAGTTTAAATTGCTTGCATTAGGTTGTTGCTTGCTCTGAGGATGTTTACATGCACATTGCTGACCCCTCTGAAGAATGGCTTGAAGCTGTGCAGAAAATTTACTTCCCGGTACACATTATCCTACACTGGGCACACAAACACAAGGATCACTCCAGCCCAGAGCCTGGGGATGCACACGCTGAGCAGGGATGGCTGCAAATGCTTTTTAATGGCTTTTAGGCTGCTGCTGTGGTGGGACAGCTGTGTAATGGTGAGAGATGCCCCTCCTGAACCAGCCCAGTGCTGTGGCTTCCCTCAGAGGGTTCTGGAGATGTCGGTGTGAGTCCTTTGTGTGTTTGAAGCATCTCTCCTGTCTCCTGGGAGCTGTTGTGGAGGACAGCTCCAGATCCATCCAGTTAGTGTGTTCCAGAAGGAATGAGTCGTGGTTGTATCCCAGCTGGCAGCTCAGCCCCACGCAGCCGCTCGCTCACCCCCGCTGTGGGGTGGGGTGAGAACTGGCAGAGTAGAAGTGAGAAAACTCATGGGTTGAGATAAAGAGTTTAAAAAGTAAAGCAAAAACCCCGCAAAGCAAAACAAACCAGGGAATCCATTCCCCACTTACCGTGGGCAGGCAGGTGTTCAGCTTTCCCCAGGAAAGCAGGGAAGATAAATGTCATCACTCCAAAACATCTCTGCTTCCTCCTCCTTCCCCCAGCTTTATGCACTGAGCTTGCCACCACATGGTCTGGGATGTCCCTGGGGTCATCCCTCCTGGCTGTGTCCCCACCCAGCTTCCCTTTGCTGAGGGCAAAGCAAAAAAGCCTTGACTCCGGGTAAGCCCTGTCCAGCAGCAGCAAAAACATCCCTGTGTTATCAACACCTCCCAGCACAAAGCCAAATCACAGCCCCATACCAGCTCCTGTGCAGAAAATTAACTCTGCCACAGCCACAGCCAAGAGCAGCCCCCATAGGTACCTGCAGCAATGGGCAGGTATTTTCTAAGGGATGTTTTCAGAGGGAAGGGAGGTACCTCTGCAATTCTAGTTTAAGTTGCCCAAGTCCCAGGAAGAGATGGGATTTAAATACTTTTAGCAATGCTCTATTAGAATGGATGTCTGTTTGCTGGTGGGTCTCAGTTTTCCCTTTTTTCCCCAGGTTGCCTGAATTCCCTGCTCACTTTGTATGGGTTTGACTTGGGGTGCTGGGCTCCCAGAAGCACAGTGGGTGTTGTGAGGTTCAGAATTGCACTGTGTGTTCTTCCTGCTGGATTCCCCTGGACACTCTGGCCATGCTCTCCTCTGCAATGGTGGGTGGGGTTTCCAGAGCAACTGTTTTTGAGGGATTTTTAAACACATGTTTAATCCCAGCAAATGGCAGGAGGGATAGTGGTGTTGTCAGTGATTCTCCTGGTGTGTGCAGTCAGTCCAGAGCACTATAAAAAAGAGACAAAAGAGACTTAAAATACAGAAATTTCAGACTTGCCAGTTGTTCCTGTGCCCATTATGATACTCTTGCAGAAGACTAGTGCTCAGAGAGCTGGCGAAACTCTCCTGGCAAGGAGGTGCTCTGGTCTGTGAGAGCTTTCCAGGACTTTTCCTGGCAGAGGAGTATCCTGGAGAGGAGACTGGTCAGTGAGCTGGTCTGGCAAAGAATTGTTCTCGCAAAACAGAGGCAAAAATTCCACAGGATGGTAGTGTGCTCTAGTGTGGGTTATTTAGTGGGAATGATTAGAAGGGGTGGCATTATCACCAGGTAGGAATTCGCAGGAGAACAGTGGTGCTTAATGGGACAGCTGGAAAACCCCAAGGCAGGTTAAGCAAATTAGCTTGATATTTATGTTTGGTGAGTTCAGGTGAGCCCTTCCATGACAGGAGTGTGTGGTTTTTCACCAGCTCAGCTGCTTTGGGGCTGCACTTGCCTTCTCCTGCATGATGTGAATCAATAAACCTTTTGCAGTGCCTCTCATGACTCCTCTTTCCTTCAGCAAATGTGAGTCTGCATTGTGTGCAGTCAGAGGTGAGCTGGAGCTGTTGGGTTACTGGGGATCTTCATTTGCTGACTTGTTTTCAAAGCGCCCGTGGCTTTTGAATTTCAGGAACAACATAATGAAATGGAATCTCTAATTGGGTTCAGCAGCTAGAGTCTTAATAAATGACCTTTTAAATCTTATTTTGATTTTATTCAGGTATGGTAGCGTCTCATTAATAATGATCCTGCAATAGATCTCCCATTACATCTATTTAATTAACAAAAAGGCTGTAAGATGTATTGGATGTTTTCAAAATGAAAATGGGAGTTTTTAATAGATTCTCTGATTAAGAAATACTGTTCTGCATATGGATGGTGCCCTGGAAAAATATCACTTAACAGACACAGATAAAGTTCTGAGACAAGCAAAACTCACTTCCTCCTCACCCCTTTCAGGCTAAAAGCCACTCGCTTGTGATGATCTTGCCTTAAGGGAGATGTTTAATTTCCTCTTACAGGAAGGGGAGGCTTCTGAGGAAAGGTTTCATTTGTTGTGTATTTATTATATATCCAATTTTTTGTTTAAAAGGCATCTTACGTGAGGCAAAAGAAAGACTCTTACTATGCTGATGGACAAAGGAAAAAGGACTGGCATAACAAAGAAGCCATAAGGAGGGACTCTGAGCGTGTAGGTATGTAAGATTGCTAGAAGAATATTTTAATACAGATTGTAACCTTGATTTTATTTGGTAGGCTGAGTGTAGAACAACGTGTTCACCTTCAGGGTCAAGGTGATGTTCTTGACATGATTCAGCATTAAAGAAAATTCATCTGTTAATCATCAGCTGTATTAATCCAAATTAAATTCCTTTTTCCTCAAGTCCACAATAACTATTTTTAAGAGCACACGTATCACATAAATCTTGGTATTTCTGTGGCAGGTGAAAAATTGATTTTTAAAAAACTTACAGTCACCCCCCCCATCCCCCTCAAAAAAAGCATGCATGCACCTCTCCCAAAAATGGGAGATCCAGACAGGAAGAATAAGAAAAACATTCTGGACTATAACGTTCATGCAAGTCTATTCCATAATTCTGGGGTTTGTCTTGCATTGCAAATAAGGCCCATTTTGAATGTCACAGCTTTACACTGATGTGTTTGCAAGGGCTCTGCCCCTCAGTGCAAGAGCACAGATCCATCTGTGCTGAGAATTCCAGCAGTGCTGAGACATTCAAACCACATGGATTCTTCCCACGGTGAAACAAAAGGCATTCTGTAGATGCTCCACAGCATTGCTGAAAACCCTTCATCTGTTTCTGGTGTCAGAAGGAAGACTTTTACCTTCAATTTGCACAGCTGAGTGGTTTGTAGCAAAACTGCTTATCAGATAAAATTGTTAAATTGATGTGGTTGACCTGGTGCTAAATATGACAGCACAAAACTAAGAAATGTTCTAAGGACACTAAGATGCTCTTTTTTTTGCTATATGGATTAGTTTCTGGCCCATTAAGCACTAATTAGCAGCAATGATCTGTATTTACTTTCTGTCTATCCACAGGAAATGGAGAACAGGGAAAACCTTACCCAATGACTGACGCAGAACGAGTGGACCAGGCATACAGGGAAAATGGCTTTAATATCTTTGTGAGTGATAAAATTTCTCTGAATCGTTCTCTTCCAGACATCAGGCATCCAAAGTGAGTATACAGTTTGCATTTCTAGGTATGAAGGTTTGCAAGATCTAAATTACCACCTCTGTGTTCTTTTTTATTATAGACTCTTGTGCCTTTGTTCATTAAATACAATCATTGTTCATCTGGGTCCTGGTATTTCCTTAATAAAGGACGGTGTGTAGTAATTTCAGTGGGAAATAGAAGATATCAAATCTGGGGAAAAAAAATCAGGTTTTGATTTCAAAAGATTTAAAATTACCACAGACTTGCAACCCTGTTCAGAAGAAATCTTTAGTGTAACCCAGAGGTTCCAGTTCTTATGTTAGCCACTAGCTGAAAATGACTGTGGAATGTTCAGGAGCAGAAAAAGATGTGAGTAGCTTCACTCAACTACGTATGAAGAGTTTTACCAGGTTTATGAGTTGTTTTTGTGGAGTTCTTCCTCATAAAAGCAGCCACATCAGGGTCTACCAGTAGAAATTAATTCCAACTGAATGCTGGCTTTAGAGTTCATCTGATTTTGGACATTATACTGTAGGATGGTGCTGTACTGGATTTTGGTCAAGCTAGAAGGTTTTCTCTAGCAAAAGTGCATCAGTTAGGTCTTAGGCCTTGTTTATAGAAAGCTGAGAGGTTTTTAAATACTGTTTCTGGAATTCTTAATCTTGAAAGCATTGTTAGACATTTGAATCCAAGATTCTTTTGTGTAAAACTGTTTATTACAATTCAGTAAATCTGAATTCAACATCTACTTTATTCATGAGATACAAGTTCCAGAAGTCAGTTTTTATAATTTGTTAACTTCACAATTGAGATATTACCTCTTCAGCTGTCACAGCAAACTAATCAAATACACTGGCTTTGACACCCTCTCTCAATATAAACACATAAAACAAAGTAGTGAGTGTAGCTCCATAAATATTTTAGGCATGCAGCTGAAATGTTTAAACACAGAGATAAATCAGGTAACTGAAGATGTTTGTGGATCAGCCAATGCTCAAGTTCTAGGAAATACAGTTTGAGTTTACGAACCTAAATTCCACCTGGCCTCCATTTACAGGGTCTGCCTTGGGCTCTGAGAACTTAAACACCAAACAATGCCAGTATTTCATTACCTGAGGGTTTAATGTGTTACCTCCCATGCTCCAGTGTTTCCTGAAATTACCGACTCAGTGTTGCTAATTCTGCTATTTAAACTTTTTTAAAATGTGAGACTTCAAACTCCAGCCCCAGATAAAATTAATAAGTGAAATGTCTGGTACACCAGCGACTTAAACTGTGATTAATGGTGCTGCTGCAGTGGTTTACTTGTTCCTTGACACATCCTTTCCCCCAGCACAGCAAACTGTAATTGTGGGGGCCTCGAGGAATGGATAAACAGCATGTGCCTGATGGGTGCTGGGATTAGTTGGGCAGGGAGCAGGGTGGGGATGTGCAGTGAAGGAATTCACGACTGGAAAGATCTGCTGTGCAGTCTCTGTGCCCATTAAAAAAGATATACATGAAATGGTATGGTTTGTGTTACTGGAGAGGTTGATGAGAGCACTTTATAACAAAGTTAGGCTGAGACTTTGTCATAAAGCCACAAGTCCATAAAGAGTATTCCAGAAAGAAGGGAGCTGTGTTTTACAGCTCTTTACTCTTACATGCAGTAAACGAATAGAGAGTTTGGAGACGTGCCTGCAGACAGCAAGGAGTGTGAGGAGAAGGTGTACTGTGGAAAAATGCATCATCTGCCTTGCCCTAAGCTTTGGAGCCACAGCTGGGCTTCTCCCCAACAGCTGCCCTGGGTGGGGAAGGGCAAAGAAGCAGCTGTTGTGCGAGATGGTTTGTGTGGACGTTAATATACCAAATAATGTGTCACCTCTTTGTTAATTGTGGGACTCAGGGAGCTGGGGCACGGCATGTTCTGGATCTGCCTGGTGCACACATACAATTGTTTGTTTCAACAGTCATGTCTTCCCCTGATAACATTTCCTTTAAGCGCCTCTAGGGTTTTTAATATTAAATACTAATTTTGCAGGTCTTGTAAAGCAATTGTAGATACAGTAGCTGGAGGGAAGCAATTTCTCTCCACGCTTAATGGTTAAACTTAATAGCTAAAGTTTCCCACTTGTTAAAGTTAGTCAGAAAATGAGAATTCTAGTTTAAGAAGAGTTAGGAACAGTTCAAGGGCTCTTGGCTCATATTGGAACAGAACTGGAGCTAGTAGCTGTTGGAAGAAGGTTAGGATGGCAATGCCAAGGGCTGGATGAAAGCATTCCCTGCAGCTTCAGTTTGCATCTGTGCATTGCAGCCACAGCCTGCAGGCTCCTGGCAGCACCCCAGGACAATTCATTGCACCCAGAATAAGTTACTGTCCTCTCACACAGGCACCAGAGTAGCTTCCTGTAGGCACAGATGTATCGAACTTGTATAACATAGGTGCATCCTTCTCCGTGCCCTGGGAAAGGTACCAAGAAAAAGCTGCCAGAGCTGCTTTCATTCCCATCTGCCCTTCTGGGGGCCAGGGGAAGGAATTACTGCCTGTGTGCATGGAATTGTGCACAGTGACAGCCTCCCAGGGCCTGGCAGGGCACAGCAGCTTGGGGGCCGTGCAAGGGACAGGGAGCAGCGTGGGACACACTGCTCCTGGACATAGGGCAGCTTGTCCTGCTGGCACTGTCATTGTACCCTCCACACACCTCCATTCACACAGCTACCTCTGGTTTGTTCTGGACACAGAAGGCTCTAGGGGTGGAAGAGGTTTTTGACCCCTATTGAAGAGCTGCTGGTTGTTTTTTAACTACATTGGGTCTCTGTGTGGTCTTAGAGGTTACCTGTTCAACAAGGTCTAAAGTCCACTTATGGCCACACCTGCAGGAAAGTAAACACTGCACTTTATAGTGCAGAATTTTATTTATGAAACTACCTTGAAACCATCCCTACAAGGAAAAAGTTTATTGCCCCTATTACAAAATTAGAAAAATTAATGCACTCTGCATCATTCTGAGGAGTAAAGGACAAAATAATTTGCTTGCTGGTAATTAATACAGAAGTGCTGGTGTGTTTTGGGTGTTTATTGGTGTGTTCTGGCAGCACGTTTTGACTTGCTCTGTCTGTGTCCAGCTGCAAGAACAAGCTGTACCTGGAGAAGCTCCCAAACACAAGTGTGATAATCCCATTCCACAACGAAGGATGGTCCTCCCTGCTCCGGACAGTGCACAGCGTCCTGAACCGCTCCCCTCCCGAGCTGGTGGCAGAGATCGTGCTGGTGGATGACTTCAGTGACAGAGGTAGGATGGCTTGTGTGTGACATCCCCTCCAGGCTTCCCTACCTAAGGGATCAATGCACTTGCAAATATGTGTGTAATGACCTGAGGTTTTTTACTTGCCGGCAGCAGAGGAATGCCAGCTCAGGGGAGTCCTGCTCTGGTACATTTGAAAGCAGAAAATTCATGTTCTATATTCAGGGTGTGCTGGTTTAGCTGCTGCTGACATGAGCTGTGCTGTGTTCTGGGCAATATGAAAAGCCAGGGAAGCTGGTTTTTATATTCAGCTAAAGGCCTGTGTAGCCATTAATGTAAGATGTTAAGTGTTGACTCTTGAAATAACAAAAAACAAAGCGAGAAGAAGGGACTAGCTCACTCCTTACATTCAGCTTTCCTGACTTTTTTTTTTTTCCTTTCTTGATGCAGAACATGTAAAAGAATCCTTGATAAAAGGTTTCCACCTGGGACTACCTATGTTTTGGCTTGCATTTCTCATGAATTTTGTGCTCCTGAAAAGTATATGTGCAGCATCCAAACCTTTTTTCTCTTGCTGGGAACTTCCTTGAATATTTTGTACTGCACTGCCTGGAGTAGTCACCTTGGATTGGGTTGAAGTTCTGTCTGCAGAGGTGTGGAGTCACTGGCACCCCACATCACCACAAATGGAACAAGCATGTGTCATGGCAGCAGCAATGTGTGCACGCAGCCGCTGAGATCTTTTTCTCCGAGCCATTTAAATGGTGCCTGATGCAAATTAAACTCTGCTTTGCCTTGTGTTTTGCACCCTTGCTGTGGTAGAAAGGGCAAGTGAAGGAGGAATCAATGCCTCTGTTACGTAGACATAGCATAGGTGGAGAAATCTCATGGAAAAATTCTCTGACTGGTGTTGAAGAGGGCACAGTAACTTTGAGGGGTTATGGTCAGATCTAGTAACTGTTTTTTCCTTTAGAGTTTTACTAAGACTATTTAGCTTTATAAGTTGCAAAGTTCAAGCCACTGATATTACTCAAGTGAGGCAAAAGAGCTTTCTATACAGATCCTAAAGGATACATCACCAGAAATCTGACATACAGGAAGCTCCTAAATGAGCTCGGAAACAAGTTTGTGAATATTTAGTGTTCTGACCTATACTGGCTTCCAAGTACCCAACAGCTGTAGTGCTTGATCTGAAGTTCTTCTCTCATTAGTTTGCAAGCAAGGTGTGCTGTATTGAACAAATCAATGTTACATGAAATAAGTATTTCTTTAGAGGATTTTCAGGTTAAGGTGAGAAGGAAAACCCACCCTCCTGACAAGGTCTTTTTATTGCTACTCAGTCTAGAAGCAAATTAGACAAGCTCATGGTGTAACCACAAGTGAATTGTACAAATGGATTTCTTTTCAAACATGTGGAAGTAATGAAATCTAGTTTCCTGTGGATCTGTTTTCCTTGTTCTTTAGATGTGCCCTGACCAGGTGAAAAAGAGCCCTCCTGGCTCCACCCCTGCTCCTCAATCTGCACCTGTGCTGTTTGTCCAGCTCACTCTTCTGTGTTCCACCTGCCTCTGATAAGACAGAAACTCTTCTCCCTTCGTCATCCATTCATACAAAGGTTGCAAGATGTACTTGAGATTCATTTGTGTACAGCATCTATTTATAAATGGAAATAAAAGACTCCAGGTGCTGGACAGTGAGCTGAATTGTCAAGGGAAGAGAGTGTGTTAATAAAAACTGGTGTAGGGGTTCTCTGTGGGGGATTTTTCTTGGTTGAGTTTTTTTTAAACCAGTATTTTCTTGCTAGCACAGTTGATGTCTGCACACTGGGACAATTACTGATTAGGATGAAACATCTTTCCTTCAGTGCTGTCAGTTCTGTATTTGCACTTTTCTTCCTTAACCACACTGGGGTTGGCTTACACATCCCTCAATTGGGCTTAGATACATCCTTGGTCTTAGGGGGCTCTTAAATCCTTGCACATGATCTTGACTTGAAAGGCTGATGGTTACAAATTTCTGGTTGTAATTTATCTATTGTTTAAAAAAAAAATAATTAAAACCTAAACAACAGCACTTCAACCCAGTAACTGAGAATTGATAGTTTAGTGCATCAAACTGAAATGCTTGAAGGAGCAGAAGTTCCAGGAAAACTTTTACTTACATGTTACATGTTTGAAAAGAGCACATTCTTGGATTTGGACTGTTGGGCAACTGCTCTGGTTATCTGTTCCTTATGATTAAATTGGGCAGATAATAAGAACTTCATGTCCAAGCTGATCATCATCACAGCTGTGCCACAGAACTGGAGAGGAGTAAAAAGAATGAGGAGAAATTTCTTGATTTTTCTTTGCAAATCATAAATGATTGGTCCTCTGTATTGTCTGAAAAGTATTCTGTATTGTCCTCAAGAATTCTGTGCTTCTGTTTGAAATAATAGTTCCCTAAATTTGTAGCAGCATCTTTCTTTTAAAGTTGCAGAATCACTGTTGGATGTAGTGATAGTAGGGGCCACGTCTGAGATCAGAGGGGCACAGTACAAACAGTAAATGTCATCTCCTTCCCTGAAGAGATCAGTAAATAGTCGTCATAAACTCCAGTGAAAAGCCAAAGATGGAAAGGATAATCACTCAATAAAAATCTTTTATTAATTTTTTCATCGAGATGTTACTCTGACAGGATAAAACACTGGATATCTCTGCTGTATCTCATGTTGGCCTTTCACTCAAGGGTTATCTAAACAGACCTCAAGAACTTTAATAACTCCTTAAAGAATAATCTTCAATAGCTTGACCTTCCCTGGCAAGGAGACACTCTTTCTCTCTCTCTCCTGCCAGCATTTCTTGTGTGCTGACCTGTGCTGGGGTTAAATGTGCTGGGGTTTGCCAGCTGCCCTTGAGGTACAGGGATGCTTCTCTGTTGTTCTGCTCTTTCACTGGTTTCTGGGAATGGTGATATTGGTCCTGATCCATCAGCCTCTTTCATCCCTGTATCTCATGCATGGAGAATCTTTGCTAAATATGGAGAAAAGAGGACTTTGGTAACAATAGAAATTGTAAGTGTGGAAACCTGGCTACTGCAAACAGTGTTTCTCCTGACAGATGTTATTTCATATGTTTTTCATCTGGTTTCAAGCTTGAGAGCAAGGAATTTTTGGTGTGTCTACGAAGAGGGCTGAGAAGTTGGCTAACAGACTGACAGGAGAGTGAAGACAGATTTCTGGGTTAGTTGGTGGCTGCTGTGGTCTGCAGCAAACCTGAGGGGCAGCTGTGGCCGTGTGTTATTGGAGCTCCCAGACAGATGAATCATCATCTGGAAGTGTCAGTAGCCATTTATTTCTTAATTTGTTTGAAACAGACAACTCTGTGACCTTTAGCAATAAACATTTTTCATCCAAAAAATGCTGTCCTGATGACAGCAAATCTTAACAGGGAGCAGCAAAAGCTTTACGAGTCATGTTTTTTAAATGTTTCCTTTGCTTTGTACTTGGAAAGTCAAAATGTCCTGGAACAACTTGCTGTCTGGAGTGGTTTGGGGTTTTGTTTTTTTTTTTGTATGCCTGCAGTATAATACAAATGCTCCAGATCTAAAAACAGGCTAGAGCCTTACCTCACCCAAATTTTGTAGGATTCTGTGTCAGCCAGAGTGCTGTGGGAAATGCTGCCTGTCAGTGGGGCCAGTCGGTGTGGTGGTTCCATCCCCTTTGCCTTGAGCTGCAGACAATGTTGTCACCTCCAGCAGCTCCTTCCTGACACTTAAATCTTCCCCTGTGGGGATTCCCTTGGTAGGTTGGGTTGATTTAAAAGGAGCTGCTTTCCATCATGTGCCATTGGTCACAGCAGAGTGAATATTGCAGGGCTATTTTTTACTTTATTTACAGTCTCTGCTGTCAGTGTAGCATTGCATTAAGACTGCTATAATGCTTTTTCTCCCCATGAACTTGATTGAGAGTGATGTAAGAATTTTCTCCACAGTTCAAAACATTCGTGGGGATTTTTTGTGCAGAAGAAAATAGTTTATATTGAAGGGGGAGACACCAATTCAGCAAATTATTGTTGGAGAATAAGAATCAACCTGCCCAGCATTGGCTGCTTCTTGGTGCAGAGAACTGCTAGAGAGCCACAGACTGATCTCCTGGGTTTGATGAACCTCTGCTATTGCAGACTGGTCCAGAATAATGCCTGCCCTTCCTTATAAGCAGAAATCAGAATGCAACACATGTGAATTACCACTCTAGATTTCCTGATCATAAAAACTCCTTGCTGTGGCAGTCCTGTGTGGATTTGTGGCTTCACTTTTAATTTCTATAGCTATTCTTTAGGTCTGATAGGTTAAATTACACCTTTTCATATGCTGGCTTGCAGGGTACTAATTGCATCCCTCCAAGCCTGTTGTTACCAGAATGGCCCTAAGTAAACTAAAATGTTTTTTCCATGTATATGTCTCCTGGTGACTGTCATGTGAAATTTGTTTGCTTTGTGAATATCTAATTACCATGCTGCTGAGTGGAAATTTGGTTCTATTCTATCATAGAAATGGGAGGAGGAGAACTGAAGTGGAATTGCAGGTCAGTTTGTAACACCACAGGTTCTTCTATCAGCTCTGATGGCATTTTGTTATTGGTAGCTGGCAGGAGGTAACAGGCAGGCAGTTCATGGTTCTTCAGGGTCTGCTTCAGTCCCTGGGCCTGCAGCCTGAATTGCTGTGGTGAGAAATGGAGCTGTTCAGCTCTAGTCTGTCTTGTACAAAATGAATTGTTGGTCTCCACCTAATTCTTGTAGCTTGTGGACACCTCTGCTGTAAAAGCTGTCTCTGTGTCTGTATGAACAGATGTAAAGCTGTCCTGTCTCTCAGTAATAAATGATCAGCTCTCATCTGGAGAAGCAGAGGATGGCACATCCCTTTGCTGGATGCTTGTCAGAATGTTCTTCACCTGCATATTTGGTAGCCCAGCACAGCAGTGGAACATCAAATACTCCTGGGGAAAGGCAGAAGGCAAACTCCTTTGTTTTGGAAGAGAGGTCTCTTACAGGTGCAGGTGGGACTGGAACAGGTACAGAGTCAAAAATAGTTGAGTTTGGAAAGGACATCTGGAGATCATCTAACCCAACCCCTCTGCTCAGCTACAGCAGGTTTCTCCAGATCTTATTCATTCAAGTTTTGAAAGTCTCCAAGGATGGAGACTCCATAATGTCTCTGTTCTGCTGTTCAGTCTTTCTGTTAGTGACCTAGTTTAAAAAAAATAATTAAAAAAATACCTTCTGCTTAAACAGCATTTCCTGTGCTTCAGTTTGTGCCCAAGGACTCCCAGGTGCTTTTCTGCAGAGCTCTTACAACTTATCTAGGAAACACCTGTAAAAGAATACCTCTAAAACAAACTAATTGTTTGCATTTATGTGCTTCTGGGAAAAACTGATATCATGGATTTTTCAGCCTTTCCCTTAATGTCAAACATGGTAGGATTTTTACCTTTTCACCCTTTGCAGCAATGGAAATTCAAAAATTATTCAAGACATTTGAAGCTTACTGTGTGCAAGAGGCTGTGACTTAATTGCTGAATGTCATTTAAAGGAATCATCTTGTGGTGTACTTGGGGCTGGCTGTGTGCACAGAGGAAAGGGTACACACCACACAGGGTTCATCTTATTTTATGTCTGAGCTTGACAGAAATCAGTGATTGTGGCTAAGTGCTTGAATTTCACATAAAACTCACGTTTCAGCATTCAATTATTTGCATATTGAGTGACAGCCTGTTCTTACTTGTTTTTAAGATTACTTTGGTATAAATGACAGTGTTTTAGAACAAATGCTGTCCCTTGTTGAGGAAGAGAACTGCAGCATCAGTCATCTCCAAAGCATGAGTTACATGCAAAGCACTGTGCTGGTACAATAATAAAGCTGGATGTGGCAGCACTGAAAATACTGCAGTCTCCAAACATCAGGATTGTTCTGGAAGTGTTAACCGAGCTGGGCCCTCTGCCTTATGGTGTTGCATGTCCATAAAGTGGCAAAGCTGAGCATCCTCAGAGTAACCAGGCAGAATCTGCACCTGCCACTGGGAGGTAACAGCAGCTTTCAGCCCAAGTATTTGAATATATTTGACCCAATATGACAATGGCATTTGTAAAGTGAACCTTCTGGCTTTTACGTTAAACACAGTCTGGTTTAGGGAGTGGCTGTCCAGGAGGCTGTGTAAATACATCATTGGCTGCAGTGGATTTCAAGGAGACAATTTTGTTCTGAGGAATATCTATGGGAACTCATTTTCCCTTGGGTGGTCATTATGGAGATTTTGGCTTTCAGCTTCATCTTCCAAGATTACCCTGTTACCTTGAACCTCATCTTAATTTGTGAAAACTTTTTTTAAGGAGTCTATTCTATTTATATGTTCAACTGTCAAATTTATTTTTTATTCCTTCCCCATTTTCACTCCCTTTTTCCTTAGCTGTGTGTGTTCAGCAGGACTTTGTGCAGTCAGACTTGGAGCTGCTCTTTGGCATCTGGGAGGCACCGTGAGCCTGGAGTGTGTGTGTGGCCACTGCTCATCTTGGAAAGGCAGCAAAGGGCTTTTAGGCCTTTTAACAGAGGAGTCCTAGGAGTGTTTTCCCCAAGCAGTGTCACCTCAGCCCTGGGTTTTCACCAGCATTGTTTGCCCTCTCCCCTCATGCACCACTGCCATGGCCCCGCCCTGGAGTGGCCCTGGATATTTACACACTCTTGGAGCCCGTCCTTTCCCAAATCAGAGGGGAGACACAACCAAATCCTCCTTTTTCCCTTAATAAATAAATCCCTGTGACATTTTAAACCTCTCTTTATATTGCAGTACAGGTAATTCTGGAGGTACAGGACAATCTGAATGGAAAACCAAATGAGAGTGAGGTAACTTGGCTGAACCATGAGCAGCATAATTTGGTCTGGAGGGCAGAAGTCACAAAGTAATGTAGTGAGAGAGAAGGCAAGGGGTGATTAATGTGTCATTTGGTGCAGCAGCAGGTATATAGCAAATACAGCTCTGTTCCATTAACCACATCTGCCAGGCCTTAATTGAAAGAAATCATGTTCTTAGTATCTGAAATAGAAAAAGGTTTAATACTTGAATTCTTTTTGATCTTTAAATGGAACAGTAAAGGATTTATGCAGCTAAAGAGATTATCTTTTTATCTTTAGGTACATGCACTGTAAAAGTAATTTTTTTTTTCTCTTAAATGCACTAAAGTGCATCTGGAATAGTACATCTCAGAATATGGAGTGACTGTGCTGGGGACAAAGTGATGACAGACTTTGTTGCTGAATTATCAATATGTTTATCTTAAAGCTTTTTACCATAAAGTGTGGAGAAAAGAAGACAAAGCCAAGCTCTTTTGGGCCAACTGTGCTTTTCCACAACCTTTTTTAAAGTGTTGCTTTCAGGTCTCTCATAGAAGTTGTGGTAAATACTGTCCCAAACAAATGATAAAAAGATTATTTTTGTAAATTAATTCATTGCAGACCATCTCAGGTCTGTTTAGACATATAAAAAATGTCCTTGAAGTAACAGTCAGAGAGACAGATCTCCCTTTGTGTGAGTGGAAGAAAATTGGTTCTTCTGGGTGGAGAGATGGGAAATTTCTGTCCCAAGCTGCAGGATGACACCCAGGTAGCACAGCAGAGCAGGGACATGGGTGTAGGAGTGAATTTGTGCACTCACCAACACTCTTTCCCAAAGGGAGCAATACAATAAAAGGTGGTGCAGATGTCCCATTTTTGCTATTGAGAGGAGAGTAATTTGTTATTCTCCATTTCTGACAGTGTCTTGTGGGTGTGGGATACTTTAGATAACAGTGACAGAGTCTGCTTTGGATCAGAGTGAGATGTGGATGAGATTCAATTTTATGTTTTCCCTTTTTTGAGTATTCATTTTTAATGTGTCTTTAATGTCTGTACTCATGTATTCCCTTCATAAAGGGATTCCTAAAAACCTGCACTGTTCATTAGGCAATGGCTGGGGAGCATTAAAAGTTTATTCTCTAGTGTTTTAAGAGGCATGAGGGCCTATTGTAGTTGTTTACTACAGCTTTGTTTGTGACAGCCTGGATTAACTTAACAATCATCTTGTATTTATTTCTCTAAGATCAGTTGCTGTGGCTGAAAGATTCTTCTAGAAAGGAGAAGAGGTGGCCTTAAAAGGTCGAGTTTACTGTGACCTCTTTCTCAGCTAATTATTGTGTAGTGAAGGATGTCTGGCAGTCTAAAGTTTAAAAAAAATAAATAATTGAGCACAGCTTCCATTACAGCTCATTAAGTAAATCTCAGTGCATTGCTTGCTACTAAGAAACCCTACACATGTAGCTTCTGTTAGAGGAACTTTGCAGGAAAACAGCTTAATTTTATTCTCCTCACCTTGAAGTACATGTCCTCATCTGCTAGGAGTCAAAAATCTAGATATCTGCCAGCTGCAGTGCAAATCAGCATTTTAATGCTTTACAGCTGCTTCTCTATAGAAGTTAATTAGAAATGTGATTCAAACACCCTCTGCCAATATATGATATCTATTACTGGTAATCATAGTTTCTGCTATTTAAACCTGCATTTGGAGTGGTATTAACAAAGCAGCTGTT
The DNA here is from genome assembly GCF_971803275.1 of Cyanistes caeruleus. NCBI lineage: Eukaryota > Metazoa > Chordata > Aves > Passeriformes > Paridae > Cyanistes > Cyanistes caeruleus. The sequence goes on along the minus strand of NC_141715.1, from coordinate 5,488,141 downwards.
CCACACAGGGACTTTGATAAAGGTGGAAACTTCTTCACTTTGAGAAAATTGGAAGCTAAATGCTGCTTCAACTGAAAAAAATAAAAGTGGATAAACCAAACATTCCTTTTCTAGTTTTAATTGCAGTTAGCTTTTCTTAGTAGAAAAATGCCACACAATTCTCTCAGTGTAGCATCAGTTCCTGGGGACCACTGTAGTCTGTTACCCACAGCAGGGATGCACTGATGGAGCACAGGAGTTTAACTGTGCTGAGCAGGGGGAAGCCAAGGCTCCAGATTTAAAAGCAGGTGTCAGTCCTGCCCTGTCCTCTGTCTTCCAGATAAAATTAATGTGTTACTTGAGAATGGTATTGCCCACAAGATGGCTTAGTTTTGATATCAGTACAGCTGTGAACAGGCCTGGATTTGTGCTTCAGGATTTAATAGATTTATTGATCTTTCTAGCAGATGTCACTGGCTTACTCTGATAGCTGCATTGCTTGTGAGTAAAGTAAACCAGAGTGCTGGGAACTGATGGTGAAGAGGTCTAGAAGAATAAAGTGTGAGTTGGTAAATTATACTTCTGGCATGGCAGAGTTTGTTACTGCAAGTCAATCGAGTGTGTTCTCCCTGCAGCTGTATTGCTAATTTTTTCTTTGCCTAATACATTTTTTTCTGTTCTCTGACACACAGGCTACAGGATAAACCTTCTTCTGCTTTGTCATTCATGGTTCTTAATGTTTAAGCATCATTGTAGGACAAAGATTATCAGTTAGTTTTCCAATATTCCAGTTTGGCTGCAACCCCAGAGCAAAAACTTTGTACTTCTCTGCTATTAATTTTAGGCTTCATAGTTGTTCTTCCTCACTTAGACACTTGAGATCAGAGCCTGTGGGATCTGAAGGGGTGCATTCCTACCAAATCAAAGGCACTTTCAAGTGAGTTACATCTCAGGCCTAACAGACTGTTCTCTAACAAGACAAAAGTTTGGAGCAGATTTCTCTGTCAATCCTTGTGCTCTTTCTGGAATATTTCCTTTTTTGATGATTTGCACAGAGCAAATACTTTCAGGCCAATAAGTTCTTTGCCTCTATCAGCACTATTCATGTACAAAGCCAACTCTCTGAGGACTGGTTTGTTTTGGCTTCTTCTTTTCTTTTTTTCCCCAGCAAAATTCAGTGACTTTTAAGGCTTTAATCTTGCAGCTTTGATACGTTCCAAAATGTAAGTAAGTTCTTTCAGTAAGAACTTAACACTTCATCTGCCTGCATCTCTTCAAATGATGGCAAGCTTTGCCTTGCTGTTGGTTGTAGGCTTTAGGTTCATGTCACAATACACCGTGCAGAATGTCACTGGCAGCAGTGGCTGTATCCTGACACCCTCCCTGGGCACACAGGAGGCTTTGGAACAAACTTGTGAGATGTTTTTGCTTGTCTCTCCAGTGCCCAGAAAGCAGTTGATGGTGTAGGTTCAATGCAATTAAAGATTTTTAGAGTGCAGGTATTCCTTTGATTAAACAACTGGACAGTCAAAGCTACTGATGTGGCCTTAGGATGATTCATTGGGTTGAAGGCAGTATTTGGGACAGTAATGCCCTTCCTTACCAGTCACCATGGATACATCAAACTTGAGCTGAATATTAAGTGTACTGCAAGGAATTCACCCCTGTTTTGCAGCTACAAAGGCTGTGTAGGCCAAAACCTGCATCTCTCCAGTGTGTGTGTGCCAGCACAGCAGCTCTGAGGTTAAAAGCAATCAACAGGAAATGACTGAGTCACAAAATACCCTCTTTAGATGAGATGTAGTCAACAGAAGAGGGAAAAACCTAAGAGGGTGCTTTAATCTTGATACATATTTAATGAAAGGGGAAGGGAGAGGAGTGAACTAATGAGAATGACTTGACTGTTTCCCCTGGGAGAGATGGGTTCTGGTAGAGGGGGGAAAAACTGGTCTTGTGGGTTGGCCAGGAGGTCAGTGTGTGGGAATTACAAAATGATGTATACACCACAGGTTGGCTGCACTGCTCCCAAGGAACAAAAGGTGTTTAAACCTTTACAGCATGAGGGAAAGATAAGTAAATGGATTTTTCTGGATTCCCTCAGAAAGCAGCAGTTGGAATAGACTCCTTTACAAATTAAACTTTGCTGAGAGATTGAGAGGTTGTGCTGTCAGTAAGATGAACACTCCCTGTGTATTTCCCTGCTTGGAAATGCAGCTTACTACCTTTCCTTGGGGTCTGGGTGTATTTATATACTAATGCCAGTAAGTGTGAATTTTCCCATTTTAAAATCACACCTTTGTCTCTGCACTGAGTGCTAGTGTCTCCTGAAGGATACCTGAGCAGGGTTGGGATATCTGCTGTAGGGAAGAGGAAGCACTGAGAAAGTTCCCTTTGCAAACTGAGGGATGGACTGATGGCACAGGCAGGACAGCAGAAGTTTATGCACCTGAGTTTATCACAGCACAGGCTCACACCACTGGTCTTTTCCCCACTAACTCACAATCTGGCTTATGGCTTGGGCTCCATTCTTCCACTTTTCTGCACTTCACTGTACCTGAAACAGGAGTTTGGTTTGAAACCATTTAGAAAGAGAACAAAACCAGTAAGGTTTTCAGCAAAGCCTTTAAATCTCTGTTGAAGTCCAAACCATGCTATGTTATTGTGTGGGGTGGTATACATTCAGCCATTGTCCCATGCACAGAAACCCTTTCCCCTGACAATTTTTTGTTTTCAAAGTTGTGCTGAGACCCAACACTGATGCAGAATGGGCAGTGGGAACTGGGCCCCCTTTCCTTTTGGAGTCCACTCCAGAACTGTAATCAGTGAAGCAACAAATATTAATTCTCTCCCTTCTCAGGCCTTTTCCTCTTTGTAAGAAGATTCAGCTTGGAAAGCTGTGATCAGCCTAATCAGTTTTCTATTACTGAGGCTGGTGCTCATAGTGCAATTTGTTAAATCAATTTATTATCCTCCCAACGAACTTCAGTGATCAGAGTGTGAAAACATTGAAAGAAAATTAAAACTAGTGGAAGTGCTGCCTGTTTGGATAACAGCACATTTTCCTGTTTCAAAGGATTACTCATCTGCACCAAAACAGGGAGAGAAGTTAATTTCAATGATTTAGAATCTTCTATTTCAGGGAGGCCTGGCTTCCACATTATGATGAATTCAGGAAGAAGTATAATTCATTTTTAAATTGTTAAACAGCACGTTAGGGCCAAGTATCCAAGTAAAAATGAATGGATTAGTTTGTAATCTTCAGCAAGCGTGTCTGTGTGTGGGAGGGTAGGGATGGCAGGCTGGGGTAACCTGTAAACAAATGCTAGATGCATGCTGGCACTCCAGGCTTTGGCGTTGGAAAGCAGCCAAAATAACCTGCAGAGAAGAGAAATGGTTCTTTTCTGCCTAAAATGGAATTCTGCAGATCCTCCAGTCCTGTCCTCCTGTGCCCTTCAGTGGGAAGAGGAGGTTCCTTGGATTTTCAGAGTCCAGTGGCTCTCCCATCTCCACATCTTCAAGCTTCTGAGTGTAAACTCAAGCAAAGCAGCTCAGCAGGTGCCAGAATCCTGTAGGACAGAGGGACCTTTGGTGTTACCAGTGGCAGCTGAGTAACGTGGGAAGGTGTCTGGGAATGTTCCTGATTTCTGCAGTGCTGTTCCCTCTGGACTGGGTTGATGATACACATATGGCAAAGGCACTGGAGCTGCAGATGTGCTGTACAGTGTAAAATTCAGAAACCAAAGCTGATGGTATCATATGAACCATGAAATGTTGCACTGGCAGGACAGAAGTGTTTCATTCATAGTTCTTTCTCAGGACATAAATCACTTTAATAGTTTCAAGTCATGGCTGATATTTTAAATTTGTTGGGTTTTTTCTTTTCTTATATGGCAAATCCCTTCCCTGCCAAATACTGCAGAGCTGTTACAGGGACCATAAACTATTTAAAAAAAACCAAAAACTCCTTGGACTCTTCTGTCTTCCTCCAGCTTCTACTTACGCTTGTTTTTGAATTTCTTAGGTGCCTCTTCAGGTGGCAATGTTGGAATGAAAAGTCAGCTGGATATGAGAAATTCCAATTTGGGAAAGTCCTTGCCATGCTACAAGTGGTCACCAGATTAGAGGGATCTGAGGCCAGTAGGAATACAGTAAGACCACCATAGAAATTTGACCCTAGGGGGAAAAAAAATGCCTTATTTTGGCAAGTTTAGGGCTGCTTTTGTAAAGCAGGCTGCCTGTTAAACTTCTCTGTCAGCTTTATTTACAGTTCAAAGTAAAGAAAGCGGCAGTTTTTGACTGTACTGTTAATGTATACACTGTACATCAACTTTATTGCAAAGTGTTTTAGCAAACTACCAGAATAGTTTTTAATCTGCAGATAATCTTACTCTCATTTCTATTTTTGGACTGTGTTACTTTGCCCAGCATAGGCACAGCCATTGGAATCCATCCAGTTCACCTAACAACTTTCATTAAAAAAAACTGCCCTTGTAATAAAAATTACTCAGTGTGACAAGATTCCATAATATATTTTCTTTAAAGCTTCATTAAATTTTGTAGCAGTTAATGGCACTTTTTGGGTTTTTTTTCATTTTATTTTAAAAGCAAAATTTGGCTTAATTGTGACAATATTTGAAATAGAATTAAATAACTATTTTCTAAATGGGTGCATAGAAGCCAAGCTGTGTGGCAGGAATAGCACAAGGTTAAGGAAATACAAAATCTATTTAAAAACCACGTTTTACTGAGTTTTGTATATTGTGAGGTTGCTCAGAAGTCTGTGACTCTTCAGTTAGGCAAAGCAGATGCAATAAACTCTGCCCACTTGCAGTTCATGATAGAAAAGTCTTAATCTTACAAGATGCAGTGACCAAAAATGGATTTTTCTGCAGCAGCTGGGAGGAGCAGCTTACCAGAGCATCATCCCTCTGATCCCTGCAGCACCTGCAGCTTTTCCTTGTTCTTCCAGCCATCAGGGACATGATTCCTGATGTGTGAGGCACTTGACCAGTGCAGCAAACTGCAGGCTCCTCACTGCAAACATGGAATGCTTTGGTAGTTTCTTACTGTGGAAATGTAGTAAAGAAGTGCTGTGGAATCAAATCCAGCTTTTGGGAATGCAGTGAGAAGTCAGTGGATTAGACTCTCTGCTGACTCTTTGCAGAGTACTTACCTGAGGAAACTCCAATCTCCATTTTTAGCTGCTTGTTCATCAATAGATACAAATCACCCTGTCCTCAGTCTGTGTAGCAGAGCAGCCATCATCAACATCATCATCACAACTGATACAGCCGAGTGCAGTGACTCTGTGTTCACCTTCTGGGATGTGTGTGAGACCCCAGGACATTCCAGTGCTTGGTAGCAGGCTGAAGGAGTCACTTCAGCTGCACCAGGTGTCACCACAGATGAAATTGCACCACAAACCAGAACAGTTCAGAAAGGCAAGTGATGCTGAGATGGAAATGACCAACACACAGGTGGTAGACTAACCTCTGGGATCTTTCACAGTCTCATTTTCTCATTTTAATCAAAATAAAGAGCTGAAGAAAGTCTCTTTATATTTTCCATTGGTTTGGAGCTTTGGATTTTTTAAGACTTTCCAGTGCTTTATAGGTTTGGCTTGGATAATGTATTGTGTAGTCTGATCTTCCAAGTGTCTTCTGCTATTATCAATCTCTGGCTGTTGTTAGGGAAATCACACCGAGAGTGTCTGTTTGACTGTTCCCTCCATTATTATAACGAGCACCAGCAGCCACTCTCATGTTTATCTTGTCTTGGGTACATTAAGTAAAGTCTGCATCCTGGTCTGGGCGTAGCTGATTTATGCTTGAAGTGAGGATTGTTTGTTCTCTGTGATGAAACAATCTTTTGTGACAAGCTAACAATGGCAAGGGATGAGCTCTGATGTTAAACAGTGGGAGCTTTTCTTTTCTTTCTTTTTTTTTTTCTCCCTTTCCTCTTCTCGTTTTAAGTCTACCCACTGCCTCAGGAGGAAGGCTGCTACACTAATAATATGTCTAGTCTCTGTGGAAGGCCCTTATTTGAAAAATCTGTAATTGAGTGGACAAAATTTCTTGTTGCTTGAGAGGATCTATTCAGAAGAGACCTGAAAAGGATGAGGGAAAAGCACACTAGACATCAAGAAGTCCTAAGGGCTCTATTGAGAGGGAAACCTGTGTAGGTATTGTGGGACAATTGCACTTGTCAGGCAAAACACTAAAATGGATCTGTGAAAAAAAAAAAAAATCCTGGGGAATGTTAAACAAAGCTTTGAACAGGGCAAAGAGCTTGCTGGGAATACCTCAAAAGCAAGGAGGTGTATTTGGGTGATGTTTGAAGGAAGGCACATGATGGCTGCTTCAAAGAGCAGGCACAGAATGTGCGTTACCACAGGGCTTCTGACCGTTCTCACAGTTGCCAGGTCAACACAAGGCTGAGAGCTCATAACTAGGTTAAGTTTATTCACTCCTTTGCTCTTTTCAGTGAGCTGTTCCATTGCCCAGCCTCCCTGGTGCCCTGTTCAGGGACACTTTCCTGCTGTTGGCTTTTCCAGCCCCAGCCTTTCATGCCTCCTTTGGAAGCTGAGGAAGATGTGCTGTACAGAGTGGAGAGGATGTGTTCCCTACAGAAGGCAAATAACCCCGTGAGGGTATTTGTATTTCAGTGATTGCCTCTAGTCAAGTTTATTGTGTGAGATTTTAAGAGTTGCCTGCTTAGATGTAACATACTAAGTTTTGTCTAGTGAGGCTTCTTTCCTGCATCCATTGCTGGCTGCAGTGGGGCATTAATGAACAATCCCTGGCACCCTCTGAATGGGCTTTGCTGTCAAAACTTCAGATGCCTAAAAGATCAACCCATTAGTGATGAGACCAGCATCAGCTCAGCCTATTTTTAGGTTTTTCTTTGCTTGCTTCACTCTTTGATGTAAAGACAGCTGTGTTCCCCTCTCTCGTTATGCAGACCAAACTTTTTATCTCCACTTTGGAACAAGCTGTCCATTGTTTTGATCACTCAGTGATCTTTCTCTGCAGCTCTCTTGTTTGAGTTCTTGTTAATCATGGTGACTGCCGCTGCCTGTGTTAATTCAGATGTGGCAGCAGTCCATGTTCAGTAGTGTAAATATTTCCATATTTAAATGCAAATCTCTGATAAGCATTTAAGGAAGCCATCCCCATACACACTGTGGCTGTGCCTCCCTTGCAGCTTGGATGGGTGTCTGACTAGGCTTTTTCCTGGTTTTTATTTATGCATGAATGGATTGTTATGTTGTGTGTTTTGAAGAAACCACACACAACTTAAATGCCCTGAGTGTGGTTTACTTCTGAAAATGAATTCCCTTGTGTATTTTCTAAGTTTCAGTGGTTTTCCACAAGTGTCCAAGAATCCTGACTCAGGGTGTGACAGCTGTCTTTTTATTCCTTTTGCTTTTCCTCTGTTGCTTTCTTTCTCATCCTATACTCTTTTTTTTTTTAATTATTTTTTTTTCTCCTCTGTTTAATTGCTTCTTAAGCTTTGGAACATCTTCAGAAGTCTTGCTTAGGCAGTTATTTTTAGACCTTCAAAAGAAGTAATTTTTACTTCCTTTTTCCTGTCACTGCATTTGTTACCTGTCGAGGCCATACTTCCAAAGACATCTCCTTCTGGTGAAGCTAGAACAGCATTTTTAAGAAATTGGTTGTTCCAGTGTCCAGATATCTCCTTTTCATACAGAACACCTGAAGAAACGCCTGGAGGATTACATGGCGCAGTTCCCGAACGTGCGGATCCTGCGGACCAAGAAGAGGGAAGGGCTGATCAGGACTCGCATGCTGGGAGCCTCGGTGGCCATCGGGGACGTCATCACCTTCCTGGATTCCCACTGCGAGGCCAATGTCAACTGGCTGCCACCTCTCTTAGGTGAGTGGGAGTTGTTGGAATCGCTGCTTTCCCCTCGTGCTGTAAGTGGATAAAAGAGGTGAAATATAAAAGAGAGAGCAAAGCAACCACAGGACTCAAGTGAATTGTTGGCAACTTGTAGTGGTTAGTATGAGATTTTTTTTCTGTTCTGGAGTCCTGCACTGTGCAGTAACCTTGTCATATGCTTTTGTTAATTAAAGAGCAGAAATCATATTCTTCTGTTTCCTCATTAAATGAAATCTTAAATAATTTACAGCTTGCTAGAAGAGTAAACTATCACATGGTCATGCAACAGCTTGCAGAGAGGAATGGCTTTATGATACAGAAAAGATCTTCAGATATAGTTTTTGAGTAGCTTTTAAGGGTTTTATCTCCTGTATAACTATATTTAACTTCAGTCTGCAAGGCTGTGAAAAACACTTCTTGTGAATGAGAGCTGCTGGTGTGTATTTGTAGAACATGGGCACCCTTTCCCAAGGCAGCACTCCATCTTTGAGGAGGTGTCAGTTCTCTCCAAGGATGACTAATTGAAGGGACAGTGCCGTCTGGTTCTGGTACCTGTCTGCCTCCAGCCGGTACCAAACTCCTTCCCAGCCCTGCTGCCAGTGACCTGTCAGAGCTCTCTGAGGTGTGACTTGCTCAAATAGGCTGTGGCAACAACAGCCAAGCGGAGCTTTAAGAAGAGAGTCAGATTTTCCGCCAGGATTGATGGATGGTTTATCCTGTTGCTTTCACTACACTTTATATCTGGCAGTAGTTTGAAACATTTGCAGCTTTACGAGCCCCAGGGAGGGAGGACAGAATTAGCTCCAATGCCATTTAAATGAGAACACGAAGAGGATGCTTTGATTTTTTTAAAGCACAGAAAGGATTTCTGTGAGATGTGTTTTGAAAGCTGAAACATCATTTTATCGCCTCTACTCTGAGAGCTAACTTCCAACAAGAGGCCATCTCAGCAACAAAGTATTTAAGAAATTCCAGATGTTTATGCAGGAATTTACCCTGTGTTGTATTATTTGGTTGGAAGAAAAGATTGGAGGGGAGGATGTAACACTTGCATTTCTTGACCCTGCTGAGAGCACTTACGCTATTAGTCTGAAACGCTTCCTGCCAGGTTCTGGTGTGGCAGTTAGAGCTGGGTGGTGCAGTGGGTTATTCCCTGGATTTGGATCTGCACAGAGGGGGTTCACATCCTGGTCACTTGTGGAAGTGAGGATTGCTCATCAAGTACAAGAGGTCTGGTTTTAGCCTGGCAGTCAGTTCTCTGTTGTAGCGTGGCTGTGTCTTCCCATTCTGCTTCTGGGTGATGGGTGCCTGGTGTTTTTCTCAGGGATTGCAGAAGTAGCAGATAAATTGATATAAATTCAAGCATCTGCTCACAAAAGAAAGAACAGGAAGAAAGCTCTGTCATTCTTGGACAACTTCATATTTTGATGCTCTTTTTTTGTAATTTCATGGTCAAAGGAACTGTCTGGTGCAGGTTTTCTAACATATTTCTCCAATCTTCAGATCGCATTGCCCGAAACCGCAAGACTATCGTTTGCCCAATGATTGATGTTATTGATCACGACCACTTTGGATATGAGACTCAGGCTGGAGACGCAATGCGAGGGGCCTTTGACTGGGAGATGTATTACAAGAGGATCCCTATTCCTCCTGAGTTGCAGAAACCTGATCCCAGTGATCCCTTTGAGTAAGTTACTGAAATGCAGAGTGCTAAGAGCCAGCTAATGAAATAACACCCTGCTGCAGGGCTGGTTTACATCTCAGCACAGCAAAAGCCAGAAGCTGGTGTTAAGCTACTTGCTTTTTTGGCAGCTGTTTGCTTTGCTGGTTTAAAAGAAAAGCATTGTATAGTAGCTGTGAAGCCTCTCCTTTTCATTGCTGTTTTTTGCCACATTAATTCCTGCAGAAGTTAACATTTCATTGAAAACTCTAATGTGTAACAATTAATGTGGTCATTTATTACTGAGATCTTTCAAACACAACTTAGTATCTCTAATGCTCTGCCAAAACCAACAAACCAATGGTGGGTTATGTGTCATTCCCAGGTGGGGGAAGAAGAAAACCTAGGAGCATAATTATAGCAATTTTGATTATTACAGTGCACTGCAGAAGTAAATCTGTGATCAAGTTGTGCTCTGCTGTTGCTGTGCTTGCCAACATTGAGACAGTTCTGCTGTGTTTGTACTCTGCAGTGTTTAAAAGAAAAAAAAAGGAAAAAAAAAAGAAAGAAAAACCAACAAAACACTTTTTGAGGTCAAACTCAAAGACTCAATCCTACAACAGAAGCAGAGCACCACGTGTGAAGCATACAGGTCCCTTGGGCCCGAGGTGGTGTCCTGTCACTTAATGGTCAATTGCTGCCTGCTTGGAGGAGAGGCATTGGCAGGTTCTGAAGGGAGCCTGGTCTGGTCCTCCTCGATTGCAAGTGGGAAATCAGGAGATAACACCAAAACAACTGTTTGATGTGCTGATGTGGCTGTAAAGGCACTGGGTATGCTGGGTGGTGAAAAGAATATTTGTCAAATCTTGCTTTGTTTTTTAAATGTTTAGCTAGAGATCTGTGTCTTTGAATATGTTTGTAATATGGAGTCTGGTTTTTCCTTAAGGTCTCCTGTAATGGCTGGAGGACTGTTTGCAGTCGATAGAAAGTGGTTCTGGGAGCTGGGAGGGTATGATGCAGGTCTGGAGATATGGGGAGGAGAGCAGTATGAAATATCCTTTAAGGTGAGCCATGTTCTCTGGAAATTCCTTTTGTTTTGAAAAGTAAGAATTTGTTCTGAGGCGCAGAATGTGAATGATCTGTCTTGTCCTTACTGTTGCGTGTGACTGAAGGTGAAAGAGTTGGGAGTAGTAAGACAGTGCACAGAAGAATCAGCACTGATGTGAGCAGTGACTTGTGAGGGCCAGTTTTGGAGCAGGATGAGCTGGGGTGGCCCCGTTCTGTGGCCACAGCTCCGATGTGTGCGCTCTTCCCAGCAAGGGTAAGTCAGCTGCTGTGGAGCTCTCTGCCTCTGGGGCTGCTCAGTGCTCACCCTGGCAAGATGGTGAAATATTCTCCTCCTTGAGGGCAGGAGGATTCCAGTTCCAGCTTGAGTTCTCAGAGAGGAGAACAACTTTGTCTGTAGTCAATCCAGCTGACCCCTGGCTGTGAGGAACTCAGGCTGTTACTTACCCGGGAAGAAATCTTCAACAACTGGAGTCATTACTGTTGCTGGCAGTGACTTTGGATTATTATCTGCCTGGCCTGGGGACAGTTCTGCTACTGACTGATTGAGCTGGTCAGTGGAGGCCTTTGAGAGTTAGCCAGCTGACCAAAAATGCTTACAAAGAGTAACAAGTCACTGTAACTCACCAAGACTGCTGGTACCTGTGTTAGGTTGGAATATGGCACTGTGAAATCCAGTTTGGGAAACCCACCAGAATGTCCCAAACCCCTGGAGGCAACTGGCCAGTCTTCAGTGGGGGGATTCCTTCCCATAGCCTGGACCAAACTGAGTAAAGATGTCTACATTAAACTCCTTTTGAGGTTTCTTTCAGAGGTTGAACATTTAATTTTACAGGTGTCTGGATGCCACTGATCTAAGATAGCTGACCTTGGCACAAGGCTAGAGGATAGCAGGGATGTAAGACACAGTTTGGCAATTCTGTCATGGCTGATCTCTTAGAAAACAGATGCCTGACCCTCCATGCCTCTGTGCAGTTCAGAGATTATCAATCCTCAGCAAGCCACGCTGCCATACACACCCTGTGTGCTACTGGACAGCAAACAGTGGGAGAAAAGACATTGATTTTGAGACAGCCTTTGCTTCCATCATTTCCTCACCAGAACCCATAAGTCATCTTGGATGTCCCTTGTCCTCTGTAACAGTGTCAGGAAGGGAGGGACGAGGGCACCCTCTTTGGGGGTGTCACTGTGCTCAGAGCCATTTCACCTTTGTGTTGCATGTAATGAAATTGTGTAAGGCGCTCATTCTCTGCAGGAGGGGCAGCATTCAGCCTCTTCCTCTCTGAAAATGCTGGTTTCCAAGAGTGATGACAGTAGCTGGGCAAGCCTTTTGTCTCCAGTGCCACAGCAGACAGTCACACTGCTTGATCTGCAGGAAATAAGACTGCTTCATTCATCTGTTTGCTTATCCCCTCTGAAACACGCTGTGTTTTATTTCAGTCCAGAGATGGTAATTTGTGGAGGGATAAATTTGCTTTAATTAATCTCTGCAAAGACCCCCTTTTTTCTTTCATTGTGCAACAGAAAAATGAAGTTTTCACTGAAAGAGGCTCAGTGTATTTTCAGAAATTAAGATAAATTGATACATTCATCTGTGGCTGATAGATTTAATAATTCTGCTGGAATTGCAAGAATAGAAGGTTTGTTCATAGAATTTATGAAGCTATGGCATTTCCTGGTGAGCTTAGAGCTACGTTTTTACCTTTAGAAGCAGACTGAGATTTTGTAGTTAAAGGTGCACTGTCAAATAATTTAAAGCTCTGGCTTTAGGCATGGGGTACCCGTTTTCACATTATTTATCTCATGGGAATTCAGATTCTAAGCATGCCAGATTTACAGCCCATTTTTATCAAAGAATCTGTTGCTGTCCCTGGTTGTTGTAGGTGCAGGTACTCTTCTGTACTGCTGGTCTCTGATCCATTGCATTGATCTGGCCTCCTTGAGCCTCACCAGGAGTACAGGGCTTCTTGGGGGGTTACTTTGTGCTTTGGAATTTTTTTTTTCCTTAAGCATATTCTTTTTTTGCCATTTATGGACTGTGCCTTGCTGGTTTTGTCTTTATTTTAAAATACAGAGCTCTGTTGCCGAGAGACTGGAAATAAACAAGTTTATTTAGGAGCCTCTTGCCCTTGTTTTTGGAAATCATACCTATTTCTGTTATCAGCTGGCTCTGCTTCCTTCTGAGCAGAAATTTTCAAGCAAGCCAACACAGAAAGCATCAATGTTTAGCACCTCAGAAAGCATTTAGCTAGAGGGTGGATCAAACTCTTTCCAAGTGAAGCCTTTCACTTTGTATGAAACATATGCATCAAACATCATTAGGAAACATTGTATGTAGGAGGGACAAAAAAAATTGAGGTGAACTTTCTAACCTTAACTTCTGGTTTGTCATTTTCTGGGCCTTAGCAATCCCTTAAAACAGAAATTTCTAGTTTAGAAATGAAGGAGTTGATGTATCCATTCCGTATTCAAGCAGAAAACAGGCACTGCTTCCTTCTTTGACCTGTGTGTATCCAGAGCTCAGCATCTCACAGCCAGCACTGCTGCAGCTCAGGGTGATCCTGGTCAGGTCACCCAGACACAACAGACACATCACAATCTCCAGTGGTAGTTACAGGTAAATCATCAGGTGCTGACCTTGAAGTGTGTTCTTGTAATTTGGAAAAAGGGTAAACAAGCACTCACAGCATTCTCTGTGGGGCATTTGTCACCTTTTTCTGCTGCCTCGTGTCTCCTGTGTTCAGCAGGCTGAGGTGGGGTTCTTTGGAATCACTCTTTTGGAGTCATCTCCTTACCTCTCCTCTCTTAAATTTTCTTGGTCTTTTTTATCTTCCTGATTGCGTGAACAAAACCCAGTTCTTTACCCAAAGTTATAATGGACCTTTCCTCTTCTAAATGTAATAGCTGCCTACGTAACTGCTTCATTTTTTTGGACATAAATGCATTTAATTTGGAGCAGTATGTGTGAAGCATTTAAACTGTTCCCTTCAGCAAGTGCTACTTTGTACAGCACTTATCTGCATCAGTTTTGAGATGGTGTTGCCTCTTTTCCAGTATTTTTGTGGCTTCTATTCTGTTTGGCTTACATAAATCTCCACTAAACTGCTTCACGCCTTTCTTCCATAAATACATAGTCTCTGATTTTTTTTTAGTTATGGGGAAACAGAAGAGTAAAAAGGGATGTCTCTGACTTGTGTAGGCATAAATATAGATGTACTTTGTATCTCAGATCTGAGTGGTGTGGTTTTCAGTCCTTTAATTGCACGCTGTACTTGAAGAGCAAAGAATGAGACTCCAGAATGTCCCTCTCTAGGTGATAAATCATTTCAGTTTTAGAAACATTTGCCTTGTAATTTGGAGATTGTAAAGCCTTCACAAAATGCAAAGGTTCAGTGCAAACAAGCCAAATTGATAGTTGCCCTGAAAAGAACAATTAGAAGGGAGACAAAAGAACCGGTCAGTACTTGTGGTCTTCAGTTCTTGCTTCAGCAACAGGAAAAGAGCCTGGTGATTGTAGGTCATTGCATTTTTCCAGATCCTTTTCCCAAACTGTCAGCATGGACTACTTCTGATTTCCACAGCATAAAACATGTTACATGTTTTCCAGTAAATCCAAATGCTGCACAGCTTCTGTTCACATGCCTAATGCCTGCCTCTCCTTTGTCCCATGCCAGCAGCATGTTTCTGATTCCCATTTTGCTGCTGGGCTCTGGCAGGTGTGTAGTTCGGGTGCAGCTGCCAAGGGATCCCTTCTGACAGCATTTCTACTTGTGTTGCCGAAGTTAGTGCTGATTGTGAGCCTGCACTGCTTATTCCAGGCACATACTCACTCCACTTTCCAGCAGCTCACGTTTGCCCACACTGGAACAGGCTGGGCATTCTGCTGCTTTTTTTGTGTTTTTTTTTTTTTTTAACCAGCACATGCTGCTTAATTCTAAGGCTCTCAGCTGCAGTACAGGGTGGCTTCTTTCTCCCTTCCTATCTGGTGACGCACAGATCAGTTTCAGACCATTGACTTGAATTTTTTGCCTCTGTTCACCCTCTTCTTGGTTCAGGTTCCTGAGCAGCCTCCCACCAAGCAGCAGCAGGGAAGTGCTCCCCTCCACTCCATGAAATGTGATTATTAGAAAGTGCTGTCATCACTCTCAAATGCTCCAGACAGTGAGGAGGGGCTGTACTGGTGTGTGGTGTGTGAGAAGGTGCTGTGCACACACAGATCCCAGTGCCTCATGGGCTACCTTAATCTCTCAGGGAGCACCGAGACCCAGCAGCAGGAACAGCTGATGCTTCCAGTATAGAGGATTACAGTTTTCCTGAGTTATTTGCCTTGCTTTCATCCTCTCACCTATTTTGTTATGCAGAGAACCCCCATGACTTACCCTCTGTGTCCTTTTCTTCCCCCCTTTCGGTGTGTGCTTACACAACTAGCCAGCTGCTCTCTGTTGATCCATCCCATGGTCTTCATTTCTGTTGTGTCCTGCAGAAGCAGCTTTATTTTCAAGGCTTAACTATCCTTTGTGTTTTTTCCTCTCTTGGGAAGCATTGGCTCATCATGGTGCAGTCTTTGGAAACCATAAACCTTGTATACCCAGATAATTTGTGTTCACACACCAACTGCAGCATTGTATTGTATGTTTGAGAGGAGAGGTTCAGCTGTCTTACCTGACATTGTTTTCTGAAATTGCAGAAAGGGAATTGGATCAGCGTAACATTCCCATGTAGAGAATAGGTGGCATATTATCTGCTGCTTTCACAGCATACTGACTGAATCAAAGGCTCTGGAGTCGCTTTATGAATATGGAGTTACAGCTCTCCAGGTCGCTGGGAAGATGGAAGCAATATCACCAGTGTTATTTTATTTCCCTTGTGTAGTTTTTTATTATTAGGGTGAGATTGTGGCCTTAGCTAAATCTGCTCAGTGTGCCTGTTGACCTCAGTGTAGCCAGGTTTTCTCTTCATTCTAGCAGATCTGTCAGCTGCTGGATTCCAAGCCCAAAATGAAGATTGGCAAAATTGTGCCTGAGGAAGAAGAGAAATTTCCTGTTCTCTCTTGATGAGATCTGATTAGATTATTGTAAGAAGCACTGTCTGCCTGACCAGCTTTAATTCTTGTTCTTACGGCATAAATGGCTGTTTAAAATCAGCTGCAAGTTCAGGCTCTGACGTTTTCTGTCACGTCAGCTGAGGAGTGAGGCACGAGCTGTAAAACACCTAGAAGAAACTGGCTCCTGTGGCTGAAGGAGAAGACAGTAAGGGACAGTCAGTGATGTGGGGAAGGCATGAGGAGCTGCCCTACAGCCCAGCACCGTTTCAGCTGTCTGACAGCACGGTATTTTTAGCAGTGTACGTTCTGGTGTGTCGTGCTGGGAACTGTACTCTTGTTTAAAAACAACCAAATATCAGTAACTGAGTGGAAGCATTCCCTCAGCTAGCACACAGCTATTTTGGGTTTGCTTCCCTTGCATTTACTCTTTGACAGACCCCTGGATGAGATTCTCTGACCTTTAGCTCTGGCTTTCTAATGCTTTTGTTAGCTGTGTTTTACCAATGCATATCACGCTCTTTCCCTCTCCCCGTTCTTCCAGTTGTATAGATAAGGACTGGTAATTGTCTTTATGGAGGTTGTAATGAGTTCTGTCACCACACAAAGCAGCTCACTAATAAAATAAATCAAAGCAGCAACGAATGAATGGAAAGCATGCCTTTAAAATTAGATTTGTACTGCGGGTGCCACACTGTCACTTGCAGCAGAAGGCAACGTTAAAAAGGCACAGAGGTGGCAGAGTGCCTTAAGAGGTCCCTACCTCTGCTGGTAGGGATTAGGAAGCTTTCCATTGCCTACATTGCAGCATAGTTTGCAAGTAAATATTTTAAAGCATGATCAGGAAAAGAGCAAGTCAAACTGATGTTAGGTTTTACTTATTAAGCAGCTCAATTAAGCAGCTTCTCTGATCATACTGCATGTGTTTGTGTAATGCTGTCTTCTATGCCTGGAGTCTTGTACCAGCTTCAAGCTCCTGGCCCATCAGTTCTGTCCAGCTTCCCACTCCTGCTGCCTCTCCAGCTCTGCAGCACAGGGACAGCTCTCTCCTCTCCCGCTGTACTGACTGCAGGGCTCTGCTGCTCAGCTTACACAGGGACATCATGCTCCAGAGAAGAGTAATTGTGGTGGCCTGGCTGAAAGCCTTTCCTTAGAGATGGGGCAGCATCCTGTGGGTAGGCAGCAAGGAAAACGGGCTGGTGTTTGCAGCCAGGCTTGTGTTACACTAAATTGCAGCTGCTGTGAACCTCTCAGGCTTCTCACTGCAGGGTGCAGTGCAGAGTAGTGCAGGTTGTTGTGTGTGTCTGCAACTGAGCTCGGGGCTTCTGCTGCTGCTCCTGCAGGTTTTTATGGTTCCCAGATCTGCTGCAGCCCTCACAGCCTTCCTAGAAACACAAACCATGCCCAAATGCTTGTTTTCTCAGCCTGTTAATTTCCCAGCAGCGAAATCATGCTCTGGCCCTCAGCAGCCAAAAGCACAGTCACTGCAGAATAAAAAGTATTGCTAATTCCATCAGAAACTTCACAGAAACTGAATGCTAGTTGCTTTTTCATCTCTTCTGCACCAGCCTCTCAGGACACAAAAGGGACAAAAGGAATGAAATTCTGTAGGAGTGTTTGTCAACTTTCTTCTTGTCTCTCTCACCATAACGAAATGTAATTAAGTACCTTGAACTTTAGAAAGTTGCCTGTGAAAAATATTTCTCTAACTGAGAGTAACCAACCTCCATTAAGTTATACACAGTCAGCAAATGACTGTAATTATTAGGGCCAGCAGACAGAGCTGAAACTCCAGAGGACTTTAGTGTCAGAGCTAATAATTATGCAGCAGCCTTGGCCAAATATTTCTCTTCCGAGCTAAGTATTTAATATCGTCGCTGTAGAATATTAATGGAATTGCCTGCTATGTGTGAAGCTGTTGACTAAGCTCATTGTACAGTGAACTGTGGTGGCTCAAATTAGCCCCAGTGAATGGGGAGATCAAGAGCACTGCACCAGCCTGCCCAAAATCCATAGCCTTTGGGGCACTCCCATGGGATCCAGGGACAAACAGAAGGGCAAAGGCAGTGCCTTGCTTCAGGAATTCAGAAAGTCATTTGTTTGGCATTCTAAAGGGTATTTAAGTATTGATTGGATATTTCTGTGAAGCACAGAAATATTTCTTAAACCTAATGAGGTAGATTGACTGGTTTAGAAAATGTCTCCTTTTGTTTCACTTGGACAAAATTACTACATCCATGTTTTAAATAAAGAATAAAAGAAAGTTGCTGCAGAGTGCTGGCACAAAATGAAATCCTCCCAGATGGGGAAGGAAGCTTTTGAGCCCGTTCTAGACATTAGCCAACCATCAAGGTAGTCATCTCCAACTAGCAGTGTGTTCTAGTGACTTCCTGAGGGCTTTTTTAAAGCTATTTATGTGTTCACCAGGCAGAAATTTCCACTTAATTGTAAGGCTGCAAAAGCAATGAATGAATGTCAGCAATGAAACCATAAAAGAGCAGTGATAACCACGGGAAAAAGTAGCAGTTTCTTCTGATTTCTGGCACTGGAACAGGCTCATGAATTCCCTGGAGCCTTTTGCATAACACATGACCACCTGTACTAGGGAGATGGCCTCCCTTTTACGGCCTCGTTACACAACCTACACCCAGGGCTTTTTATGGCAGCCCAGTTTAACTATTGTGGTTACTGTTGCTGTAATAACATATATCAGTTTAAAGCAAGGTGTGTGCTGTTTTCTCAGTGCTTGGATTTTTTTCCCTGTTCTTTTCTGTATAGAAGGCTTGAGAACACTTGTGCTAAATCAAAGCTTGCTGCATGGCTCTAAGCGGGTTGTTATAGGATTTGGGACTAAGGCAGGGAGGGGATTTGGGAAGACTGTACTTTAATGTAAAAATCTGGGTTAAGTTTTTTTTATTCCTTGGAAGTCTTTTCTTTTTCATTTTCCTCCATTAAGCCAAAATTGAACGTGTTTCTCCGCTGTTCCACAGGTATGGATGTGTGGGGGTCGCATGGAGGACATCCCCTGCTCTAGAGTTGGTCATATCTACAGGAAATATGTTCCATACAAGGTTCCCACAGGAGTCAGCCTGGCAAGAGTAAGTGGCAGTGACATTCCCACGACAAGAGTCTGACTGCAACATGGCCATGCTGTTGTCTACTCTCACCCCACAATGGGAGACAAATGTAGGGGCTTTTGTCTGTAATTTGCACTTGTTGAGTGCAAGCTGAGCAGTTTTGCAGTGCTGGATGTGTAGCACAAAGGGAGAGAGCTGCAGATGTGTGTGTGAACAGCTGCCATGCTCCAGACATCAGCCACTGCTGGGTGCTGGGCAGGGACTTTGTGATCAGGCGCTGGCTATAAAAACAAGATATGGCTTTATTTGTATAATACTTCAGTCATTTTATAGCTGTGCTTTCCAAGAGCAGCAGGCTTCAGCGTGGTGATTGGTTTTGGTGATTGAAAGACCTCTCAACTTCAAGCATCACAGACCACTGAATGGGCAAGCTGTAATTTTCCACAATGGAATGTTCCGTGCCATCTTATTACTTAATCTAGTGTAGCCCAAAGAAGAAAGAGATTTTGTCTATCCTGCACTGGGTTTCTCTAGCTAATTTTTAAATTGAGGAGGGATTGTATTGCCCTCTGGTGGGAGAAAAACATCCTAGGAGCAGGAAGGCTGCAAAACTAAAAACCTCAGAGAGATGCCCTGCTGTTCTGAAATCTTAAGGCTTGCAGAGCCTTACAATGCTTCCCAGGTTAGTGGCATCATCCCAGTTATAGATTTGGATTTATTCCTCAGCCCAGCAATGACCTGTCAGAACAACAGCACTCTTCTGTCTGTGCTATCAGGAGGGAGCTGTATTTCTTTTGATTTAGTATTTGGCTCTTCTGGACTCCCACAGTGCTGGAAGGAGATGGCAGAGAGGTAGGAAAGGCTGTTTCTTGGCATCTTAACAGACATCTTGAGGTAAACACCTGCTCCTGTTGAGTGCATGCTGCATTTGGGGCAGGATCAGCACGCTGCTCACTCTTCCTAACTTTTCTGGTAGTAAGTGTTAACTGTTGGACTGAGCAGCTTCATGCAAGGAGTCCCAACTGCACATGGCACATTACTGAGGGGCACCAAGAGTGTGCCTGATGTTGCCAGAGAACAGCCCAAGGTCCAGCACTCTCAAGGGCACTGTGACAAGCAGGTTGTCTTGAGTGGGTGGTGTTTGTTTCTGTCTTGGAGGTGCACAGGGAATTAAGCTTTATAGTAATACATGAAATGTGCTGCTGCCACGAGGTAAAACCCTTTGCTTCTGTTCTGAAGGGTCATCACCTGAAAGCTCAGTATTCCTGAGGTATCTCAGAGTTTTACCCAAGGAAATGGAAAAATAGTGCTAAGAAAGAGTATTGTGAACTGGAGCTTTTCAGAAGGGAGTACTGCAAATCCCATTCCTAGATGGATATAAAAGATGCAATAAGAAGGATTTAAGAAAGCAGCTTTTTGTCAGAGACCTTTGAATGTCCAGTGGTATTTACCAGCATCATGTTCTGACTAGTTTCCTTACAGAAAAAAAGGAAAAAAAACAACTTTTGATTAATGTTGTTTTTCTTAGCCACAAGGAACTAGATATAATGGCCAAGTGCCAGGATTCTGTTTTGACCTCAACTGAAAATATCTTTCTAAAAGTCCCTTGGAACTACAGAGTAATAAAAATAATCTTTGTCCTGAAGCTGGAGAGAAAGAGTGGATGTGAATGAAAATCCTTTCTGAGCAAAAACATGCGAGCTGCTCTGAATGCTAATGGTGGTTTGTGCAGCACTCTCAGGTGGTTTCCCCTCTCGTTCTGCCCCACAGAACCTGAAGCGAGTGGCTGAGGTGTGGATGGATGAATATGCGGAATTCATTTACCAGCGCAGACCTGAGTACCGGCACCTCTCCGCGGGCGACGTCGCCGCTCAGAAGGAGCTCCGCAACAACCTCAACTGCAAAAGCTTCAAGTGGTTCATGAACGAGGTCGCCTGGGACTTGCCAAAGTTCTACCCACCAGTGGAGCCTCCAGCAGCTGCCTGGGGAGAGGCAAGTTTGTGCTCTGACATCTGCAGTGGGCAGACAGGCTGCAGTTTGGTTTTTTAAGGTTGCCTATGTGCCTCAGTTGCTGTGTGTAAGGTGTGAGCAAGTGTTTAAAGATCTGCTTGATGTTTCAAAATCTAAAACTCCTCTACCATTGCACTGGCCTGATCAAAGCAGGCAGCTGCTTCTATTAGTGCACAGCTCCAACGAGAATAGAGACTTGGCTTGTTCTGCATGTTGTGTATTTAGTAGAAAGCAGAATATGCCAGAGGGAGGACTAGGGAGAGGCAGCAGCTGAGCAATAGTGAAATCTTGTATTTCCAAAGGGTTCCACAACTGTGTTGAGCTACTCTTGTCCTTAGCTTTCCCATGTGAAAGGCAAGAAAACCATCCATATTTTTGAAAGTCAGCTGTGTTCTGGGAATAGACTCACCCCAGGAGCGAGGTTGTGAGTTGTTAAACACAGCTCTCATGGCTGAGTGTTTTGGGTTGCTTAAAGAATCACTGGCAAAGGTGTTGACAAAAGCAGGTGTAATATAAAAGTGAAAGCCTGACAAAGTTTATTGGTAAGCTTCACACTGCTACTTTGTAGAGGGTTAAAGCACACAGAGAAAAAGCAAACTAAAATCAATCAACCTAAAATTGAAATCAACCAAAAGTTACCTGTGTGAAGACTGGGAATGGAAAAGGGTAAGGATAAAAAAGAATAAGGGAGATCTTCCCATGGAGTCACAAGGTTCAGAGTGGACCCCATTACTAAACTTCGCTCTGAACTCAACAGTTTAAGCCTAAAAGTTTAACAGCATTTAATCTATAGTAATAATTAAATAGCTGTTAAATATAATCTCTTAAGTTAAACAATTGAACAAAAGATTCATGTAGAATTTACTATAGCACAAGAGTAACTCCCAAATCTAAAGTACTTAAGAATCCAGAAGAGCAACATTCATTGTACATTTGCTATAGCATATTCACACTGGCACAGACTTAAGGGAGGATATATAAGGTATAGACATGTGGAAAATGGCACCACCAGAGACAGCCCAGCCCACAGTGGGCTCTGCAGTCCTGTCACTGCTAAGTTTTGCTGTGTGCTGGAGGTACAACTGGGCCCCATTTTGAATTCTGTGCTTTCTTCCAACTGTTACTGGCCAGCTCAGACTCACAGCTAAGAGAGGAATCTTAAAAACTAACTTCATACAAATACTGCAATTTGAGATAATTTGAGCCTTCTTTCCTGGTAGGAGATGCAGTGACTAATTAATTATTTCAGATACGCAATGTGGGAACTGGACTGTGTGTGGATACTAAACATGGAGCCCTGGGATCCCCACTGAGGCTGGAAAACTGTGTGAAGGACAGAGGAGAGGCAGCATGGAACAATGTGCAGGTAACAATCTGATAAATGATTGGCCCTAAATCTGGGGAGGGCGAAGTTCCAAGGACCAGTGTTGAAGGAAGGCCATTTAGAGCTGTCAGGTGCACCCCAAGGCTCACATGATGATTGTACTTTGGTACAGGATGTGGCTTGTGCTTGTGGCACAGGGCGGTCTGGAGCCTGGCAGTCTGTAGAGCTTCTACCTCTGCTTTGAAGTTCTCAGAGTGAACAAA
The DNA here is from genome assembly GCF_971803275.1 of Cyanistes caeruleus. Lineage (NCBI taxonomy): Eukaryota > Metazoa > Chordata > Aves > Passeriformes > Paridae > Cyanistes > Cyanistes caeruleus. The sequence continues at coordinate 5,465,820 of NC_141715.1, read as the reverse complement.
AGAAATGACAAGAAAACAGTGTGCCAAAACAATAAACCAGTAACATGGCAGCTGTAATATGTAACAAAGTGAATATTAACTTCAAAGGTTGTGCTGAAAGAAGTGATAGAGGAGCATCATGCATATTAATGAACCTGCAGGAGCATTCAATAACTGTTCACTATCATCCTCCTGACAGGAGGCAAATGCATTATAAACACCCAACCAATGCTGGAGAGATGAAACCAGCCAGGTTATAGATTCACCCTCTCAACATATGAGGTGCCAGAAACGACAGCTTTATTGTAACAGAAGGGAGGAAAATATTAGTTTGTCTAAACTGTAGCAGCTGAGCTGAGAAAGGATCAAGAAAACAATGCCTCTATTACAGAGCCATGCATAACTCTTCAGGGAATGGCTTCAGTAGTAGGGAGACAGAGGGTTGTTGCATATCAATTTGATGCGTGAAAAATAGAAACAAAACCAATTTACTCAGACACAGTCCAAAACTAAGCCTCTGTTGTGTCAGGAGGATCTTGAAAATTAGTTTTGGCTTATGTTTAGGAAGAGAATGCGGTTTCTGAGTAGCGTTGAGCCTAAATGATTGTGGTAATTTCTCTCTCAAGAGGGATTTAAAAGACAGCCAAGAACAAAGTAGTTTCTTTGTGCAAAAGTTTTTGGCCACAGTGCTTCAAATAGCAGCACCCTGATCATTACTTGCCTTTCTGACTGCCCCGTGAGAGATCTCTGAGGAGAGCTGTTCCTCCAGAAAAGCCTGGCTAAGGATAAGGACTGAAAGGGAGGTGTGCTGGCTGGCAGCCCTGCAGAACCTCATGGGCCACTGCTGCCCTTTCAGAACCTTCCAGCAGGGCACTGCATTGCCAGGCATAAGGTGTGCTCAGTTACTGGAGTTAAAACTCTTCCCTTATCCCTCCCTCGTTTCACCTGAGAGTGCTGAGAGTTCATTGCAGGGTCAGTAGAAGGAAGAAACGCCCAAGTGTTTGCCCTTCCTGTACTCGTGTGGGCGGGGTGGGAAGCTGTGGCTCCTGGTCTCTTGTCCCAGGAGTGTGGGACAATTTCTCAAGGTGACTGCAGGCTGCCTGTGCAGACTCCGGTGTTCACTGCCAGCGTTAACTCGAGCTGCTGGAGCTCTCTGGCTTTTCTGCTGGCTGGGAAGGGCTGTAATTGGTCAGCTGCTCACTTAATCCTGGATGTATGTCTGCATTGCAGAGACATCCAGGGCTGCTCTAGTACCCGGGCTGACCAGCATGGCTGGCTGCAGCAGCTCAATCTTGTTTCATATGCTGTGTGACAGCTGGTACAGGGTCCCCTGGTCAGCAGTCCCTGTCCCCAGAGGTGGGAGGAGTTTTCTTCTAGAAGATACTATCCTTTCCTTGAAGCCATCCCCACCCTGTGGGCACAGGGAACAGCATTCTGCCAGTGAAAGTATTATGCCCAGTGCCAGCCATTGTGAGGGTCCTGTTTGTCCTGACAGGTATTCACCTTCAGCTGGAGAGAGGACATCCGTCCAGGGGATCCTCAGCATACCAAGAAGTTTTGTTTTGATGCCATTTCCCACAGCAGCCCTGTGACCCTCTATGACTGTCATGGAATGAAGGGGAACCAGCTCTGGAGATACCGAAAAGTGAGTCTGTGTGTGTGGGCGTATTCTCATCTAAGGTGTCAAATTGCCTGAGGCGCTTACGTTTCCTGAAAATGTCACCACTCGTGTTTATTCCTTCTCTTCATGTAGCTGTAATAAGAGAATCTGCAGACAGCTTATTGTCCTTGTACCATTGATTAAAAGGAGGTGACTCCCCTGTGCCACTGGTTAGAAGGGTGAGGACCCCAGGGCTGCTGAGCAGAGGACACTCTCTGTGCAGTGTCCCCACAGCTGACAGTGAGGTGATGCAATGCCCTTGTGTTTGCAAAGAGGTGTTCTGAGAGTTGGTTTGTTCTGAGCACTGGAATGTCCTGCCAAAAGCAGATAAGGATTTATTCATCCTCCTACTAAGCAATGCTATTGTGGGCCACAGGTAAGTAAATTCTTGTCTACGTGCCCTGTCCTAGACCTATCGATCTGCTGGCAGGTGCCCAAGAGGGATGCAGAAAGATTCCAACCTGGAGAGCCCCTGGGAAGCTTTAGACAGTCCCAGTGCAGGTGTGAGGATTGGGCTGCATTCCATTCTGTTGGAAGGGGTGGGAATGAACCCAGACACTTGTCAACCAGTTAAGTGTGGAACAACTTCAGATACACCCAAGTGGCATAATAGCTCACCTTGGTTTTTAAGACTTCTTTCTGTTGGTTTTAAAACAACTTTTCTTGTTCACTTAAGCAACCTCACATCAAATTTCTCTCCTCCAGGACAAGACCCTCTACCACCCAGTAAGCAGCAGCTGTATGGACTGCAGTGAGAGTGATCGAAAGATCTTTATGAATAGCTGCAATCCTTCATCTCCAACACAGCAGTGGATATTTGAACACACAAACTCAACCATCTTGGAAAAATTTAACAGAAATCTTGATCTTTAAAAGACTCAGAGAAAATATATATATATATTTTACAATTATAGTTTTTACTGGGGAGGGTTACAAAAAAATTTTTTTAATACTTTTTTTTAAACACTTAATGAAAGTAAAAGGGAGAATCTCAGGAGAAGGTTAACTAGCAGGCCAGTCTTTATTGTGAAGATGCTGCATCCTTCTCTTCTGGGGATGGTGGAATTTTAAAGGCTTTGCCAGAGCCACTTCTGTGCTAAGACTGAACAGAAACTCTGTTTTTAGAGGAGTCTGAATGTGTTTCAAATGGCTTGTTTTGGTGGGTTTTTTTTTTGCTTTGTTTTGTTTTTTGGGGGTTTTTTTTTGCCTTTTTTGTTTTATTTCCCACTGGGGTCTGGTGTTAAATGATTTTGTTATCCAGGACCCTGCAGGACTTTTTGTAGCTGCTATACCACGCACTGAAGCATTCCCACATAGGTGCTTTATCTTCCAAACTCCATTTAAGTAAAATATTGAAGACAAGATTTAAGCCTCCAATCAAAAACAAAAAAACAAAAAACAAAACACCAAAACCCCATTTTTGTAATATGAAATGAATATTTTTTTGCCCTGAACCAAATACATTTCAAATAGGTTGAGTATTATTACTTTCCAAATCATAGCTCTGATGAAGGAATGAGCTCTAGTGGAAGTGCAGCCAAGTGTTGGGAATATAACTGTTGTTATTAGCCATGAGGAATCTGGGTTTCTGGTCCATTCACTTTGCAGTCAGTTTGTCACTCACTGTTGAATATTCAAGGTGAAAGATTAGCAGAGGGTTTTTAAATAATTGCAGTTCTTATAGGTGAAGACTTTATTCTAAAAGCCTTTGGATATCAGGTTCCAAATTTGCTTCTTATAACCTTTTTAGCACAGACATCTCCAGGATTTCTCAGAGTTAAATCTACTGTGTGAAGACAATTTCCATTCTTCCTTTAGAGGTTTGAAGGCTAAGTTAATTTACAGTTGGTGTGAGCAGATTAATTCAGGATAATTAAATCAGGACTGAGATTAGCCATTGGTCTTTATCCATTTGTTCATCAGTCTTTAGTTTCTCGAGTCCTGTGGTCAGTGGTTGTTCTAGCCTTGTGGAAACGTGCTGTTAATCTCTTCTCATTTCCCAGCACCCACAGCACTGTTCAGTTTACTGTGACTGGAAATCTGTTTGCTTTAGCAGAGATGTGGGACTGATGGACCCATTTTCCTGGTATCCTATCCCTTGTGCAGTGAGTGAGCAGTGCAAGGTGTTACCCCTTCAGGTTTGGCTGTGGGATCTGCCACACAATGAACCAGGATTGTCTAATCCCAGGAGCTGGAATGTACTGACATTAAAGAATGAATAGAGGACCATTGGTTCAAGTTTATCTGAAGCAAGTATTTAAAAAAAAATCTGGTTTAAAATGAAGTTGTTGCAAAAGTACATTTACTAGTTCTCCTGACTTAATCTTGTACTGAAGGGAGCAGTGGCATTTTCTGGTAAAAGCTGTGAAAGGTGAAGCAGTGAACAGATGCTGTGTAAATTAGTAAACAGGATTCCTTTGTCAGGAATTGCCCAGCTCCTTGGATTGCCTAGCTGCCCACAGGTGTTGCAAGAGTAGGTAGCATGCAGCCAGCTCTGGGGTGATGGGACCCCTGTGGGATGCTTGATGAGCATGGTTAGTACATTGCCCTCCTCAGAGGGGCAGGGAAGCTCTGCTCTGGGATGTCTTTCATGTGAAGGCAAGGAGGTGCTTCCCTCCCAAAACGAGCAGGATGGCTCCCTCTGCAGAGCTCCAGAAGCAAGAAGCCCTTTTGTTGCCAATTGTAGGGTTGTGTCCCATGTTTCAGATGTGTTTGAGGCCATGTAGTGCTGTGCCTGGCAGCTGGGAGCAAACAAGGACACAGCTGTCTGCCCCCCAAACTCCCCAGTCTGATGGATTGAGGAGGAGGCTCAGAATTGTTTCCACCTCTCTCATCATCACAGCTGAGGCCATGTCTGACCTTTTCTGCCAACTCAGCTGGTCCATGCAGTCATGGAGAACAGGAAACATGGGCACTGCATTGCAGCTGGGACCAGGCTTCCCAAATGTTCATGTCTAAGATTTTGGAGGTGAAGAAAGGAAAAATAGCCCTAGACTTCCCTTGTGACAGTTCTGCAGCAGTATTGGATGGAAGTGACACTAGTTTCAAGCAGAGTTGACATCTTATGTTCTCAGTTACTGCAATATGTCTGTCATGAGGATCCCTTTGTGTTTCTGTGGGAGACAGAGTCACCTTCCAGTGCTTTGTGTCTGACTGCTGCTTTTCTTAAGTTATTAATGCTCTCATTAGCCGAGTAGTGCTGACTGTGGAGCCACTAGATGGCCTGACTGGATGTCTTTATGAATGTTTTAATGCCTGTGGAAAAAGAAGCTGTTTGTCCATGAAGAGTGATAGTTTTTTATAACTGGGACATAATCAGCATATTCTATAAATGGACTGTAGGTTGTTCTGCTTGCAGGTTGCAGCTTTGTGTGTCTTAGTTTTCTAATGAGAGGATTAGCTTCTGTTTCTAAACTGCATGGCTTGCTTTGTTCTTGGGCTCACCTTGTGAAGGGAGCCCTCGCTTGGCTGACTGGATTCTTGCTTCAGAGAGACCTGCAGCAATGAACAGGTCTTTTACCACTTGGTGATCTTAATTTGGAGAGAAATGTCAGCTCTTAGCAGCTTGCACCAACAGATTAGGCAATAGTTGAGGCAATTCCTGTTTGACAAGCCACTACCAGTACACAGAACCTGGAGATTTAGTGTCAGTGGTTGTACCAGGTCTATCTCAGCGTGGTTGATCTCTTTTCTGAAGGTTTGGGATCTGAGTGTGGTAAGAGCCTCACCAATTCTGTACACTTCTGACTAGCTCACTGGGCTTTGAGCTATTAATTATTTGCATCAGTTATACTTTGCAGTACCCTAGAAGCTTTGTTGACCAATGCATAGACTTCATATAGCCAACCATCCACTGATTGAGAAATGTAAGCTGTATTTGATCATCTGCATCTTTAACTGAGCCTTTGCTCAGTTAAAGATGCAATCTAGTTAATTATTCCAATTACTTTTGGTTATTTGTAAGCAAAATCACTAAAGCATGAATACATAATCAAATCTTCACATCTGCATGCAAGTCAAGACTGGAGATTAAATACTGGTGATTATCTAATGCCAAATACATGTTTTCATATTTTTTCCCCCCAAAGTATTGAAACACCCCTCTCTTTGTGGCTGCATAAGTTTTGCTGCTTTTAAGTATCAGAATCCCAGACAACAGGGTGTATGTTGTGTTGCATAAAAATACTTTGATTTGCTCTTGAAGCTGTTGATCTATACTGGTGCTAATCTCTAAGGCCTACAGACAGTAAATAGGTTTGGGGCTCTCATGTGTGCAAGGTGTCTTTTCTTATACCTAGGAAATTAATTTTCTTTTTCAAACCACAATAGAAGAACGTGTGAGCCTTCCTGAAAGGGGAATACAGCATCATTAAAATAAAGATGTGCCTTTTTAAATGTAAATGTACAGCAAATGCTTAAACTTGAACCATTTCCTAGTGCCTTGCTGGACAAGAGAGAGGGGTTGGGGTTGGGGGATAAGGATATAAGAGAAAGCTTGACTCCTGCAGTGTTTGTGTGTGGGGTTTTTTTTTTAAAATGTCTGATTTTCAGTGCAAAATTTGTGTGAACGACAGTAATTCAGAAGCTCTTGGGTTCCCCCTGTTAAATCGATATTGTTAATGACTCTGGGGAGGTTTGTCACTCCTAATAGGAAGACTTGGAAAGGTTGGCAGCTTCCTCTGGGTGTGCTGTAACAGCTGCAGCTGCACTGGAAGATGCCTTGGTTAGCTGCTGGATGTTCCATCTCATGGTGAAGGCTCATGATTTCACTGGCATGTGGGATCCTGCATTTTTATTTTCTAAGTATGCAAATCAAAAATAGTCCCAAAAGCATATGAAATCTGTAGCAGAAGTGTCTTTCAGAAGAATTCGATGCCTTCCATCACTGGGAAACTTTTTCACACAGGAAATACAGAGTGTATTAAAACTCTAATACAGAAATAGCAAGAAAGCGATTTCTCAGACTAACTTTCCTCGTTGTTGGTTTTACAGCAGTCTGGGCACAGGGCTTTGCTTTCCTTTACTACTGAAGTGTTCCAGTCAACAAACCTTCCTTTTCCCTGCTGCACTGATATCAGTGACCTGAGAGTCAAACAGGCACCAGCAGCATTGCAGGAGACAGTGCTCTGGGGCTGCTGCAGGGCTGTGACAGCAGCTCTGCTGGCTCACATCACCCAGGGGAGACATCTCCTAAAAGTCAGACTGGGCAATCACAGAACTGCCAGGTGAAAAGGGAGAAGATTTTATTCTAAATTGTCTTTCAGGATACAGACAGGGACTTGAATTGATTGTGGAGAACTGCCAGCCTCTGGCAGTCAGCCTGTCACGCTTGCAGTCAAAAGAGCCCTGGTAAAGCCATGTGTGAAACAGCCCAAGTGGTGCATGTGTACCTTGCATTCCACCTGCACAGCTGCTGGGGTTCTTGCATTCACTGGGTGGTTTCACAAGATACACAGCAAAGGGGGGAGCTGCCTTGGGAGTCAGGAGCACTGAGTCCTGCTCCTCGGCTGCCATGGCCTGTGAGTTGATCTTAAGCAAGGAAAGTCTGTGTGCTGCAATTTCCCAGCTTGTGTAGGATTCACCTTTAAGTGCTTTATTTTCTGACCTAATGAGTGCTGAGTCCAGATTTTAAACCAAGCTGCAGATCCTCACCTGATTCAAGTGGAGAGAGATGGAGTGGGTGGAGAATGGGAAATGAGATCTGAAATTGCCATCAGCATTCAACACAGACTTGTCAATTCATTTCATATTCCTCATTAATAAGTCAGATTGATTTATTCACATTATAAATTTGAAGTTTAACCAAAACAAGCTCACCTCCTGCTCTGATTTCTACTTTGTAGTGTCATGCTTTAGCTTGGAGAGTCTTTATGGAAATAGGCAATGACAGATCATGGAAACCGTAATAAAAAGCCTGTGTCTGTTTTTGACTCTGCTAGTACACTCCTTAGTTGACTGCATTTGAGCTTTCTTGATGCTTCTGTGTGACCCAAAAAGCTTCAATGATTCCAGCAGTTGTGAGTGATTTGGGAGTTTTATATAAAGCCACTGGATCTATGTGGTTTTAAATATACTAGTTCAACTCAAGGAGAAAAATCTTAATCCCAGGTAGTGAGCAAACAAATGTGAACTTCAACCACAAAATAAGATAAAAACTGCTCAAGCTAACAGCCTGAAACCTTAGCCCTTATGGTAACAGCAACAAATAGCTTTAGCCTCTAGGGTGGAGAAGGGAATTGGTATTGAAATGCATTCTCTAGGATCTCGGTGATTAGGTCTAAGTTTGTCTGTACCTTGTACTGCATGCATTTTCTCTGTAAAACTGGATGGTGCCTCTTGAATCAGTGTGTATTTATTTTGTGCGTATTAGGACCAACAGCCTAATATCTGGGGGTGGTAAAGGACTTGTAGCACTTTAATGTAGTAGCTTTCATAAATTGGGAATCATTGATAGAATGCCTAGTGTTTTTAAAGTTGAATGGACTTCCTTTTATAATATATTTAAAATAAATTTTTAATGTGTTTTCTGAAAACTGTGTGTGCAGACATGACTGTCCCCGCCTGCTTTGCTCCAGTGATTGATTTCTCTTCTCCTTGTGAGAATAAGCTCAGCTGTCCTGGTATGGTGTTTCCCCAGGACAGGTTTCCTGTCACTCCATGTCCAGTGGTGCAGTCCTGAAGGAACCACAGCTGTAGTGGATGATTTGTACCCAGGTAGGACACCCCTGAGGGATGGCAGGCACGGACTGTCCTTGGTAGAACACACTGGGAAGCACAGAAATAGAGAAAAGACGGCTGTGACTCTTCTTTGTCTGTTTGCCTTGGGAGCGACTGCTGGGAGATCCATCCCACCCCTTGGTTTGCATGGGAGGGCTTTAACAGCTCACGGCCTTGTTTGTGTTCTGATCTCCTGCTGGGGAGCACAGGTTCAGCCCAAGCCAACACAAGTGTATCAGCATTGCTCATGTTCCCACTAGGACCCTCTACTTCCTGCTGTCACCACTTCATCTCTTCAGTGGCCTTCTCAATACTCCTTTTTACTTTGCTCCATTGGGTGAAAAAGAGTGGGGGGAAAATGGATGGGACGGAGACAATGAAATGTGTGAAAATCTGTGTGTGGGAAAAGGAGTGTTTCTGGGGGGACCAGCAAGGCATGATCCCCAGGGAAAACTGTGCTGTGATTCTTGGCCACTGGAACGTTGCCCAGGGTAAGTATGTGCCAAAAGCTGTGACAGTTTAAGCGTTTTAGCAGGTTCAATATGTGCCACCCTAGAAAAGTGCTGAGGAGAGTGGGAGTCTGGAGGAAGGTGCCAGAGCAGTGTTTTCATTGGCCTCTCCAAGGTACTGCAAAAGGAAATGGTCTGATTTCTGCTGATGAAAAGTTTAAAAAAACCTTCTTCCCAGGACATCTCAAACCGCTGAGAGAGAAGTATTTCTGTCCTGAGCCCCCTGAATGGCTCCATTAAAATAGTAAGTTCCAGATGACAGCTACACCACTGACTTGTCTTTAGAGGGTAGTGCTGCTCCAGGTGAGATTTACAGGCCTGCACAGGCTCCCCTAATTTGATTAGAGGCTGACTTGGATGGCCAGGCTATTACTGCTTCAGAGGCACTAAAACTGCCTGGGTACTGATGGGTTTATGAAACATTGTTTCTCACTTCATTGCAGCTCCCACAAAGAATTATTGGATCAGGTTAGTGATAGATACCTAATAAAGAATGTCTCCATGAGGCAGTTTATTTTGCAGCAAGCTTGTTCCAGACTAGCAGACTGTGAAATCTGGAGGTTCCCATGAGGATAAATATGCTGAAATAAACTCCAATTATAAAAACACCTCCATGCATTTTTTTTTTTTTTTTATTTTGAAAGACTGAAAAAAGGTGTCATCCTGTTAACCTGAGCAGGAGGTAATTAGCATTGAGTTAGCAAACAGACAGTGACAAAACCTGGGTTTTTCCTTCTAGTGAGCATTGCAAAAGGCCTTAAAACCTTTTTATCTGCAGGGATGAGAGGTTGCAGCGCAAGATGAAATACAATCTGATGGTCAGTACCAACCTGTTCTGACACTTAAGGTGCCTCTTTCTTCCCAAAATATAGTCAGGGAGCACCTGCACAATCTCCTCCTCAAGGGGACAGGAAGAAGTTCTGCTTGTTAGGGCTATGTTCCCTTTTATCTCCTTGCTTGCTGTTATTTCATCTGTCCCTACAGTCTGTGGTTTTGGCTTCCTGAGTGTCAAGATAATCCTTCTGCAAGATTTCCTCAGCCAGCCATTTGATTTTTATTGCTAATGTTAAGATAAAGCCAGAAAGCTTGTTATCAGCAGCTCTGAGATCTCTGTCGGCCTCTTGGTGTTTTCCCTTTTCCCAAAACAAGGGAATATCCGTATGGCTTTGCCAGGAGGGTATTACTTCAGGCAGGCAGATTCCAATCAGTTTGGCCTGGGGCTTTTATAAGCCGTAGTGTTTTACTCTGTTTAAAACCTCTTTGCTAACTGCTTGTTTGGTCTGTGGGTAAAGTCATTAGTTTCCACCAGCCTCCCGTGAGAAAGGCCGGCTCCAGGGAGCGTGTACCCAGGAGGGTGCACTGTGGTTCTCTGCTGGGCACATGCACAAACACAAATTACTAATTGCCCCAGGGCACCCGCAGAAAAAGCCAAGAGAAGAGGCGGAGCTGATGATGAGTATTAAGTCTCTGCCCTCTAGATTTATTCTGAGGCTCATTTGGTATTGTAAGGAGTGCTTGGAAAATATAGATTTTGAGTTTTCTCTGTTGTCCTGTGCAGAGCATGCAGAACTGGTTGCTGTGTGGAGCAGCCTGAGCTGATGACCTTTAAGGGCTTCAAGGAGTGTCTTTCTTAGGAAGGTATTTCGTGTGATTCAGCACAGTTCACCCAGTGCTTGCGCACATTGTTCCACATGCAGGATTTCAGGCTTTGAAGTCATTTTAGTCTATAGAACCTTTCTTCTTTCTGAGCAGGAACTCCTTTCTTCAGGAAGATGAAATCCTTTTCCTTTTATAGCTGCTCAGGAACCTCTGACAACAGCACTTGCTGTCTGGTATTACAGAAGTCACACCATTTCCAGAAGTTACATCTTTTCTTCACAGATCAGAAGGAATTTCATTATTTGCTGCCCGCCACCCCCCCTTGCCGCCTCCTTTTTTTCTCCCCTTTTATATTTTTGGGGGAGATTTTGGGGTTGAAGTGGGGTTTTTTTTTGCTATTTCAGGGTTCTTTTTTACTTTTTTTTTCCCTGAAGATACAATTTGCGAAGCTTAAAGTTACATTGCTTTGAGGAAACACTTCTCCAGGTCCCATCTTTTCACTATCCCTGTTTGGTAATTGGGGGAAGAAATCTAAATCCTCTATTTTTTATAACATTAAAAAAAATAAAAAAAAATAAAAAAAAATTACATTTCAGCCAGGAACTCCAGCCCGAGTGACGACCCAAGAAGAGGCATTTGGGGCTGTGCCACCCTGAGTTTTGTACGAGGGCCGGGTGAGAGCCGCAGCTCCGGCTCTGTTACGGGCTCAGGTCCGTCACAGGAGCGGTGCCGGTGCAGCTGCGGGCGGCTGGAGGAACCCGCGGTCCGCGGCTGCATGCGGCTGTCCCGTGCGCGTCTCGGCAGCAGGGGAAGCCCGAAGGCCGGCGGGGCCGGACGGCTCCCGCATCCTGCGGGCGGTCCCAGCCCGGCACCTGCTGAGCAGCGCAGGGAGCGGCCGGCTCCCCTCAGGCTCCGGGGGGGCCGAGCCGCCGCTCCCTCCGCGCGCCCCTCACGGCGACCTTCCGGCTGCGGGGGCCGGGCGGCGGCGGCGGACTGGCAGCTCTTCCGGCCAATGGGAGCTCGGAGCGGCGCGCTGAGCTCCGCCCCTCCAGCCCCGCAGCCCAATCAAAGCCGCGCCTGCGAGTCGGGGGGCGGGACTTCCGCGGCCGGGGAGGCGGTTTTGTGTGTGCGAGCGCTGCGCGGTCCCGGCTCCCCGCGGGCGGCGGCGCTTGGGGGGCCCGGCCCGGCCCGACCCCGCGGGCAGCGCTGAGCGGCGGCGGAGGAGGGGGGTCTCCTCCCCTGCCCTAGTGGGGGGCCCCCGCGGGGGCGGCGGGGTCCCCCCGAGGGCGCGGTAGTGACGGCGGCTCGTCCCCCGGTTGGTCCCCCGGTTGTCGGCTCCCCGCGCGGGGTGAGGGGCGGGCAGGTGGGCGATGAATGGGTTCAGCACCGAGGAGGACAGCCGGGATGGGCCGCCCGCCGCCCCCTTTTACGGCCAGAGCTGCTGCCTCATCGACGACGGGGACCGCTGCGTGCGCCCCGCCGGCAACGCGTCCTTCAGCAAGAGGATCCAGAAGAGCATCTCGCAGAAGAAGCTGAAGCTGGACATCGACAAAAGTGTGAGTGAGGCCTCGGCCGGGGCTGCCGGGCGCCGCCGAGCCCCCCGGAGGGGCGGCCGGGCCGGCCCCAGCCGCCACCGCACTGCGGTGCCTCCGGGGAGATGCGGATCCGCCCGGCGAGTTGAGCTCCCGGGCGGCCGCGGGGCTTGGCGTCGGCCCTGCGGGCTGAGGGTGCGGGCTGCGGGGCTGTGTGCGGCACACACGGTGCCTCCGGACCGCCTTTGCCCATCCTCAGCCTTGCAGCGCTCGGGAAGAGAAGGACGTGCCTGGGTGGACCCGGCTGTTGCCCGGGTGCGGAGCCGGCTTTTCCCCGTGGCACTGTCCGCCTGCTGAAGCATAACGAAGCTAAAGCACTAAACCCCGTGTTTGGGAGGCAGGTGCTGTGCAGGGAAGCAAAGGAGCGAGCTGTCAGCGCTTCGGAGGCAGGAGTGCTGTTCCCATTGCGGTTTCAGGTTGGAAAGGCTGGTGCTGTCAGGTGAAAACAGCGCTGTGGTTGCTGCTTCAGTCAGGCGGCACTGACGTTACTTCTTTAATTTGCAAGAATTGGTGTTGTAGTGAAGCAGGTTAAAAATCGAGCTGGCAGTGAGATGTGCTGCCTCTTCAGCAGGGTTTATTCGCACACAGAACAGCCCGGTTTGCTGCCTAATGACATTAAGTGACAGCTGTCAGCTCGAGATAGAAACGGGTTATTTGCCCAGCAGAGAAATAGAGCTGAGCAGATCACAGAAGGAATTTCTCAATTTCTCGGAAGTGACTTCGTTAACGGAATTCAGGTCTGCACGCTTTTCTTGCCTGATCTTTAAAAATCAAAACCACTGAAAACAAAGCAAAAGAAAAAAAAAAAAAAAAAGGTGAAGTTTTGAGTCAGTCTGTTTGGCAGCTCCCCCAGTTGGTTGGGTCCCTTCTACACAGCCAAAATGCATCGTGTCACGGGAGAAGTGACTCAGTTTGAAACATATTCTTAAAAAATAGAGTATTTCTCCCAGTTGTAGTTCTCAGCAGATTTGTCTAGTGGCGTAGTAATTTCTTGCATTTTAGAAATGAGTCTTTGTTGACAGATGCCAGGCTTTAGAAACAAAAAGGGGAAGTCAGACTAATGCAGTCAGAACAAAGGGAAAGTGTAAAGCAGGCGGCATGGAGTGATTTTTGGATGTAGGGTGCTTATGTTATCTGAAGATATTTTGCCTTACAGATACCAAATAATTTTCATCATGTGAAGTCCTTTATTTTGCTAACTCTAGTAAGGTAATATTTCTTAAAAGGGAGGTTCCATGGCTGAACAAGCAATAGGAAGGAGGCTATTCTGCAAACTTGGTTTGTTTGTTTTAATTGAGGTGATAAGGCCAAATTTTATTTGGTCAAGGTTTTAAAACACTTGCCTTAATAATCTTCTGTACTATTCAAGCGGGAGTGTTCAGAAGAGTGGAATAGAATAATGCATTTTTTTGGTAGTTACCTTCTAGTAAGTCCTGAAATAAATGCACTTCCTCCAGACAATCATCCGTTTTTTTCCTGACATATGTTTGCAGCCATAAAAAACAAATATGTTATCTGCAAAGGTTCAAGTTCAGCTGGAACTTGAGTTCTTTGTTTTCTTTGCCTTTAGTCTTTGTAAGGTAAGTTATCTCTGAATAATGAGTGTGATATCAGGGCTGGGATTTAAGATCAGAAATTCCTTGATGTCAGTCAGTCTCAACAGTCTGGAGGGGTGCACCTGACGCAGGTGTTTAAGTGGCTGCTGTTGGATGCTGTTTCACAGTATCTTTTTTGATTGCTTTTTCGCCACTTCTGGTTCTCAGGTGAGACATCTATATATTTGTGATTTTCACAAGAACTTCATTCAAAGTGTTCGGAACAAAAGGAAGAGGAAGACGAGCGATGATGGAGGTGATTCTCCTGAGCACGACACGGATGTTCCGGAGGTTCGTGGGCCGCTTTACCAGTTCTTAGCATGTTGAAGTTTCACTTGGATGTTCTCATATATCAGAAAATGTTTCTATTTAAATTGCAATGCCATTGAAGCTGCTGTGGAGTTGCGTTCACTTTCCCGGAAGAATTTTTTTTAATGTGTGGTGTCCTAATTTTCTTCATTCCCGTATGGATTCTTTGCCCATGTAAAGTTTTCTATAAAAAGAGGTGTGATAAGGTAACTGCACAGCTTCATGTATACAGAGTTAAAATTGTATTTGATGCTAATTTTTTTTAAGTCTAAAAATTGGTTATTTTTGGTAGTGGCTGATGCCCTGACATAATTCTTTGTTACTTAGCATGTATTTTGCAAATACACTACAAAATTCAATAGGTCACTCTCTTGGATTGGGTATTTGATACCCAGGAATATTGAGCTGCTCCAGTTATTTGCATATATGATGTTTCTTAGCACTATTTAAAACTACCTTTAAATAGTTTGTGACACATTTTTATTTTCAGGATATAGGCCTGGGGGAAGTTTTCTGTGATAGAGAACTCTAGAATAATCCCTTCTCTGTGCCACTGCGTGTTGCACTTGCATCAGTGATGTTTCTGGTACTGTTGACACGGCAAAAGTTGTGCAGAGGTGATGTTCAGAGAAGCAGAGCGTGGCCACGTCAGCAGAGCCCTCTGCTGGAAATGCCAACCCTATTGGCAAAAAGCCTTTTATTTCTGAAAGGAAAAAAAAAAAAAAAGCCACCAAGATTGATTTTGCCTGCAAAGCTGTCTTGGTGCAAAGCTGGTGCACACACCTCCTGTGTGGAGGTGTTGAAAGAGTAGCAAGTTTTTGGTATGTTGTTTTTTGGGGTTTTTTTAAGATAACCTGACCTTTTGTTATCACTGTTCATGTTTCCATTCTACAAGGTTCTCCATCAAAACTTTCCTGTTCAAGCTTTGCAGTAGTTGCCAGGGTGATTGCTGAAGACCCAGTTGGCATCTAAAAATGTTGGTGCTGTAGAGCACACAGAGTATTTGGTGACTGAAACCTGCTGGATGCACGTCACCAGCTGAACAGGGAACTCTGTACCGTGTCAGTTTTCATGTCATTTCCCTCTCAGTTTTCAGCAGAGATTCCTTTTGTCTTTGAAACTTGGCATTTCCCACATGATCTTCATCTTCCCTGCTGTAACCTTGCCACCACCCCCTTTGCTTTTAAACTGTGCACTTCCTATTTAAGTATTTGAATTTCATTTCATCTTTGTACTCTGTTTTATGTCACAAGCCGTTTGTTCAGTGCCTGCTAAATTGTTATTTCATGTGTGAGCTTTTTAAACCTTGTGGGAACAAAAGGTTCCCCTTTGCTTGGAGGTTGCAGAGGTGTAATTGAGAGCAGAAATTGGCCAGCAATTCTGTTGACAGCATGTGAACCAGAACAAAAATTTCTATTTCCCTGAGGCTATTTTGGTCCTTTAGCATTAACAAATACAAAATATACTTAGCTTTGTCAGTAAGACAAGCCAGTGTGGTTCTGAATGCAAGCAAGGAGAAGTCCTGTTGAGGAAGAAGTAGTTATTTTTAGATAAAATAACTATTCATAGAAGCTAAAGGTAGTGCTCATGCCCTCTTCCCTTTATCACTTCCAGGTTGACTTGTTCCAGCTCCAAGTGAACACCCTGCGACGTTACAAGAGACATTATAAGTTGCAGACTAGGCCTGGACTCAACAAGGCTCAGCTTGCAGAAGTAAGTGATGACAGCAGTGGTGTTATCTCTGTTACAAGAAAACTTTTTATCTGCTCTGTTCAGGGGCACATTCTGTGGGCACTCACACCTGTGTGACTCACTGGTACAGACTGAGTGCCCTCTGAGAGGTTTCAGCAGGAAAGCTGCCTGCTTGATTTCACCTGGGACAGGCTTGGAAAGCACAGACACTGGCTGTTGAAAGCCTGTTTTAGTAACTTGCTTGTCTCTGCTTCTTTTCCCACTCTTTTCATTGTCCCAGTTGGTGCCCTTTAGGGAGCAGAAACAGGACCCAGTTTTGGGTGTTTCCTGGGGATGGCTACTCAGCTGAAACTCAGACTTAACCCACTAATCATCTCCCTAAGTGCTCCTGTTAGTTTTTCTTTCCTCACAGGCACTCTAACTGATTGGAATTGCTTATTATTAAAGGCAACATCACTGTCCATGGATTCAGATTCTTTTATTTCCCTCCTTAGTCCTGATGATCCTGTATTATAAAAGGCTTTTTTCTTAAGGGCCTCTGCTGCTTTCTCACCATATGGGCTACTTGTTCAGAAAGAACTCTCTGTATCTCTGGTATTTGGGCAAGTTGTACTTGTTGTGCTTCTGCTCTGCTCTTTCCTGACTTGATCTGAAGTCATGCTATGGGGAAAATCTCCTCTAAACTTGAAAAATCTGTAGTAGTTGCTCATCAGTACTGAGGTTGATAAAAGTTGTGGCTTTCACAACTGTCTGCCTAAAACTGTCTGGTTTTCTTTTACTTTTGTTTCAAAGAACAAAAAATCCTGACAGACCAAAAAAGTCAGCAAGACACTGTATTTCTTTCAGAGTCAACCAGGGAGTGAATATACAGAATATAGAGAATGTACAGTGTAGAGCATGTAGGAATAAGTTGAATGAAGTAGGGTGGGGTGGTTCCTCATTAGCAGTCCTGATTTGTCATGTTTTAACCAACCAGTTCATATCTGTCAGCTGTCTCCTGCCATGAAGGACTGCCTGTTAAAGGAATTTATCATGAGTAATTTTCTTTCCAAGAGGAAAGAAAAGATCGATTACTGCGCAGGCGGAAAATAAAGGGAGCCTAACTTAAAGCTGTCACACACTTCCCAGATTTCCTGTGAACCAGGTGAAGCAGCTTTGACTCTCTGGCAGATCTTCATCCAGCTCCCATGCTTTAATCACTGCTGCCTGAGGCTCTTACACTCCTCATGCTACCCCACCATAAGGAAAACTCAAGCTTCCATGAATCTCCTTGGAGTGACTTACTGCTCAACCTGCTTCAAAATCCCATTCTAGATCTGTGTTAGGTACCAAAAAAAGAGTTTCTTCTGTGTGAGACGTAGATCTTGTCCAGCTCCAGCATGTTTTCTACATTCACTTTCTGAGGAAAAAGCAGCTAATGTTTCAGGGCTTATGCTGCTGTCAGAGAGGGGTAGTCCTAACTAAACCCTAACTCTCCCATTGCAAA
Source organism: Cyanistes caeruleus (assembly GCF_971803275.1). Classification (NCBI taxonomy): domain Eukaryota; kingdom Metazoa; phylum Chordata; class Aves; order Passeriformes; family Paridae; genus Cyanistes; species Cyanistes caeruleus. The sequence goes on along the minus strand of NC_141715.1, from coordinate 5,448,682 downwards.
TTCCTTGATATTCCTTTCAGTGAAGATTTAAGAGTCCAGAGGAAATAGCTCTGGATAAAACTTTGCTACACCTGATTCACACAGCGAAGTGCTGCAGTGTTTCTGACACTCCTTTAAAACACAGAGGTGCAGGGAAAACTCGCTCTCCAGATAATCTCAGCACAAAAATGTCGCTGAGGAGAAGCTGTGCTGCTTTGGCAGGAGGACGTTCTGGCTTCCAAATTCCTCTTGTAGGTTGGCTGCAAATCCTGCTGACATAGCAAGGCTATGCTATGTTCATACACACATTCCAGCTGCAAAGAGAGAGGGAGGTAAATGAGGACTGACAGTTGGAATTGGTGCATGTTTCACTCAAAGGATAATGTGCTCAGTGGCCATAAAATCGTTTTTGGAAAGTGAAGAGAAACCCTGTTCTGATTATTTCTAGTTTTTAATTCCAGCATTTCTGTCTCTTTACCTGTTGTCCTTCTAGACTGTCAGTCGTCATTTCAGGAATATTCCAGTGAATGAGAAGGAGACACTTGCATATTTCATCTACATGGTGAAGAACAATAAGAGCAGGCTGGACCAGAAATCAGAAGGCAGCAAGCAACTTGACTGAAGATTAACAAGCCTTGGAACAAGAGACACCTTGAAGGAACATGTGGTATTGTGCATTTTAGGTTTATAAAAACTGTTAAAGTATATTGTAAATTTTTTTTTAAATGCAGTGTCTGGATGACAGAAAAAAAATATAGACATTCTTATGAGGAGTATTTGAAAACATGTGCCCAGCATGTTTCCGAAGACTTCTTCCCCTCATTTCAAAGTCATATTGGAATAAAGAAATGAGGATAATGGGGAAACCAAATAAACCTGTAGAACTGTGGAGTTTGTCAACTTGGTGTTTTAAACCATTTCTGGAAATCTACATCTCAGTGCAATTCAAATGCCAGATGGATTTTTTTTCACTGAATTCAGGCTGCATCACAAACCACCATGCAGTTTGTCTTGGTACAGGACTGGAAGAGCAGCAGAGATAAAATTCATTATCAAGGTGCATGGGTCAGAAGTTTGTCTGAAGCTTGCTGCTCACCTACACATGCTCTGTCTTGCCTTGAGTCAGTGCTTCAAGTCCCAAACTTCTACAAATGCTCCAGCTCACCAGATCTACTCCAGTGAACACACTTGACCAGTCTGAAATTGATGGGGTTTTTTTGCCATTTTTTCCTCATGACCCCATCCGACACAGATGCCAACCAACTCTCTGCAGTCTGTTTTCTAATTTCTTTTAAGAACTCACTAATTAAATTTTCTGTAGGCATTTAAAAATTCCTGCATTTCTCTGAATGTGGTATTAAGGCAAACACAACCTATTTGCTGTGTCTGATCATGTTGGTAGAAGTGCTTATTTAATTGATTTATGCATATTTCAGTGATGGTAGGTAAAACAATGGCTTGAGACATCAGTCTCTTAATTTCTGTGTCAGGTCAGTATCGGTCACAAGTGATGTGCATTTTATACTGAAGCTTTAGCAGGTGTCACAAAACTGCTGTGTATATTCAGGGGCTCTGTTTCGTATAAAGCAGATTTATGGGTGAGTCACCATAACCAGGGCAGTGATCTGACTGGAGCATTTCATGATTACATTTCATCTCCCTTTGCAATGTGTAAGAAGCATCAAAGCATTTACCTTTCACAAATGTTTCACAGACATTACATGTGCTTTCATGAGAGCTGTGTGAGTGAGGGTGGCACACTGGTGCTCCCTAACAGGGCACTGTAGGAGGAGATCACCCTGATTTTATTTAAAGCCGAGGTGTCCTTACAGATAATACAGTGATTATTTTGGCAAAAGGAGCTTTTAAAAGTGTTGGTTGTGACTGACTGTTCTCCAGTGACCTCAAATTCTCTTCAGGGGATCTCATGATTAAAAGCACTGCTCTGTTTCTTTGCTGTCCTGACCAGTGTCTCCATTCTGGTACAAGACCAAGACTCCACATAGAGAGGATATTCTTAACAAGCCTTAAGCAACGAAATGAACAGTAGAAAACTTCAGCTAGCATTTTGTAAATGGCAGGTTTTATTATTTCAGAACTGGATGAAGCTTTGTTTAAGAGCTAAACACACTGGTCATGGTCTCAGCTTAGTATTGCATTGTGTTTTGTAAGGCATGAAGGGTTCACTTAGTGAAGCTCTTGTTGAAACTCTCCCAGGGTCTCTTTAAAATTGAAGTCACAGTTTAAAGCAAGTTGTTCACATCACTCTGAATTGTTTGCTAATACTCCAAAAAACATGTTCAACAAACTTCAGCATGTCTTAAGTCCTGTGTCGTAGGCAGAAATACTCTGTTATGGTACATGTCCCATTTGTGACATCTGGGGAGTGTGATTGTTTCAGCATTTCCTTGTTCAATTCCATATGGATTTTTAGAACATCATACAAGAGAGAGGTTCAAGGAATGAGGAGAGAATGTCTTGTGTCGGTATTTCATGAATGTTTAAAAATTTCCTATTTGTGCCGATCCTTTCCTTATTGAAAGGGTGGAGTAGTTCCCACATCAGTCAACGTGATCTGGCTTTTCTCATTCAGGGCAGATGGTTAGACGGGTACATTCTCTGACTGCATGTTAACCTTCCACGTGCTCATGTAATCAGAGGATGTTACCAAGGGAAAATGAGTTTCTGAGTTGAGAGGGTTATGCCTCATAGTGATTTTTCCCCCGTACTGGGCACTGGTGAGGCAACACCGCAAGTGCGGTGTTCAGTTCTGGTCTCCTCAATTCAGGAAGGACATTGAGGTGCTGGAGCAGGTCCAGAGAAGGGAAATAAAGCTGGTGAAGGATCTGGAGCACAAGTCCTGTGAGGAATGGCTGAGGGAGCTGGGGTTGCTCAGCCTGGAGAAGAGGAGGTTCAGGGTACACCTTCTTATTCTCTGCAACTCCCTGACAGGAGGGTGGAGCCAGGTGGGGGTTGGCCTCTTCTCCCAGGCAGCCAGCAACAGGACAAAGGGAAATTGCCTCAAGCTGCACCAGGAAGGTTTAGGTTGGACATTTGGAGGAATTTCTTCACAGAAAGGGTGATTAAATAAGGGAATGGGCTGCCCAGGGAGGTGGTGGAGTCACTGTCCCTGGAGGTGTTTTAAGGAAAGACTGGCACTTGGTGCCATGGTCTAATTGACACAGTGGTGTTTGGTCATAGGTTGGACTCGATGATCTCAGAGGTCTTTTCCAACCTAATTGATTCTGTGATTCTGTGATTCTAGACCAAAACTGTAAAAATGTAGTTTGTTTGGGATTTACTTTTTTTGTGGTTGTATTTTATTTTGTTTAATTTTTAAGAGTAAATAAATCTGTTGGGGTGTTTTAGTAGCCAGCAGCAAAATGATTCTTTTCAAGGAAATATGGTGGCAGGTTCCATCTGTTCAGGTGTATTCACTGGAATGCTTTTGCGCCGAGGTGGTATCCAGGAAACTTTTCTTTTCTTTTTTTCCTGAAATAGTCAATTGATGTTAAATGTGATCCTTGTTGGTTTCACTTCTAAAGCAATTATACTTTTTTGAAAAAAAAAATTCTTAGTGAAGTGTGATGATGAAGAGATGTTTACCAGCCATTAGCAGTTGTTTATAAGGTGGAAAGCTTGGAGGCAAGACACCAAAGAAACAGAAGAATCTTTGGCTGTCAGACCCCATGGCCTTATAAACCCCTTGCAAATGCCTTATTACCTTGTTCTCAACTTAGCTAGAGCAAAACACCTTGAGCAACAGAAAGCTGATGGTCTTGATGGAAGGGTCAGCCACTTGCTGGCTCCCGTGCTATGAACTGAAACCACACGTCAATTCAGTAGCAATATCCATGTTCAGGGTGCCTGTGATTCTTGAAAAGCATTTAGTGTCTAATAACCAGAAAACGCAACAATGCAATTGTCGTTGTGTACGATACCGTGCTGTGTGTTTGATTCCTTATGCTGCATGCCAAGTAAAAAAAAACAAAAAAAAAGACTTTCCAACTTTTTATTTTAAATGTCAAAGTAAATGTGTTTGAACCTCACACTTGTGAAGCCATGAGGTGGGACATTTTCTCAGCACTTTCAGAAGGGACTTGTTGGAAAGGTGTAAGACCCAAATCGCTTTGGCTGGTATGATATTTTTTTTGCATTTTGCATTTTGCTTTTCACAGATGGGCCTTAAATTCTGTCTAGCTTTGAACCATGGAGCACAAGCCTTGGGGGCATGGAGGATGACCAGATGTCATCTTCTATTTATAATAGTGGAAGCTTATTTCTTACAAGCCTGCATAGGTGACATTCACCATGGGGCAGAGGAATTGTCTCTGAAGGTCTCCAGCCATTATATAGCCTAATGCAATTCCATAGCCTAGCTCAATTCTCATTGCAGAGTTCCATTAACTTAATTAGAGTTCTGAATAGATCCAAAGCCATTAGTATGCAATCCAAATAATGCAGAAACATCTCTTCTGGGTTTAATTTCATCCTGTATGCTGACCCTCTGCTCACTTCAAGGGAAGAAGAAGAAATCATTGCTGGTAGTTATTGGCTTGAGCTCAACTCAGGGGAGTTGGTAGCATGCAAAGACTCGAGTCAGTAGCAACCTGATGGCTGAAAAGTGCAAACACATCCAAGGAGGCTCTGTTAGAATGCAGTTTTCAATATTTTATAATCTGAAAGATTATTGTATATCAACCTGAAGTAAACTATTGCATTAAGAAACAACATTTCTTTTGCCAGGCACTTTAGATGCTCAGCCTGAGAAAAGCAGAGCTTTGTACCACTTCTCTCCACTATTCTGGTGTCCCAGTTTTCCTTAGAAATGTGGCTGTAAACCACTAGATACCCCAGGGGTGTAAAAATTGACCAGAACACATCAAGCCTGGAATTTCAAGTGAGTCTAAAGTGCAGGCTGGGTTCAGAGAGGCTTTGAACACAAGAGCCAAAATAATCTACAGTAAATGGGAGTTTTCATGCGGGTCATGATGGCACAGGGAGGATGAACAGGACATGGCCCACAGGGAGACTGAACAAAACACACTTCCACAGCAGCAGCAGCAGCGTGGAGGGAGATTTGTTCTGCCTCAGCTCTTGTGATGGATGTTTTATGAGAGGGGGAGGAGGGCGAGCTGTGCACTTTACATCTTTTGGTTGAGCCAAATGTAAATACCAATGGGAGATCTTCAGCAGGAACTGTGGTTGGAGGGGAGAGGAGGGGTCTGCTGAGGGACTGTTTGTTTAGGTTCCCAGATAGTTGGACTTCCCTGGAGCACTAGAGTCACTTTGTCTCTACAGTTTAGAAACGTGGGTAAAACAAGGTGGCCTCCCTTCCAAAAGGAGTCCTTGTGCTGCCCAGAGTAAGGACTGAAGAGTCCCAAAGGTAAAGGAATGTTATTGATGCCTCACTTCTCGTGTCACTGATGCCCTTTAACCGTCTCTAGCTTATCAAGTTAGGGAGTTCTCATTTTCCACTTTCAAAGTGCAAATGAGCTATTAGGATGTAAGATACTCCTTGCACTTTTCACAGCTATCCCTGGTCTCGTGTTTTTGACTTGCTTGTGAACACATCTGTTTGGGATGAATTAATGCTTGAACAAAGTGTGGGGAGAGGGGGAGGCTCCTGCCTTAAACCTGAACTTCCCTTGCAAGCAGCTCTGCAGGCCATCCTGTACATCAGCAGGCTCCAGGAGCCTCTGGCTTACCTGAGTCTCACCAGGGCTGGGTTTACTCCTGTCCTACCCAAACCTCTGCTCCACAGAGTCTGCTGCAGGAGAGGTGGGTAGCAGGTAACTTGCAGAATGGTTTGGAGTCTTTTGGCAGGCTTACTGGGAGAGAAAACTGTGTTCCCTCTTCTGTTTCTGGCCTCCATGTGTTGTGCTGATCTTATGCCAAATGTTTTGGACACCTTGTATTTTTAACTGTGTAATATAGCTGTGTATTGTTAAAGCAACTTAGTAACTTATAGCAAAAACTGTAGAACTCATTTCTCTGAGGTGTAGGAAATGTCCTGCTTCCACTGTGTATGAGACTTAACTCTGTACTGTCTGAAAAAGATAAAATTCTGAATTTCACTTTAATAAATGATCTATCTAGCAACCAGGCCCACATTCCCTTGTTTGCCTTTCTGACCTCAGCACTGATGGTTCCAGAGCCAAGGGAGTTTTGGTTTGTGTGGATGTTTTGTGCCAGGCTTCTCAGATTCACTGCCTTTTCCCACCCACCTCCCCAGGGCTGAAAACACTGCAGACATGGAGCAGCGAATGGCACTGCTCAGTGGGAATACCAAGCCTGCAGCAGAAATCTCAGGTGATGAGATTATTTTCTGGCAAATCCATGTGGGTTTCATGGGTGCAATTCATGGAATTTTTTGAATGCAATGAAAAGACAACTTGCAAGAATGATGGAGGCTGTTGAAGAGCCATGTGCCCTTGCATTTTGGGGAGTGTTGAGCTTTTCTATGATGGGAATTCCTCCCCTCCTGTATCATGAAGAGTCTGTCAAGTGCAGCTTCTCATTTGATTCACGCTTTCTAATGAATCTTCTTTATGTCTAGTTCAACCCTGTGCTTCTGCTCCTTTCTCAAGCACATCTTTGGCTTCATTTCATGCATGATTTATAGCTCCTGTTGTCCAGAGTCAAACCTGCATGCCCAGCTGACAAGGTGGGCACTGCTCCAGAGCAATAATGACATGGACCATCCCAGCATTCAAGATCTTTTCCCATGAAATGCTTTGTTTTATTTCTTTCTCTGATACTCCTCCTGACCATCAGCCTTACAGACAAAGGTGCCTCACTTTTTTGCTGCACTGAGGAAGCAAGTGAAAAAAACTGAGACTTGAGTACTTACTCATCTGACCTCTGTCATGGTGTTTTTATTTGCTGGCACTGAGTTGTGCTTTTAGCCTTGATTTTTCGCCAGGAAAGAGGTTGTAGTGTAGCTTTTCACACACTTGGGTTCTCACAGAAGGGGATGATCAGATGTCAAAAGCTTTACACCCAAAACAGACCCCAGTGTCCCCCAGTGCCTGCCTTTATGGATGTGTCTGGAGGCCTTAATGAGCCAGGCTAATTTTGGAACTTGCTGCTGTACTACAGGAGGCTGTCCCTGACTCAGGGGGCTCTCAGTTGAGGAAGAGCAGAGGTGACACAGGTGGGCACCATGGAACAAGGAGCAGGGGTGGATCACGTCTCACAATCTCTGTGCTGTCGAGGGTTCTCAGGAGGTGTCAGGGGAGAGTCTTCAGGTGAGGACAAGGGCAGCATATTCCAGTGGAAGGGGAAAACTCTCATTTGCACTCCCAAATTGGTGAGTGGGGGCTCTTCTGCCAGCCCAGTGAGGAGATGCACCCGGGCTAAAGGAGGACAGCTGTTAGCAGCAACCTGTTGTGCCAGGTGCTGACTTTACTACAAGAGGGTATAATGGAAACCTTTGATAAACTGCCAGTTAATCTGTTATGTGTATAGAAATGCTACTTAATCTCATGTTTGCTCCCTGCCAAGAAACCCACAGAATATTTGAAGCTCGAAACTGAGGTGGAATCTGCTGTCTTTTTGACATGTGATGTGTGACCAACAGAGGAAGCAGCAAATTGACCTGATGGGCCGAGAGCTGCCCATCCCTCTCTGCACTCCTGGCTGCCGTGCGAGGGCAGTGTTAGCTCAGGAACCCAGAGGGGGGATCACTGCCCCTTGGAACCCAGGGCAGCTGCTGGGGCACCGGGGCCGTGTCCCCGTCCTGAAGATGCTCCCTTGGCAGGAGCTGGCTGTGCCTGTCAGAGACCGGAAGCGGGATTATGCTGTGCTGGGATGTGGAGATCATAAAAACGGTTTATTTGGGTTTTGAGGGTTTTCTCGCCGGTTGGACATTGAAATTGAACACGTCCGATCCTCTGCGTGAGCCGTCCTGCGGCCTCCCTGCAGCCTTGATGGAAACCAGGCGCTGCTTCCTCGCTCCCCAGCAGAAAGGGCAGCACAGAGGACCAGGGAAAAATGTGAATGTGGATTTAATGGCTTTGTGTCTTAGAGATGTGGCTGTGCAGGAGGAGTGTGGAGGGGAGAGACTCAGGACTTTCTTTTGTTTTGTTTCTCCCTTTTTTGAAAATTTCTCCTCTATCCAATAAGGAATAACTACTTGGCTCTATCAACACTCAGTGTCACTTTGCCAGGAGCTGGAGTCTATTTCACATCTCTTACCCTTGCTGGCAGTGCTGGCTTTTTTCCTAAGTACCTGAAAACCCTGCAGTGTGCTTTTACTTAATTACCTTTGGAACTTTCTCCAAGATCTGTTCACTGTTGCAGGAAGTTCTCCGTGATCACCCCAGCACCTTCATTAGGAACACCCTGGTGCTGTGGGGAAGAGGGAACTGTCAGGTAGCTGAGGTGGCTCTGCTGCTTCTTCCACAGATACAGGCTACCAGAGAGCCCAGTGACAGGCACCCCTGTGTCTCTTCCTGGCCTTCACACCTGTGTGGGCAAAGCCTGTTGTATCCAGCTCCTTTACACCTCACTTTGGGTTCTCAGCAGCCATGGCCTGGGGGGAAGCCCAGGTGAGCAGAGGAGGGAGTTTCAGGGTTCCTGCAAGCTTTGTGCACTAGCTCAAACTCGTAACTCCTTCACAATCTCAGCTTGGGAAGGTGCTCTTGGCCATTTACCCATGCTCTGGCCCCTGTTTTCCCCAGGGCTGCTTCTGCAGGTCAGTCACAGGCCATGACAATTTTGTCAAGGTAGCTGCAGTTGGAGTGGGGAAAAATCCGCTTTTCCTCTCAAACCCTCAGCTTTCAGCTGCTGGTGATGCCATAAATTCCTCTACTTCTCTGGTTACTGTAAAGTCTTTCAGGGTGGTCAGGACCTGAATTCCTCACACAAAAGAAGCAGGGGGAAAGGAAACAGCAAGAAGGGCCTTCCCTGCCTAGGGGATCTGTCACAAGGGCTCAGCGAGGCTCCAAGTGTGTGCTACAGCTCTGAAACCCCTCTGCTCTTAGGTAGCTGCCTCTCACTCCCCTCTCACCAGTGCACACCCTCCTCCCACTCTCTGCTTCCCACTCATGTTCCAGCAGCTCCATCTGGCTCCTTGGCCTGTCTGATCAGCAGGCTCCTGGAGCTGCAGCATCTCCAGGTTTGTTACTGACTTCAGCTTTGGAGTAACCAGGAGAGACAGAGCTCATCCAGCATCACAGGGCTGTGGCTGCTGAGAAAAGTGCCTGGGTGGTTTCACTCCCTGCCCTGAGCTGTACAGCACTGGTCCTCTGCCAGTCCATCCTGGACTTAAATCCAGCTGCTGCATGAGACACGTGTGGGCTGCTGTGCCATCCTACACCACCCACCCTCACCTGAGGGCTGTGCTGAGATGTGGGAGATCACTGGGGAATTGGCAGTGGTGTCAGCACTGCCAGAGAAGGTGTTTGCTGTGGCCACTGCCCCAACACTGAGCAGGACCAGAACAGGTAATTCTGCAGAAAGCTCTGGGTCTCCCAGTCCTCTGCACTGGACAAAGCCTTCATGGATTAAAGGAGCAATGCAGGTTGACTTTGGAGAGGTAGGAATGTGGGATGGATGATGAGTTTGTCCATTGTTTGAAGGATGATCTTGGGAAGGTTGGCCCAAGGTGCAGGGTTCTTGGTCTTTTCCCAACAAAGGCAGCTGCATGGAAAAATTTACCCTGAACAGAGCTCAGTGAAAGCAGAGCCAAGCAGGAGCTGCCACAGAGGTGAAAACCCAGAGTTTGAAATTGATTTGGAAAATTTTTGGAAAATTTTGGAATTTTTTTATTTGGAAAATAATTTTTTAAAAAAAAAATAAAATAAATAAAAAAAAAAACCTTATGGCTGCAGAGTCTTCCCGTGCTTGAACATCATTTCCACAGCTATGGATAAGAAATGCATGGTCTCTTTAGATGGGCTCACGTGACTGGAGGAGCATGGAGATTTGAGGAAGAACTATTGAATGTCATGAACTCTGCAGCTGGGCGGGGCCTCGGTTGGACAGAAAACCTTCCCACCTGAGCAGTGCTCCCAGGAGAGTCTGACTTAGGAGCCAGCAACTGGCCTCAGAGGCTCCAAGTGTTGGGAGAGGATCAAAAAGCTCCCCTGGCAGTAAATCTTTCACCTGCCATGTGACTCACTGGGGCTTGTGGCCATTCCTCCGAGGTCGACCCCGGGTCAGGATTTCTCCTGTCTCTTTAGCCTCCAAACCTGGAGATTTTTGTCTTATCTTTGACGCCATCTTGACACCGAAAACAAATTATGGCCCAATTACCCTTACTCCGAGGGGCTGGGGCTACCTTAAATGGCCACAACTACCAGGCGCTTCCTTAAGAGCGGCAATTAGTGGGGTGTGGGATGGGGAGGGGGCAAGGACTGGGGGTACCCCTGGCATGAGGCTGCCCTTGCTCCCTTGTTTCCCAGGACGGGAGGGGACATCCCATCCAGCCCCATCCCCTCCTATCCCATCCCTGCTGCACTCTGGGCTCCGCCAGGCCGGGCAGAGGTGGGGCCGCTGTGGTGTCCGGGCTGGGGGCTGCCCTGCCCCCGGTGTCACGGCTGGGGCCAGCCCAGAGGGGCCCCGTGACGGGAGGCAGCAGCCCTGGCCCTGGCCGTGACCTTCGGGACGACCTGGAGTGAGTCCCTGCCAAGGGCTGGGGACCGGCTGTGCCTCCCGTTCCACGCTGGGACATTTCCGTGCTCACCCCGAGAAACACGGGACAGCAGCATCGCAGCTGAACTGCCGTGACAACCGACCTGAAACTTTCCAAATTCATTTTAATTCCCATCTTTCAGCCTCATTACACCGCCCTCTCCTCTGCTCTGTCCCTGGGCATTTCTTGCCCAGAGCTGTGCTGTGTGCCTGAATCCAGCAGCTGTTTTGGGAGCTGGCAAATCCAGCCTGCAGCCTGGACAGTGCTCATGGGTGATCGCGTGGCTGGGTCTGGGTGTTTCTTTCCCCCCCTTTTTTTCTTTTTTGTCAGATTGGTATTTTATTTGGCTCCATCCTGTCTACCGAGCTGTCCAGTGTAACCCTTCCCTTGCTGCTTCTGAGATAAGAATAGGCTCCCCCGAGATCAGATAAACAGGCCCATAAATACCTACAACAACAAGAAGCAGGGTCTGGGCTCGGCAGAAAAGGAGGAGGGGGGAAAAAAAGAAGAAAATGTCAAAAAAGGAGCCATTGCTTTGCACACCAAACCAGGGGTGCAGAGCGAGGGATGGGAAGCGCCCCACATCCTCCTTGCCCCCGTGGCCAGACAGGGAGCCAGGGCCAAGCAGTGTCCCCTGCAGTGTCGCTCGTGGCCGGGTTGCAGGCAGGGAGCCTGGCACGTAAGATGCTGCCCCGGGGCCAGGCGATCCCTGCGTGCGTGTTCCCCTGCCCGGGCAACTGCCGGGCCCCGAGCCAGCTGCTGCCCAGCGGCATCAAGTTCACGGCAGGGTCGAGACGAAGGTATGTGCAGGGCCACCTCCCCTGACCGATGAGCTAGGCGCTTCCATAGCCAAAACCTCCAAGCTGGTGGCCAAAGCGTTCTTCCAGTGAGTTCTGGTGCCGGCGGCGTGCGGAGCTCTGCTCCCAGCCCTGGCTCGCTGCCTGAGGAAGGGAGGCTGTCCCTGTGCGGGGCTCCCATCCCCCTGCAGCTCCTCTCTCTTTGGGGGTGAAGGGGTGACCCCATCCGAGGCTGGAACAGGCGCTGGGCTGGGAGCTCAATTTCCCTTCCCGACCCTGGAGTGGAGGAACCTCCTGAGCGGGGCCGAGCTGGGCACGGAGCTCGCTGCTTGCAAATGCAGCTCTTCCAAAGCTTTCCAGGGAGCGAGGGAGCCCGGGGCTACGGGAGATGTTTAGTGCTTTTTTTACCCTCTCTCCCCCCAAATGCTGAGCCACTACCTCATAGGAAAACCCCTTTGCTGGGCAGGAAAATCCTCTGCAGCCGTGGAAACGGAGAACGCTTTGACTTGCAAAAGCCCGAGGAACAGGGGAGGCTGGCACTGGGGACACCTTCCCCAGAAGTCTGTAGCCAGCAGGTACCGCCACCAGAAACCTGTGGTAAGAAAAGAAAAAATCCTGCGGATGCAGGCAGAGCATCGCCCTGGCTGTGCGGGGCGTCCCTTCCCAGAAGCAAAATTTGAAAGACGTAATGTAAAAACCAGCGGAGTTTTTTGGTGAGGTGAGAGGTGCGCAGGCTACCAGCGATGTACCATGGTGTGGTGGCACCGAGGACAGGATTCCCGTGCATAGTCACCTTTGCCTCACAGCAGAGCAAGTGCCGAGTCCCCAATTAACCCTTTCCTTCATCCGCTGCCGAAGGGCAGCCCCGCTTGTGCTGTATGGAGACTGCATGGATACTGTATGGATACTGTATGGATGCTGTATGGATACTGTATGGATACTACATGGATACTGCATGGATACTGCATGGATGGTGTATGGATACTGTATGGATGCTGCATGGATACTGTATGGATACTGCATGGATACTGTATGGATACTGTATGGATGCTGTATGGATAGTGTATGGATAGTGTATGGATACTGTATGGATACTACATGGATACTACATGGATACTGCATGGATACTGCATGGATACTGTATGGATGCTGCATGGATGCTGTATGGATACTGTATGGATGCTGTATGGATGCTGTATGGATGCTGTATGGATGCTGTATGGATACTGCATGGATACTGTATGGATGCTGTATGGATACTGCATGGATACTGTATGGATACTGTATGGATACTGCATGGATACTGTATGGATGCTGTATGGATACTGTATGGATGCTGTATGGATGCTGTATGGATGCTGTATGGATGCTGTATGGATACTGCATGGATACTGTATGGATGCTGTATGGATACTGTATGGATAGTGTATGGATAGTGTATGGATACTGTATGGATACTGTATGGATACTACATGGATACTGCATGGATACTGCATGGATACTGTATGGATGCTGCATGGATGCTGTATGGATACTGCATGGATGCTGTATGGATACTGTATGGATGCTGCATGGATGCTGCATGGATACTGCATGGATGGTGTATGGATACTGTATGGATGCTGCATGGATACTGTATGGATACTGCATGGATGCTGTATGGATACTGTATGGATGCTGCATGGATGCTGCATGGATACTGTATGGATAGTGTATGGATAGTGTATGGATACTGTATGGATAGTGTATGGATACTGTATGGATACTGTATGGATGCTGTATGGATGCTGTATGGATGCTGTATGGATACTGCATGGATACTGTATGGATGCTGTATGGATACTGCACACATTTATGGGGCGCTGGATTAGTGTTAGTGACAGCTTGGGAGCTTTCCTGTAAGAACCCAGCCTTTAGGTGACTGAAACTTAGACATAAAATAGGATCTTTGTGCCTGACTTTCTGTACGTCTTTTTTTTTGTTTTTTTCCCCTTGAATCCGTTCAGGTTTGGGAGTGCTCTACTCTACTCCACTCATGGAAGTGGTATCATGCTAAGCTTCTTATAGCTCAAACAAAAAAAGTACCACTGCGGGCAGACATTGCTCTTCTCTGGCAGTCAATTTTCATCTCAGCCTCGCTCAAAGGGATCAGAAAATAGATCAGGGACAGGGAAGGCAGCGGTGCAGCGGCTCTGGAGCGAGGGAGAGCTGATTCACTCAGCCGGATTCCTCTTCATCGAGAGTTAATCACGACTGGTTGTACCCCCCACTGTTTGTGTGTCCCTCCGTCTGTGTTTGTACACATGCACAAAGTGGTTATGAAACCCAAGCTGCTTCCCCACGGCTGAGCTGGGGTATTCTTGGTGCGTGTGGTTGCACAAGCACAGATTGATCGATGTGTCAGTATTTTACGGACGTTGCATCATTAGTTCTGTACCTTTAATCGCAATCAAAAGCTTGGTTTCAAACAGAAAATGTAAACGTCCCTGCTGTGAGCCCTCAGATTAGCCCTAGGATAATGCACACGTTTTCCCATGCTGTTTTTCTTTGCCCCGTGCAGCCGCACGAGTGTCAGGGTTTATCCCGGTGTCTCTGGGAGCGGCAGCGTGGCCAGGCTGGGAAGGCAGGATCAGGCTCTGAGCCCATGCACACACGTCTCAGACCTCTTTGGTAAGAGCACCGTGTGTGCACAGTGATGAGGATTTGGCTTTCATTGTTAAGGATTGTGAAGGATTTATACCTGCGTGGTGACAGAATTTGGGCTGCGTTGCTGTGTCTGGGGCTGGTGGCATCCATCGTGTTCGAGGAGGGGACGCTGCTCCTTCCAAATGTGGCCGAGGCAGCGCCTAACAGGGGATCCCTGTGAGAAATCCCTGCTGCTCCGGCAGGACACGGGAGCCGAGCCCTGACCCTCTGCATGGCAGCAATAAAACCTGGGGATCCACAGCCCTCTGGTGCCATCCAGACACTGTAAAAGCCTGATCCTGCCATCCTTCCCCAAGCCAAATACGAGTCCAGTCCCTCTAGCCGTCTCCTGGGTAGGGAGGAAAGGGGTTGTAGGGCAGGGACAGAGGCGGGTACGCGTTTGCAGAGCTCCACCAGCTCCTGCTGCGAGCAAGGTCGGCATAAACAAGTCTCAAAGCATCTCGAGCTCCCCAAGGAGGAATTCCCTCACAAGGATCGGCCCCACAGCATAGTACTGACTTCAGGGATGTCTTTAATCCCGCAGCATCCCAGTGGGCAGCACAGGGGACCCGGCCAGAGCAGCGCGATTGCCGGAGCAGGAGAAAGCAGAGGGCTCGGACCCGAGGCCGTTTGCATAAAGTTTAAATTTTATTTTATTAGATTTTTTTTTTTTTTTGTTTAGCTATTCAGTTTTAAATACGTGGTGTGGCGCGCTCGGTCCCTCGGGAAGTGGTGATGCAGATCTGAGGTAGAAAACCCGGCACAGGAGTGTTCCCAAATGCACCTCTAGGTAGTTTCACCGCAGCCACACGTCGGTCAGGCGGCGGTCGGGGACAGGGGATCGGGGGCTCCTATTTACAATAGCAAACGAATCGAACCGTTCCAGTCCGGCCCGGCACGGCAGGAGCAGCCGGTGGCTGCTGGCAGCGGGATGGAGCAACGAATACTGCAAATTCGGGAGGGGACAGGGGGAAAGGGCCCGGCTGGACCCCGCTGCCGATGGGGCGAGCAGGACCCGCACCCGCAAAGCGCTCTCGCCTCTCTCCCGCTCAGCATCCGTCCGGGCGGGGGGCAGCCGGGCCGGCTCCCCGCATCCTGCCCCTGGAGGGGCTCCGGGGCCGGGCTGGGCTCTCTCCGACATTGCACATGGAGGGGCGGGCGGGGAGCGGCGGCGGGGCAGCTCTCAAGGGTTCAGTTCCAGAGCCCAGACCTGCTGGGGCCAACCCGTCCGGCCCTTCAGCTTCTTCTCGCCGTGACCCAGAGGATGCGAATAGACCTCGGGCTGCTGCGGGAGAGGAGATGGGGAAAGGAGGGAGAAAGGAGCGGTCAGGAACGGAGCGGGGTCCCGGGCCGCCCGCCCGCCCCTTGCGCCCGCAGCAGGGCTGCAGCCGGGCCCTGCAGCTCCGAGCGGCTTCGCCAACCCGAGGACAAAGAGGGGCTTTAGGGGTCCCCACCCCGTCACCCGCCCGCTGCAACACGGAAAGAAGCGGCCGCCCTTGCTCCGAATCGCTCTTGTGCCCGTTCGTCCTGGGAGAGCTCCCGGAGAGGGGAAGGACAGACCGGGGGACGGCCAGTCCCGGACCCGGCGGCTGATCCCCAGCGGAAAGTGCTCGGAAACCCACCCGGCCCTTCGGGCGGGATGTTTCTCGACGAGTTTCCCTCCACAGCACAGATTATTATTATTATTATTATTATTATTATTATTATTATTATTATTATTGTTATTATTATTATTATTACTATTACTATTATTACTATTACTACTACTACTACACTGGGAAAAAAGGTTTCAGCGAGGCCGAGAGAGTTTAGAGCATTTTCTCCCCCCCAGCCCCGCGGTTTTTCCCTCCGGCTCTTGGCCCACGGAGAGCAAGGACGCGAGTCCCGATCCGCCTCTTACCGTCTCCCTTTTCCTCTTGTTCTCCCTGCCGTCCGCCTTCTTGAGTTCGGCTTTGAAGCCCTCGGTGTCCCCGGGCTGGCTGTCCTTGGCCAGCACCTCCATCAGGTAGGCGATGTAGCTGGTGGCCAGGCGCAGGGTCTTGATCTTGGAGAGTTTGGTGTCGGCGGGCACGTTGGGGATGCACTCGCGGAGCTCGGCGAAGGCGCTGTTGATGCTCTCCGTCCTCCGCCGCTCCTTCTTGGGACCCCCGACACCTTTTCGCCGTCCCAGGCGGCCGCTGAGAGCCTCCAGCCGCCCCGGGCCGGCGGGGCCGTACTCGGCGGGGCCGTAGTTAGGGCTCTGCCCGGCGAGCTCGGGGGTCGCCTCGGCCGGGTTGAGCACCCAGCCGGGGAAGTAGGCGCGCTCCTGGTGGCACCGCGCCGCCGGCCCGAAGAGGAAAGGGTCGTGCAGCATGTGGTGGTGATGGTGGTGGTGGTGGTGATGCTGGTAGCCCCCCACCAGGTTCATGATCCGCTCGGCTGGCCCCGGGGGCCGCTCAGCAGCGCTCCATGGCCGGGCGGGAGGCGCTCCCCGCCGGGCGGGCGCCGCGGGCTGCGGGGAGCGCGGCTCCGGTGGCGGCTGTGGGGTTTGGAGTGGGGCGGTCGGGGTTCGGGGTTTTGGGTTTGTTGTTTGGGGTTTTTTTAACCCCTTCTGGAGCCTCCCGACCCTGCCTTTATATAGGGCCGCGGCCCCCCCGCCGTGGAGCCAATGGGCAGGGGAGGATGCGCGGAGGCCCCGGGGGGAGCCAAGCGGCGGAGGGGGCGTGCGCCGGGCTCGGGGGTTTGGGCTCACACCTCCGCCGCTTGCCCTCGGTCCCGCCTGCTCCTCGCTTTCAGGGAGAAGGGGGTGAAGAAGAACCGAGGGGCACCCCACCCCCGTGCTTCGAGCGCTTCGATTCCCGCTGCCGGAGCGGGGGTGTCCGAGCCCCCCGAGAGCCGGCAGCGGGCCGGGGGAGCGGCTGTCCGGACCCCGCCGGCCGGGCCGGGCCGTGTGCTCGCTCCGGGGCCGCAGTGCCCCGGGACTCTCCTTGCCGAGCGCCGAGCCCCCATGCGGGACAGGCTCGGCTCCGTGCGAGCGGAGCGCGGCGGGGCCGGGCGGGCACTGCGGGGCGCTCGGGGCCGCGCTCGGAGCAGCGGCAGCCGGGGATGGGGAGAAAAGGGGGAGAAGGTGTCGGAGTGAGGCGGGCCGGGCACCCCTGCGGTTGGGGGCGGCAGGGATGGGGTGTGGGCTCCCTCCTTGCACAGGGGGCTCCTGGCCCACGCCCGCTCCGTGCGTGGCACAGCTGCACAGGGATGTGTACTGCACGCGTGTACAGCACACACCCGCGCTGTGCAATGCACAAATCCACACTGCACTCGTGTTGCTTGCACCATGCGCTGCTGCTCACGCAAACACACTGCACACGCTGCCCATGCACCCCACAACTCTGTGCTGTACACACACTCCACAAACACACATGTGTTACACGCCCCAGCAGCACGGATGCGCTGCACCACCATGTCATTATATACGGGTATATAATATATATATATAATGTATATCACACACACACGTGAGCCATGCTCACCTATCACACACATGGCTTATAAGCACGCGTGTGTGTGCTGCTCACCCCTGCACAGACACTGTATAGATATATAAATATATAAAAGTGATACTGTCCATGCACACAAATGTATTTACAGTAGGGAGGTGGGGACCTGCCCTGCGTTTCTCTGTCCCAGCCTGGCCACCAAAGGGCTGGGGGGCACCCTCTGGGGCTGGGATCTTGTACATCACCACAGCCCCAAACCCAAGCCCAGGGTGGGGCACTGAAGTGGGCAGCCCATCCTGCTCGCCTCTGCACCCCCGGGACACAGATCCCCAGGAGGATGTCTGTCTCCCAGAGGCCGGGCTTCACCCTGCTGGGTGACATTGGGGCTGACCCCTGCTCTTGCTGCAGTGAGTCCCAGGCTGGGCACGGCCGTGGTGCTCAGAGCACGGCGGGGCAGGAAGGGGCTTTGGGCCCAAGGTATGTTAGCGATTAGCGGCGCTTTCCAGCGATTCATCTTGCAGCGGAGGGTGGAAACGTTGGAGGGTTGTTTGCAGGCGCTTGTATTAATCATCCGGGCTAACACACCATTAACGTCCTCCTGCATTTTAAAGATGACAAATTTTATTTGACTTCTCTCAATCACGGTTCCCGGGCGGATTCGGGAGCCACTTAAATGCCTCGGATTTTCCATCGTTAGTTGTTACAAGGCGAGTTGCACAGGCAGGAGGCTGGGGGGGCCGGGGCAGGGTGCAAGCAGGTCTCCGGTTCTGCCGGGGCTGGGGGGAGCGGCCGTGCCGGATCTGCCCAGCTTTGTTCCCCCCTGCTTTGTTCTCAGCTGCTGCAAAGACCCCGCTTCCCCACCCCCTTTAAACAAGCGCCCTGCAAACATTTGCTAGTGATTACTCTCCCGTTAGAGCAGGCCTTGGGTAGGGTAGGGCGTCGTGTCCCCGATTTCCTTCAAAACAGCCGTGCTTGGGTGGGATCCCCGAGCTCGGCTCAGAGCTGATGTGAGCCAGTGCCCACCTGGGAGAATTCAGGGGTCCAGCTTCATGCCTCACCCCCCCTATGCTGGCAGAGCATCACCTGTGGAGCCCTGCTCCTCTTACAAACCATCCACGCTCCTCGCTGAGCTTCTCCCCAGTCCTGCAAACTGCCAGCTTAGAGTCTGTGCCATCCAGCTCTAGAAATAGCTCCTGAAAATACCCCTTTCATCCCCACAGCCCTGCACTGCACAGGCACTTACAGCCACATCCAGCTGGGAGCTGTCGCCTTGAGCCGTGCACCAGAGTCACCTCCAGCTGCCAAGCCAGGTAAGTCCAGCCCAAGCTGGGCATTATCTTGCTTAATCCACCCCCTGATGGAGGTCCCTGGACCCCGCAGCGTTTGGAAGTGCTCAGCTGAGAAAATAGTGGGACCAGAGGGTTGATTTTCCTTTGGAAAATCATTCTAATATTTCGTGTTTTAATAAAATAATAAAACCAGAGCCCTTTTCATGCCGACACCTTCTAAATCAAACCAGACTGCCTTTGTCATGGCGTCCAAATTTAGCACTTCTCAAACTTTTGGTGAGCTCCTTTAATTTCACATCTCTCCACTCACATGGGGGAGAAAACGCCGAGCAGTTTGGATTAGTCGATTTATGCCTGGCACAGCAGGACCCACGTTTCTCTCCACCTGTTTTCCTTCAAATCCTTCCCAGAGAAAGATTTCCTGTCCTCACGGCCCGATGATGGCGAGGGGGCCAATGCTGCGTGTTGGGAGTGAGGTTATCCCGGGTCTCTGTGAACCCCAGCACCCCAAACGCAGCAGGAGGCACCAAGCTGTGCACCCATCCCCGTTTTTGGGACGGGAGCTGAGGTTCTGGCCCTGGCCCCTCAGCCACCTCCTTATCAGCGGCAGCCCCGGGTGTCCTGTGACTTTGACGCCAGCTCTGCTCCCCCCCTCCGGCTCCCTTATCTAAATAGGAGCGTAAATCAGGGCCTTGGCAGATGCCCTGGCAGGACAGGGACTCCATAAAAAGGGGCTCTGCTCCAGCTCTGTTTACATTGCAGCCCCGTAAAATATTCCCCTTGTCTTCCTTGTTAGCATCTCCCTGCAGCATCCCGGCACCCTGCTGCACCCTGCTGCACCCACATTTCCCCACCCCAAGCTCCACTGAAGCCCCAGCTGCAGCCAGGAGGGTCCCAGCCCTGTCACCCCACAGCCCCACACCATGTCCCCCATCAGGTTATGCCCAGGGTACCTCCTCCCTCAGGCGCTGCCTTCGATCCCCTCCTCAGCCACTGCAGGCGCAGAGCAGGGCTGAGCCAGCTCCCCTGGGCAGCTGGGTTGTGTCTAAAGGTGCCCCTGGGTATTTATAGCACTTGCCTGAAATAATGCAATAATAATCACTCAGCACCTTCCTAACAGTTCTGCTCTCAGAGGCCTCGGGGGACGGTGGCAAAACCCTTGGGAAACTGAGGCATGACCAGAGTCTGCTTCAAGGAGAGCTGCAGAGAGCTTCTCTGGGGGATTATTTTCCTCCTGGCAATGTGAGGAGCGAAAGAACCTGCAGAAGTGAACGGAATCAAGTCAGTTTGATCAGCAACAAAGGCAGCTCTGGGGTCACAGCCAAGACTGGGCTGCAAAAGCCCACTCAGGGCATTCCTTCCTCCCCAGCAGGGCTTGCCACACATGTCCTGCTGTGCCAGGATGGGTTTCAGAGGGGTGAGGGGTGCTGGGGTGCAGCAGAGCTCACGTTTGCTGCTGGCCATGCTCTCCTGTACCCACACACTGCCTGAGTCCCCCTGACTGCATCGCTGGGCTGCTTGATCCTGCACCAGCACCACAGGAGCAACCCCAGGTGGGGTTCAGTCTGTCAGAGCCCCACAGAAGGAGCAGCAGGAATTGGGGGTGAACACAGGGCTGTGCCTGGATGTTCCTGTTCCCAGCACCCACAGCATCTTCTCTGTCCACACGCCTCCTGTGCCGCCCCCGTGGCGACACACAGCATGACTGCCCCTCAAGAAATACCATCTATTTATGGCCAAACAGCCACTGCCTTGCGTGGATAAATCAAAAGGAAAACAAAGCTTTACGGAAAAAAGTATTAAATTTTCCATGTGCTCCTGAAGGGATGGGCCAGGCACTCGCTGTTTATTTTTTGGGCTCTCTCTTTGCTAGTACTGTAAGTGACATTGTGTTTACAAAAGTTTTTATGTCATCAGAGCAAAGTCACAGCTCAGCTTCCTCTCCTGTGTATTTTATGTAGATGGATGTGTCTGTGAGGAACATTCAAACTAAACAGAGAGCTGGTTTATAGGAAAATGTATTTATTTGAAAAATCGTAACTCACAATTTCGGCAAAACCGGGCTCCACATTTATTGCTGCTAATGGGGTGTGGCAGCCATAAATTAACCTGGAAAATTGCTGTGGCCATTTCAACAATGGCTCATTGTGCTGATGGAGCAGCAGCTCCTCAAAGACTGCTCATGCCAATTTGCAATTAGGTTTGGATGCAAACAATAGGTAAAGGGAAGGTAACAGCAGCCTCACCGCTCAAACCAGCTCCAAAATCATTGTTCTAGGCTGGCATGGGTGCCCTGAGTCTCACTTAAAACAGAGCTGTTCCCTCATCTGATTGCCATGGGAATCAGTGGAAGGAGGCTCCACCTGCCATAAAGGGAAATTTCTATTTATACTAAATTACCTGTCATAGACAGGTAATTGGAAATGACAGAAAAACCAAATCCCTGAGCTCTGACTGGCAGCCCAGATGAGCCATGTGCATGGAGAGTGGGTCCAGTTGCTCCCTGGTTGAACTTTCTTCTTGAAAAAAGTTTTGCACTGAATCAGGAGTGATGCTCCTACCCTAAAACCTCTTCTTCTCCCGCTCAGATTCCTTGCTGAGACAAACACTGATCCCCAAAACCTTGAGGCTGGCTGCTGACCCTGGGTACAAGCTGCCACTGTCATTCTCCCATCCTTGATCACTCTGGCAGGGTTTGGCTGCTGGCTCGTGGTGGCAGCTCTCCACTCATGGGGAGTAGTGGAGAAGAGCTCCCAGATGATTCAGGTCCCTGGCAAAAAACAGTGCCTTTCCCTCCTCTAACCACTTTCCACTCCTGAAGCAAATTTACAAGGGCTCTAAAATGTCCTGCTCCAGGGCATCAGCCAGCTGCTAATGGCTGGGGATTGGGAAAGACATTTCCTCTGCTGAGAAGGATTGCATAAGCGCTTATTAAGGCAGCTCCTGGCGTCTTCGTCAAAAGCATCTGGTTTGGGGCATAGCTGGAGACAAACTGCTGGGTCTGGATGGGCAGAGCTGGACTTGCTGCTTCCATCCTTTCCCTTGGTCAGATGTTAGTGCAGGTTTGGGTCATCTCCTGTGTGCTGCTGGGCAAAGGGAGGTGGGTCTTGATATGAGACATGTCCTTCTCCCTCTCCCCCTGCTCTCCATCAATCAATCCTGGTGGTGCCACTGTGGGGACTTCTCTTCACACTCCTTCCAGCTCCAGGAGCTCGGGGACCTTCCAGCCACAACACCACGTGTGCATGAGGGATTTCCCAGGTCCCTGCTTACACCACCATCCCTCATTCCTTGAAAGAGGGGCTTCCCTCCCGTCCCACTGCTACTGTGGCTGGCACATGGACTGACCTGGCTGGGTGGGTGAGCTCCTGCTCTGCACCATGTCTGTGTGACATTGCAGGTAAATGGCTTTGTGGTGGGAAAAGGCTGCTGACAGTGGTCCCGACCACCAAAAAATGTTGGGGTGCTTTTAACAGGGTTCAGCTGTGTCACAGGCTCAGTGTGGTGTGCTGGCACTGCAGAGCAGCCAGAGCCAGGGAACAGCATCCTGTCCATGTTTCCCTGTGCTGGCACCATGTCCTGGTATCCCTACTTCCCACCTTCCTCTCTGTGTGGATCCACAAGGGGTTTTTAATTCATTTTGTCTCTAAGATTTTTCAGGACACTTCCAATTCTCATCACACAATGCCTTGTGCCAGGTCTGGCTATGCCTTTTCAACTGTTCCAGGGTAGGAGGATGAGGACAATTAGGGGTGCCTTATTATCCTGCTTATACTCAACTCTCTCAAAATTCCAGGTTTTCTCTCTGCTCAGGTGCAGGAGTTACTGCTCACTTCCTTGGGAGCAGAGGGACTGATTTTCCCTGAATTCCCCCCACTGCATCCTGAGATGTCTGTGCAGCTGCCGGGCCAGCCATTACAGCAAGACTCTCAAGATGGGTTTTCCAAGGTTGTTTTTTTTGCAGATTGAGATGGTTTTAAGAATTAACAAGCATCTGTTAATACTTTTTTTTTGCAACAGAAAATTATTTGGGAGTTGGGGGTCTTAAATAATTTTAGTGCTTTTTCCCACCCTTTTCCCCCCTGTTTTATAAATGGGAGGTGGCAGAAGCCTCCCCAGAGCTCATTATTCCCCATCCCAAACTGGGATCCAGCACCCAGCATGGCTGTGCTGCTGCCTTCATAGGCATGGGGGGAAGTGGGGGGATTTGGGGGCAGAAAGGCACAGAGACACCAAGTGTCCTTTTGCCAGCATGGTCCATGGTGTCCCCATGGATATTTTACCTCCTTGCATCCAGGGAGTCACAGGATGGGGACACACTGTACAAAGTGAATCCAGACCTCCAGTGAATAACGCTTTTATTGTATATCAATATACACAGTAAATATGTGGCTCCTCCTAACATGCTCTGGAGAAAAAAACTGTCTGAAATGGAGCTTATTGGAAGGAAATAAATCGCTCCCATAAAAATGCTGATCCCTCCCTACTTCTCAAAACTGAAACAAAATCGTTTGCTGTGAGCTGAAGACCTTTCTTCTCTTGGCTCCTGGTTTTCCAAGAAGAGCAGAGAACATGAAGGGAAAACAAGCCTTCCCCATTAAAACACGCTTAAGCGAAACTCCAGTTTTCTCTTAAACTTTGCTTGGAAACATTTGAAGCGCCTTCGTGCAAACCAGTTCTGCTCTTTGAAAGGCCATTAAAATAAAAAACACCCAACCCAAAATAGCCATCTCTGCAAGAAGCATCTTGTTTGGACAGAAGTGGTTTGTTTTACACCGTAAATCCAAACACTCCTGGGGAAATGTTGTGAAATCCGCCGCGCTGGCGGTGCAGCGGCTCCAGGGATGTTCTGTGGGGCACGGACAGAGCTGGTGGGTGCTGGCAAGGTGATGGCCACCACCAGCACTTCACTGCTGATTATCCCAGCTCCTGGAGCACCCCTGACTCCAGCACAGTGCATTTTCCACCAGGGTGAAGGCTTGGGGTGAGTTCTGGCAGGGAAGGATTTTGTGTCAGAGTTCAGCCCTCCTCTGATCTTACCCCAGAGCTCCTGTGGCCTCTCTGAAGGGCCCATCAGGAGCTGAGAACACTCACCCTGGGACAAACAAAAACCATTTTCCAACAAGGTGTTAGAGCCCTTCTTAAAGTTTTTTTTAACATACTCCATGTTATACCTAGAGCACATAAAAACCCACAGTAATCCCTAAACTCCTAAGCCAGAAAACCACACACCAGCAATCCTGATACATTACTTATTTATATTTATATATATATATTTATATATTTATATATTTATATATTTATATATCTATATATTTATATATTTATATATTTATAAATATTATATATATTTATATATTTAAATATATAAATATAATATATAATATATTTTATATTTATATATTTATATAAATATATATTTGTATCTTTTATATTTATGTATTTATATACTGTGTATATATAAAAGAATAATACATACCTATTTTTATTATACATTTATATGTTTTTATATATAAATCAATATTTTAATTATAATAAATAAATGTAAGTACAAATATAATTATGATTGTAGTTGCAAATATAAAGAATTATGTGTGCAGTGTGTGTATACGTATATGTTTGTGTGGTGCTGCTTTTTCTGATAGTGGCATCAATCTGTGATTTAGGCACAAATGTTTCTATCCCAGGGTCTTTGGGACAGATAATTTTGGGTGAAGTTTTGCCATGCCTGCCAGGAGCCCAACCCATGGAATTAGGGACAAGCTATTCCTGATGGATTTGCCCAGGCCTGCCAGTTTATGGGGGGAACTGGGATCCTCAGGATGGGCACTCCACCTTGCTGTGGCTCTCCAGGAGGAAGCAGGCCCAGCCTCATCTGCTGGGTGTGATGCTGAAATCGGGGGGTGGAGGGTGGAGAGCCCCCAGTGCTGCGTCCTCCCACCCCAAGAGCTGCTGCCCCAGCCTTTCCTCAGCAGGGGATGGGGGGAGAAGGGGCTACAGCACAGTGAAACTGCAGTTTTAGAGGGTGGTGGTTGTTTTCTTGTGCCAAAAGGACAAGAAACATCATGTCTAAAGATGACAGGCTCGATTTGCTGTGTCATTAACCAGAGCCGAAACTCTAGATGGGCTGGGTCTCCTGCGAGCTGCACCGCTGCTGAGCTCTGATTCTGACAGATAAAGGCCTCTGTGGGTGCATTTCTCTTGCTCAGACCTTGTTTTAATTCCATGGATGCTATTATGCAGTCTGTAGATGAGGAAGTTGTTTCTCCCACGTGTATCTGAATGTGCCCCCCAAAATGCACTGGCTCCCCAGCACACATGTGCTCCCTCAGGTATTTGTAGGGGCTTCAAATAAGCACAAAGCATAACCCTCCTTCTCACCAAGAAAAAATCCCTCATTCCCAGCCTTCCACAGCCTTGAGATCTCATGGAAATAAGCCCCAGGATCCAACCCAGGCGTGGAGTGGTGACAACGGTGTGAGGCACAAGTGGTCAGCAGAATCGGGAAACCCCACAAAAGCCCCATAACCACACATCTCTTGGTCCTGGCTATGGTTACAAACCCCATTCCAGGTTAAAGGCAGCTGCTGAGACCCAGATGTGGTGGATGAGAGCAGCCACCAGCCAGGCGAGCTGCAGCTGCAGCATCCATCCACTCCAGGGGCTCTGCTGAGTTTGTGGACACCAGCACCTAAACACAAAGCACTTTTTGAATGAACACGGGTGCTCTGGGTTCTGAGCAGCCCCTGCCTTTGCAAGCAGAAAGCTGGAGGCGACAGGGCTCACATGGAGCTTGCTGGAAAGGGAGCAGTGGAGCCGAGTGTGCCGCCTGCCTGCGCCGCATGAGCCGGCTCAGAGCACAGTAGGAAAAAATACCGCAATAGGTAAAGCATCTCCCATTTGCCCCTAAGCTCT